>NW_026534840.1:0-15200 GCF_026225885.1 Hylaeus anthracinus
CCTAAGACCTGCCACTTCATTTTTATAAATCATGCCTATCCTGCACTCATGATGCATTGTTATCGCCTAACGCACTAGAGCTATCTACTGGGTCCCAAGATCTGCCATTTGATTTTTATAAATCATGCCTATCCTGCACTTGTGATACAATGTTACCAACTGGCACATCAAAGCTACTTACTAGGTTCCAAGACCTGCCACCTATTTTTATAAATCATGCCCAACCTGCATTCCCGACGAATTTATACAGATCCCCCTGTAAAACAGTGGATCATCTAACCTAACTCCTATTCCGCACTCGATCCACCTATCCAGGGTCTGCAATAAAGACGTCCTAGCTTCTGGTAGCCCCATCCTAGCTGTGGATTGGAATCGAGTTCCCCGGAGAAAGAAAATGAAAGGGAAAGGGTAAAAGGAAGCGTGAGAAAGCGAGAAGAGGCAGATAAAGAGGGTGGCGGCATAGCGAAGGAGTCGAAGACGAGAAGCGTACACGGGCGCGCAGGGGGTAGGGGATAGAGGATGCATGAATGTGCTAGCAAGAACAATTGATGAAAAACGGTGCGAGAGTGGTTGGGTTTCTCGGAAAGTCTACTCCGCGAGAGGCACGCTGCAGAATGAAGGGAGGCAGGTGCACCTGGAGGCTGCATGCACCGTCGTTGCAAGATACTCTGACGTCCTCTTCTCCTCTTCTTGCGGGCTCGCCTCTCCCTCTGCTCCCGGCTTCCTCACCTTGATCCCTACCCCTCGTTCCGTCCAGGGGCAAACCGCCGAGACAAAGCGGGATCCAGGAAAATATCGCACCGGTGGGACGGCCTGCAGGGATTTTCAACCGAACTGGGACCCCGGCTGACCCTGGAACGGAAACGTTTTCGATTCCTGGGATTTCGCAGCCAGTCCGGGGACAATTTCGTCAATTTTTCTCCAGAGGGGAACTGGTTTCGCCGTTCCCCGTTAATCCTTTCTCGGAGGAATCGAGCCGGGGAGGATTTATCTGGGTTTTGTTGCGCCAGATGCAACCCTGCGCGACGACCGAAGAACGACATACGACGTTGAAATGAAATAAAACAACAGCTATTTAAGATTGAACACGTTATTTTTTTTTTTTTTTGTATTTTGATATGTAATATATGGCAATTATATCATGTAGAATTTGGTATCTAAACGTCCATCTCGGTATTGTTTACGAGAACGAATTCGATGAAGCAAATTTTTAACCGACTTTGAAAAGGAGGAGCTTACTCAATTCAACATGTATATATATATTTTTTCAATCATTTCGTTCAATGTATAGACTCTGACTTCGCGAGTAAATGTTCGATATTTGTTTCTTAATTCGTTGTGTTCGTGAACTTCAAAGATGAGATTTTTTTTATCAAAGTTAGGATCAATTTTGAATTGCTCTAGATCATAATTTTCACGAATTGCACGTTAAGTACTTACACGAGTGCTTTACAAAAAAAGATGCCATGGTGCCTAACATCTTGCACAGTCTAGTAATGATCATCAAGTTGAGACTTATATTCAACAGTTCCATAGTGGCGCAGCTTAGGCCGAGGACTTAGAGGGCTGGCAATTTAACGCAACAAAATGACAAGTACAATTATAAATAATTAAACGTAAATTCCCAGAATTAATATCTACTCCAGAAACATGATACCTCAATTATCTACAATAAACACCCGAAACTCGTTTTGGGTAAGAGACGTAATACATTAACCACTTCCAAAATCAATTCCCCAATCCCCAATAAAAAATCCATCCCCCTAAGGATCCAACCAGCTACTTCCAATCGCCACAGGACCCCATAACCCACATCGCACCCGATCCACCCACTCCAATCTCAATTTCTACATCCAATCATTCCTCTCTCTTCCCCTCGAAAAAGCAGACTTTAAAAAACAAAAGCCCCACCAGGTACCAAGTGGCGACGAGTCAAAAACTGCGTCAGTAATTCGAGAAGGGGAAGTAAGGGGAGAGGAAAGCGGCGGGGTCGTTTCGAATTCGACGGAAAGGAACGAGTCAGTATCGGCGGAGCATGTTACACGGGGAACACCTGAGAGACGGGTGCGCGTTCGTAGGGGAAGCAATCAAGGCTACCTGGCGCTGGCCACGGTTACAAAACACGGTCGGAGTCGGCGAGGACGTTTATCGCCGCCCTAAAGGTGAATTCACTCGGGTGACGTCGCACGACCGGACTCGGGAGAGAACTCAGCCGAGTCTAGACTGCTGGCAGACGTGGCAAAACGACGATATACAACACGGTGAGGCCCCGGTGCCCTGTACGGTGATTGGCTGCCTTTACACGAACGAACGGATACCTCGCGCTACCCGTTGCGAGTATTCATCATGGCTAAAGGTGGAGGGTGCAGCCGGGTGGGGGCAGGTAGCCACTATTATCATATGTTCGCCAGCGCGGGGATGCGGTGGTAACAGTGAGAATCAATTACGCAATCGCGAGTGAATGATGAATCTTTCGCTCGTGTGCTGCGGCGAGGATGAGAGCTACTCCCGTTGCCGTGGGATGCTGAGGGATACCCGCAGAGAGGAGCTGCTGAGATAGGTGGGACTAATTTTGACGTTGAGGCTGATGGTCCCAGACTTTTTGTTTATTTCGTCGATGTGTTGTAAAAAAATAATTGTATTAGTAGGGAGTATTGTTTGCGATTGAATTTTTTGGGGGATTTATTTGAAGTTGGAGGCTTGAAGAAGAGTTGGCTTAAAAATAAATTTAAGAGGAGGTCATTTTTGGTACAGGAGAACTATGTTTTTAACGATATATGATAAGGATATATATATTTTTTTATTATATGATGTAAATGACATGTATGATGTCATTATACATGAATAAACTTTACACATGTATATATTTGTAATGAAACATTTATTTGGAAACGTGACATGTATCATTTAATTTCGATAAACTTCTTCAATGAACATACAAGGTACGAATACTTATGGGACTGACTGTATGTATATCCATTTCAATGTTATTCATTGAAAGATTCATTGAAAATTATTCAAAATAAATTATACGTTATTTAGTTTCATAAAGATGAGATTATTTATTAATACCAGGGTTTTCAGATTTAGTGAATTTAAATATGGAAAATGCAAGAATACGATGCAAAAACATTCTAGAAAATAATACATGATGTTTGTTATTAAGGTTTCATGGTATTTTCATTGAAAATCATTCGAGTTAAAATTAATTAAATAAGGCAACCTTTTCAAACATAGAATTAATACACTAATAAATATATTACTCGAAGATATACTTCAAACATTTTCTATAATGAGTACATTTAAAAGACTACATACCTCAAAGTAGAAGCTATTATAGACTCTATGTTAACATGACATTTCGTTTGCTATACCTTATCTACTGCACTAGAATGGTGAGTGAAAACTCGTCACGTACTTCAGGGACACCCTGTATCAAAGAATCAGAAGTATTATACATGTACACGTTATTTTATAAGAGTACAAGTATACTCCAGACGTGTTCTGAGCTTAACTGTTTAACTTGTCCCTCTGAGTGTTCTGGTATATCTTCGTATGTATTTTACCGTGTTCTGCCACGAAGTTTAACTTCGCTTCTCAACGCTACCTTGAGACTGCTCTTCATATAAGTGCAACGCGATACCATAATTGAAGTGAAAGTATCGATGCTTGACTATGCACATGCGTCGACGAATCGCGAAGAAAATCTCCATAACATTTCTAGTAGTAATACTCTTGAAAGAAAAGCAGTTTCCAATAGCTGATACTATTAGGCATAAACTGAATAATTTGTGAGGCTGATTAACTCAAAATATCAAGCTGTAGGTATCTTTAATTTCGCCTATCTAAATCATTCTTTTATTTTAAAAGTAATTCAGTTGAAAGTGAATAATTATCACTTTAATTCAACACATAACGAAAAATCTTTGCCTCATTTTTTACGTATACAAGCAGCATGTAATTGTTTATGAAGCCAAGAGATTATATTGCTTAAACACTTTGTCTTAGATGCTCGCGCCGCGTAGACTAAACAGTTTGTTACTTCTCGCCTCCTCTGTACGCGGGACCAAACAGTGACAGGGTTAAGGCTTCTAAGAAAATAAGCATACTCAACGGAGCTGGTATGCCCTGCTCTTAATGGGAAACAGTAAGTATTTCACACTGGAAATATTTCTGTATCTTCTTTGAAACAATATCTTAACACAGTAAAAATTCAAAAATTTTCATGTTGAATGTTCAATTTTTAAAAATTTCTCAAGAATTGCATTTTTTACAACTGGTATTCTCTAACTTAAAAGGGGGTTAATGCTAATGGAATTATTTTCAGCGCAGGTAATGAATATTTTACTTTAAAAATATTCCTACATCTTCTTCAAAGCACCATCTTAACACAGTAATAATTCAAAAATTTTCATGTTGAATGTTCAATTTTTAAAAATTTCTCAAGAATTGCATTTTTGACAACTGATATTCTCTAACTTAAAAGGAGGCTAATGCTAATGGAATTATTTTCAGCGTAGGAAATGAATATTTTACTTTAAAAATATTCTTACATCTTCTTCAAAGCACCATCTTAACACAGTAAAAATTCAAAAATTTTCATGTTGAATGTTCAATTTTTAAAAATTCCTCAAGAATTGCATTTTTGACCACTGGTATTCTTTAACTTAAAAGGAGGCTAATGTTAATGGAATCATTTTCAGTGTAAAAGATAAATATATCCCACTGAAAATATTCCTACATCTTTTTAAAAGCGTCTTTTTAAAAATTGTCCACTCGACCGTTTACTTTCAAAAAATCCCCAAAACTGCATTTGATCCAAGTGCATATTCGACTTTTCAGACAACATTCAAGAAAAGACGCATCTGAACCTAAAATGTACAGCAATCTCTACAAAGAGATTGCATTCCTTAACAATTTAACTTTGTTACACGCCGAGGGAAAATTGGCAAAGGAAGTGGGAAGATGGCGAGCGAGACAATTTCAATATTCCCGCGCCCGGAACTATGGGAATACCCGCGAAGTAATATGAATAACAAGTGGACCCGCGATGGGCAGATCCTATCGTCATCCGGTAGATAGCCGTGTAATGCAAATAAACGTGCAGTAAAGTTTCTCGTGGAATGCCCTTGACTTACATCAGATGCCAGGACGAGTTCACAGGGCCAACGGAAAGGGGAAGGATGGGCAGCATTGATTTTAAGCTAACGTGACATTCGATCTGATACGCGAAATTACGAAGGCTCCGCACACATGCATAATGCATACCACACAAAGAAGAAGCCCAACAATGGACGGAAGCATCTGAAGACGAAGTGGAAGAAGAAGAGGAAGACGGCCGGGAGAAAGAAACTGAGAGAAAAGATGAAAAAGTAGGGAACCTGGAAAGAAGTGGCGGTAACAACCTGCCTTCTTCGGTATTCCTCTCGTTTACTTTTCTTCCTTCTTCAGGACTTTTCATTTCTTCGTCTTCGTCTTCTTCTTCTTCTTCTTCTTCTTCTTCTTCTTCTTCTTCTTCTTTGTCTGCTTCTTCTTCATTCTCTTATTCGCCCAATTTATGGCAGGACGGAATCACTGGCTCTTCTTTGCACAGCTACAGAAATGTTCGCCGTGCACGTTCCCTGGCCTCCTTTTCTCTTCCACTCGCGTACACGGTAACATGTAAATAAGGAACAGAGAGACCTCGTAGTAAAGTTCGAAGTAGAGAACAAGACCGCGCTAACAAGTCGTTCCGGGGGAATGTTTAAGGCACGGACGAAATATTAAACAACAATCGTGAGTATGAGACTTGGGGGATGTTGCACGTCGGCGAGGAGGCCATCGTGCTAGAGGAGGGGAAGGTTTTATGGACTTGGTCGCTCACGGAAGAGGATATACTTTGGGGATTTTTTAAAACTAAACGACTGGGTAGAAATTTCTTGAATTTTTACTGTGTTAAGATGATGCTTCAAAGAACGTGTAGAAATATTTTCAGTGAAATATATTTACTTTTTACAGTGAATTTGATTGTATTTATTTCATGTCCCTTTTTAAGGGAATGAATACTGGACCATACACTTGGGAATAATTGCAATTCTTTAGGAATTTTTTTAAACTAAATGGCTGGGTAGAAATTACTTGAACTTTTACTGTGTTAAGATGCCGCTTCAAAGAAGATGTAGAAATATTTTCAGAGTAATATATCTATTTTCTCCATCGAATATAATTTTATTTAGTTTGTACCATAATGAGTACTTCAAAGGGTGACACAGATTCATTGTAATTTTTGAAGAATTTTTAACAACTAATCGCCTGAATAGAGATTTACAACATTTTTTCAATTACAACGTATTCAAAGAAGTTAATCAAAAATTGCTGACGCTCAAAAGCAGTCCAATATCTTCTCATTTGCTAAAAATAAGTTCCAATAAAGGACAAAAAACTATCCAATTTCAGTTCAGGTACAGTAGGGCAATTTAAAAAGTTTCCGGTGCACTAAAACATTCGCTTTTCGTGGTTGTCGACACTTTTTCCCGTGTATTCTAAAAATAATTTTACCTCTGAAAAATCACAGTCTGTTTTTGTACAGTTACAACGCCCACCCCCCTTAACATTTATTAAATATAACGCACGTGCATCCGCGATATTAACCCCGTCGGTCGCTTAACTCTAATATCATATTCTTAACACGACGTAGAATATTGCGTCCCCTTCGCCACGTGAAAAATTAAAACGGCATTCCGTGCCTTATAAAGAGTTTTGTTGTCTCGTTACGCGGGATGCACGAGAACGTGCATCGTGGATACTGTTGGTGCACGTGTGCAACGTAAATCTCTTAACCTTACTGATGTGACCGTGTGTAGAGAAAGAGAGGCGCATCGTGCAGACATAAACTCAGGAATGGGAACAAACACCGTCGGACAGTGTTACTTCGTGAGAGGCCTTGCAACGTTATGGAACCCTTTGGGGGAAAATATCGACTTCAAACGATTATCGGGCGCGGTCGTTACTTTCGTTCTGTCGATTGTTAATGTGTATCATTCCGATCGGGATTAGGTTATCTATTTTATTTATCTTAATCACAGTATTCACCACGTTTAGATATGCACTTTTATTTATTTTATTCGTTTCATTTATCTTATTCCTTTATCACTTTTACATTATTTCATGTGTTTTATCCGTTGCAGTCCTTTAAATATTAGGTTAATAGTTAAGAGGTATTCTTCATGAAAATTTGAATCGATTATGTGGAATATAGATCTTCTATTCGAGTTTTCTTTTTCGAGGAAATCGATTTTAAAAATGTATGGGGTACGCGTTACTCTGGGTACTTGTCGAGAATGTCTGTCCATTGCTCGTCATTTCTACTTGCTATGGTGTTCGTAATTACTCACTGTGGCGCGGTATTATCTGTTTCTTGTAAATTTTACTATCCTCCTTACTATGTAACTTATATTGTACTCTAGTTAATTCTGCATCATTGGTTACACATTCTAGAATAAGTAGAAACAGTAAATCATGGACAGACACGTCGTATTGAATTGCATGACAGAATTTTTTACAAATAGAGTCTCAAATGAAAAAAATGTACTCCACATTTTCGACGTATTTTTTCACGAAGAATCAACCTTTCCTATTATTAATATTCTTTTTATAGTTCTCCTATAGTAAAGGCAAATATTTTTAGAGTGGTCTATACAATCAATTCTATCGCATCTGCCATGAGTCAACATAAAGTGACTATAACTCGAAAATAAATTGTTTCAGAGCCAAACCTATTTATTAATTTTCTGAGATTGCTTTTAACACGCCCTGTATAACGTAAGAGTTCAAGAAAAGGTTGATGCCCCATAACCGGAAATCGTGAAATAACATTAACATATATAAGTATTGCGTCGACAAGTGTTCTCTGATTTTTTACTGGAAAAAAATTGTTTACGTAGACGGTACTTTTATTGACATTAAACTCACTCAACACGAGCACACGATGCCTTCAAGGTGGTCAATGTTACCTCGATACTTTTCATTCGTGATCCATCACTCGCGATTTAAGGAAACAAACGCCGGGAGAGGTTTCGCAGCGCGGACAACCGGTTAAAAATATGCGGGAATTCGTAATTTTTCATAGCTTACGCAAGCATTTGCATCACGAACAAGTCAACATTGCCTCGAGGAATTATCTGATATATAAGCTTATGAAACCTAACCGACGAAACGATTACGCCAATAAAATGAGGAAGTACAGAAATATACAAAATAGAAGGGAGAAATATACAAGAACAATTACTAATCCACAATTTACAATAGAATTAATAACTTAAAATTATTACTTTACAATTGACAATTTTTTATTTGCAATCTATAATTTACGAATCACGATTGCCAAGTATCACATATCAACCAAACTTGAAGTTGATAGCTGAATATCCTTAGATAGTAGATGCCAGTATAATATCAACTTTTAATTAATTCTCAGAACTGTTAATTTTATTCAATTTTGATCAATATAATCGGAGAAATCGATGTGACTAATGTAAGAAATCCAGCAGTGTCTCACGTAGACTTTCACATTTTTTATAAAAATGAACATCCTTTTATGATAATTGGCAGAAATATTGCTCAAACTATGAACTTTCAACACACGTATCGAACATTTCTAATATATATTTAATATTCCTAGTAAAAATTCCCTAATATTATTATTCTTTTCTACCCAAAAGACAGTATTTGTCTAGCTCTTTTTCACCAAACTCAACATTCATAACAATCACACGTAACAATCATTAAAAAATCGCGCTTTCCCTATTACCCGGACCATTCCACGACTCAACGTCGGCATTCAAGCAAAAAAAAAAAAAAAAAAAAAAATGAAGCGTCGAATATAGTTATTCGATTCTGTCGGGGCTCAAGCGTTGCTCGCATATGGCTAGCCGCAGACCCCCTAGGGGATCATGTAATTACGCAACACTATTGCCGACACGGTAGCATAATGTTCGCCCCGGGCTACTCACGAGTCTCAGCACAGATTTGCCGATTATTCGCCGACAATTCCCTGTGCAGAGAACTCGGTGCCGTGTATTCGCATAAGTATATACGCGGTGTATATACCCTGGCTGCTATTGAAGGTAATCGAACGCGCCGAAATACGACGCGGCCCCACAAGTAAGGCGATCCTATTGGCCGCGCGTGGAATTAAGATTAATCCTCGAGCGGTGCTCGACTATGAATTATTCTACGTGGCCAAGCCGATCCTTCGATTATTCTCGTGTAACGACGCCAAATGGCCAATGGCAGACAGCATCGCGTACAAAAGGCGCGTATTCTCTGCATACAGAGAACAACAAAATTTTGTTGGAGTGCATTGTAATTTGAAGGATCATTCGAATGAAAATTTATTCTCATGTATCACCAATAAGTTTCAATTCGAATGAATCTTCAGTTAAATGAACATTTATTTGATTAAAACTTTATTTGAATCCATCTTTAAGTAAATTCTTATTTGAACAATCACTCGAATGAATTTTTGTTGGGTGTAAAATTGAATTGCAGTTTGAGTAGCTTCTGAAATAGAATAAAAAGTTTGTTTGCGCTAAAATAATTTTAATTAATGATAATAGATCTGAGAGTAAAAAAATGTGGTGATCTTAAAATTAAGTAAACTATGACCGTCCAAAAGATTGTCACTCATCTCAATATTGGACGCCACCCTTAACCAATTGATCCCCTGGCACCTTCGTCTACTGTAAAAAAACAAGCGAGATATTTAAAGAAGCCTGTTTACTTTGAAGCTCCAATGACTCCATTATTTCAGAAAAATAGCGAACTTTGAATTTTTCAAAAAATGCTATCAAGACTCGCAATTAAAAAGAAAAAACAATAAAGAACAAAAACTCTATTTTTGTTTAACTCTCAGTTAAGATCCCTCGAAGACCTTTGAATTATAGGTACACCACCGCCACAAAAAAAAAAAAAAAAAAAAAAAATACAAAACAAGCCAAAAATGAAGGCACGTACAAAGTGGCGATACGATTAACCGCGAGAACAGGCCATCAACCGCAAGGTAACAGATGGATTTCAGGACCCACTCCAATGGCAGATTTACGACCGCGACCGACTCTCGCACCCTGGTACTTTTCGCGACCGGCATTCCTCGTGCAACAAAGTAGTGAAATGTGCTGCGGGACGACGACGTCTGTTGCGATATCTCGTAACCCTGTTATTCTCTGCAACCTCCACTCACCCGCTCCGCCCCCCCCCCCCCTCCCCAAAACCACGAAACATTACTGCAAAATCTGTCAGGGGGTCTGTAATCAAGCAGAGAAGATGAAACCGCAGTAAACCTCCGGAATTCATCCGCGAGGAAATCAACCTTCCCTTCGCGGTCCCGTCGCCCCCTGGCCCGTACCGCCCTGCTCCCTCTGCCCCCCGCCCCCCTCTGCCACTCTTGTAATCCGAATCGTGATCGTTATTCGAAAGAGGGGCACAGCAACATGGTTGAAACGACGGATCGCACGGAGAATCTAGCCCAGGAGGCTCTCACGGTGTCGGCCCCCGGAAGTGACGGGGACGCGAGCGAGCGAGCGCTCGCGCGCGCGCGCGCGCGCTCACACACCGGAAGCAGCGGTCGCTAAGAACGCTCGGCTCGCCGGCCACGGTTCTCTCGGGTCTAGGCAACTTCCTAGACTTTATTGCTCTTGCACGAACTGGTACAGGACCGTGTGCATGCTGCAGCTGCACCTTTTCCTCCTCTCTCTGCCCTTCCCCTCCCCTCCCCCCCCCACGCCGCTTGCCCTCCCCTCTGGCCTCCTGTACCCGCCGCCCCGCCCCTCCGTCGCGAAGCGGGAGAGCGGCAACGGTGCGCTAGCGGCGTGCAATTGCGGCCGATGCATTTCGATGCCCTTCGAATGTCTTTACCACGAGGGGAAAAGCCGAGGTATTTGCCGCGGATTCAATTCAACGATATCTCGTTTCATGCGCCGCGCGCTCCTGCCCGTCGCCGTGGCTGGCTGCGAGGCCGATTGTGCGCGAGGATTGTTCCAACTCGCGTGGAAAACCCACCGGTGCTCTTTCATTCCGGCTGCCGGCGAATCCTCGGGTTCTTGGGTCGAGTTTAGGATATTGAATATCGTTTGTACGATGCGTAAGGCTGATTGTTGACATTGGTAGGGTTGCTTTACGGGGACATTGGGATTAGGTGTAGATGAAGTTTTGGGTGTGGGTAGGACTTGATAGATAGAACAGAAAAGGGTTAGTAGATGGGGAGTGTAAATGTCAAAGATTTGGGAGTTATGGAGAGTTGTTCTGTAAGTGTCGCGGGGTTGTCCCTATCACCGGTGCTCCTTCATTCCGGCTACCGGCGAATCCTCGTGTCTTGGGTCGGTTTTGGGTCGTGGAATATCGTTTGTACGATGCGTAGGGTTGATTCTGGTGATGAGATTAAATGAAGTTTTAGGTATGGGTAGGACTTCATAGGTAGAACAAAAAAGCCGTAATTAATGGGAGTCTAAATGTAAACGCTTTGGGAGTTATAAGGAGTTGTTCTGTAAGTGCCACGCAGTTAACTTCACCCGTCCTTGTAACTGAAGGGTTGATTGAGGTAATAGGTGCAGATGAAGTTTTTGGTATGAGTAGTACTCAATGAAAGGAATAAAGTAGCGTTAGTAGAGGGTAGAGCAACTAAGTATCAAGGTTTTGAGAATTATAGGGAGTTGTTTTGTAAGTGTCACGCAGATAACTTCACTCGTCCTTGTAACTGAAGTGTTGATTGTGGTAATAGGTACAAATGAAGTTTTAGGTATGAGTAGTACTCAAGAAAAGGAACATAGCGTTAGTGGAGGGTAGAGCATCCAAGTATCACCGCTTTGAGAGTTATAGGAAGTCCTGTAAGTGTCGCGGGATTGTCCCTACCTGTCCTTGGAGCTGAAGGCTTCGAATGAGCCACGGTGCTAAACCATCAATTCTCTGTTTGTAAAGTGTACAAGTTTATCAACAGTGAACATAACTAATTTGTATCGTGTATTTTAACAATTAGCAAATTCTTTGGGGCTCATCAGTTCAAAAAGTCTACACAATAGTATTTATGTGAAGCATCTTCTACAGAATTGCTATTAAAGACTTCATTTAAGTTTCTTACTTCACTAAAGAAACAAACTTAAATTTAGCTTGCGATTGCAATAGCAAAAAGAATGTTTCTGTAATTGTAATTGTGTTTACTAAACTTTGATACTAATTAACAATTCACCTGCGTCGACAAATGTCATACAACGAAATATGAATATTCTGAATTTAAAAAATCTGGAAAAATTAAATTCAACGTCCATTTCGTGCCACATTGATAAATTACAGTCACGCATGACGTACCAAATATAATGATCAAATTAGAATTATAATTATCGTACCAATCGTCTGATGACAATGTCGACGATGACAGGGAGATGTGACGAGAGAAAATTCCCAGTTTAAAAACGCCTTCGATTTCGTGGACGTCGGCTCGCGTACGGGAACACGTTTGCCCGAAGTTTGTCCAAAAATACCTGTCCGTAACCCTCTGGCGACAAAAATGAAAAGAAAAAGCACAACAAGAAATCCCGCGCGAAGCGTAAACGTTACGATCGACGAAACGATAAACATAACGGCATGGTGCACACCCACTGAGCTTCTGGACCCATAAAAATACCGATCGTTCGTTTTTTATTCTCCTGGGCCTGTGTCTTTTTTATCAGGCTTCCAGGAGAGCTCCGCCGCGCCTCGGGAATCGTCGCCGTGTTGTCGTCGAGCGATCTCTCCTCGCTTTGGTCGACTCAATCTTCTCTGCATTTTCGCTTGCGTTTTAAGCGATACGTAAATTTCAGTAGAATAGTGCATAAAGTTTGTCAGATAGTATTAGTAGTAAGAGAAATAGTATTGCCCTATTATAAAGAGGTTTCTAAAAGGGATTTAAGGATTTTGGTGTTTAGTTAAGTGCAAGTATGTTAGCTCTTAAACGATAAGACACTTAACCCTTTATTTACTGGCTGGACTTGTAAGTCCCGTCAATTTTCTCATGGTACTGTATTAATTAAACGTTTTGAAACCTATCGTGACTTTCAAGTTCACCTCTATGAAGTTCGGTTTTAATTGGCAGGACAAGCTTTTTTTCTTTTAGAAGCTAGTTAGAGACAACTCTATAAGAGGATCTATGACCAAGATGGACGCCTAGATTTGAAAAACTTTTGAGAAATTCAGTAAATCAAGGGTTAAACGATATCTTCTTCCGCAATCAATAGAAATCACATCTACTTTTCCTCAAAATTAAAAATTTCTACATATTCCATATATTATGTGTGTTATTAAAATTCAACATTTTTAAGTCCCTTTTGGGAAAGCTTCATTATTATTACAATATCACGTTACACTATACCTCTGTTAAGTAAGAAAAAACGCTTTGAAAAACCCTTTTGAACTTATCTCAGCTCATGTAATAACTTCTGTGTAAATATTCTCCATAAAGATTCTATTATCTCTTAACTGGTTCCCGAAAAGTCAGTTTCGCAAGAAATTTCGCATCACATCTTTTGTATTTTATTTTACAGCAAATCGAAGCACCATCGCGATTTGGTGGCGCCACAGGAAGTCGCCATCTCAGTGGCGCCATTAGTTCGCATGCTCTCCACACTCTGGAAGGACTGCGGTGCCCAAGCTCCGATTTAGACTGGACCAAAAGGTTGAAACGAGTATTCAGGACTCCATTCGCATGACCTTATATGTTCATGTCTATCGTGCCTCGAAAATCAGTTTCACCTTGATTCGAAGTCGTTCTAACGTTTCTTCTGGGGTCTGCCTAAATCGTCGTCCCACCTTGGCTCCGCGTCGCACGCCCGTTTCGTCGGTCTCGTTCCATCGAGTTTTTCCAGTTTCGTACAGATTGACAGACCGGCTGGCTACCATATAGAGTATCTAGCCAGACGGTGCCAGGTATGAATGGAGCGCCGGTTGCTGTCGCATCAACCTCGAGAACTCTCGCTCGACGGCACCGAGTTGCAAGAAATGTGGCCGTAAGAACGCGCCGAGGGAATCCAATAAACACGAAACGTGTACTTCGGCTATACGATCATATTCCATGACAACCTTTTCGCGTACCCACCAAATGGGACGTTTCGACGATATCACCTTTAGCGGGATCGTTGTTTGGCGAATATCGAAAGGGAACGATGAAAAGATTAAGCCACTAGGATTATTCAAATATAATCGGAATATTTAGGTGTTTGAATATTATTCGAATAATTGGTTATTCAAATTTTATTGGGATATTCGACTAGATGTTATTGGAGTGTCCCATTCGAATGTATATCGAAGTATTTAGTGAATTAAATGTTATTCAAGGATCGATTAATCAATTATTCTTGCATTATTCGACTACACTCGAAAATCATTCAAAGTTATGAACCATGTATCATTTCAACATCCCACTATCTGAATATCATGCGAGTACCTGACCCCGCTTGAGTAGGCTCGAAATATTCAGCTACTCGAGTAATTCTCGACTACAAATAGTCGAAGAAGAAGTCTCCAGGCCTACTTTCGATACGTTGGCTGGTCAGAGACGGTTAGTTTGGGCGCAAGCAGTCGTAGCCTTTCTCGCCTAATGCCTCCGTAGCGATCCCGTGCGACTGTCGGTCGCGGCCGAACGCTCTTCTCTTCGGCGCTGCTTTTCCTCCTCCCTTGTCCCTTCCGGCGTGCCAGGCGTTCGTCCATCCGTCCGTCCGTCTGCCTCAGATTCAGTCGCTGAACAGTGAATCACGTCCATTGACTGGACGCCGGCCAGACGGACTGGGCCCGACCATATACAGACTAGATTCACTCGCGTAGCATCGGTCGCGCGAGGAGTCGATGCTCTCTCTTGAAAAAGGAGGAGGATGCCCGGTGGCTCTATAGCTGCTTCCTGTCTCTGTGGAAGCTATGCCATTTGCGAGGCATAATGGCCCGTCGATCGTTCAGGCGCTTGGTCATACAGGTGTTCGATCATACGGATCCGTGTTCGAATACCTTTTCGGGTTGGACCTGATGGCCCAGGCCACGGTGATCATTGTTTTTGCGGCATTAATCTCTGAACGAAGGACGTTATATTCGATGCAGGCGGAGTTTAAGATTATTTTTGAATGGTTGGTGCGATGTGGCAGTTGAAGGTAATAACAGTTTTTGAATTTTGAGGTGTATATTGTTGAGGCTGTTTTAGGTTGAGT
>NW_026534841.1:0-17682 GCF_026225885.1 Hylaeus anthracinus
GACACAGAAAATCGAAAAAGTTTATTAAACTATGTCGTCACACCTATTGTCGGAACCTCCAAGTAGTTGATATTTTGATTTTTTACTTACAATTTCACCTGATTTACGGTACAAAAAATGAGTAAGTGGAGGTTCCGACGATAGGTGTGACGACATAGTTTAATAAACTTTTTCGATTTTCTGTGTCAGATTACCAGAAGAGCCAAAATCATCTGCGGCAGCGGATAACTTTTTTTTTTTGCATGCATGTATATTATTTTGTAAATAAATGACGAAATATTTTGTACCAAAAAAAAAATTTTTTATTTACTTTCCTTAATCATACCTTTAAGGGGAAAAAACATTCATTCAATTTTATGCAATTTGTTCCTGAGAACAAAATTATTGAAAATATGCTTTTTTTTGTGCGTTCACAGTGAAATGCCCCCTTAATTTCTCTCTAATAATTCAGTCATCAAATGGAATAACCCAACCTTATTTCTCAATCAAGACGTCATTAGAGGGCTACTAGAGCTACTTATGGAGGGTAGTTTCGCCCTTTAAACGTGAGTTTCCTCAGCCAAAGGAAAACACGGGTTTCTTATTTTTGAAGATCCGCCACATCTTCATCAAAATTGGCGCCTGTAGACGTTCGCGGATTGGGCGAGTGCCTCGTCTGGAGGAGGCCTAAACCGTTCCTAGCTGTCGTTTCGGTCGAAGTGGCCTGGAAATCACGAGAAATGTCGTCGTCGAGCGGCGTCGTAAAAATAATGAAGATCAAGCAACGCTTGGAAGTAGTTTATTATGAAAATCCGGGCACGATGTGCCGAAGGAGTTAAGGGCTTGGCCTAAACTTACGGCCGGCTCCGTACACTTGGCGAGGTCTTTGCACCGTGAAGTTTGCTTTATAAATATCGTCGGTGCACACCGGAGTGTCTAGCGAAACGAACCGTGCCTCGGATGAAACGAACGGATCTAGCACCGAAGCCTCAATCGCAACAAACATGGCCCCATTTTCGGTTATTTTTCACCTGGCTGAGGATTGCTTCAAAACGTTTAATTTCTTCATAAAATTGCTCCTCGATAGACTAAAATAATGAGAATTTAAAGTTAGGATAGGATCTAATAAAGGGGATAGGTGTGAGAGGCCTTGGATAAGTTTCAGGAGGTCAAAACCTTCTTAATAGTTTATGTGTAGTCAATTTTCCAAAGATCATGACTCAAGAAATTAAACAGGAGCTCTGAATAGAACACAGCTTTCAGTCCTTGTCATCCATCCATGGTCCTCTTGGTAATAGTCTTAGGTACCATTCAGGAACTAGAAAATCAACGATAGTCAAGAAGGTTTGGCAAAGAAAGTCCTTCTTCAGGGTTCAAGGAAAGATCTAATTGCATTAAACACTATTTTCAAGAAGATACTAGAAGATCCTCAAAAGAGGATAACTTCTTACGTGGATGTTACTCTGACGAGCCTAGGATCTAGGAAATCAATAATAGTCAAGAAGGTTTGGCAAAGAAAGTACTTCTTCAGGGTTCAGGGAAAGATCTAATTGCATTTAACACCATTTCCAAAAATATACTAGAAGATCTAATAACTTCTAACGCGAATGTCACTCTAACGAGCCTAGGAACTAGGAAATCAATGATAGTCAAGAAGGTTTGGCAAAGAAAGTCCTTCTTCAGGGTTCAAGGAAAGATCTAATTGTACTTAACACCATTTTGAAGAAGATACCAGAAGATCCTCAGAAGAGGATAACTTCTAACGTGGATGTCACTTTAAAAAATGTTACAACTATAATACTCTACAAATAGATATTTAATCCTAGATTATATTACACTACCAGTCAAGACATTACTTAATAGAATTCACGAAACTTAGTTCCCACGTCGTAGGAACAGTAGCGCCACTATTCAATGAACAACAGCGATGGTGCGCGAGGTATCTGCCCAGAAGATTCCCACCGCTAGATCCAGAATAAAACTCCGATAAAACCTTCGATTACACCTGAAAATAGCAACACCTGTTAGAAATACAATGATATTTACAAAACATCAGCTCCAAGGACCCTATTTGTGACATTTTACGAACTCTTCAGTTTTAATATCGAAAGTGTCTGTGTGAACAGCATGAACTGTGTTCCTCCAAAGAAAACACATCGTCCACGTGCATGTGGAAAAGCAAGTTCGCAATTAGAGGCGAGGAGTTTCTCGGAAATAAAGCGTTTCCCAGCAGTCAGTAAATATACCCGTCATACGTTCTCGAGGTAATCTCAGCTCGACGTACCAGGTCTGTCCGTCTTGCATAAGACACCTTCATGTGCTCAATAAATTCTCTCCTAGTCCTATCAGCTGATCCTCCTCACCGATAGTGGTACAGGATGTTTCCGTGGCGCAAGGAAACTGTTTGTCAGCGGGGTGGGAGGAGATGATACCCTGAAAACTGACCGGGGTTCGATGATTAAAAGCGGCCAATCCATTTCTTTGCTTGTCGCCGCCGTGTTTCCTGCCACGTGTCCCCGTGTTTTACGAGGCACGTGCTCGCGGTTAAACCCGTTTACGAGCGAAAATGGCGGCCATACGTCGACGCGTTCATTAATTTCGGAGCAGCGCGAGCAGCGTCGCAATTAAGAGCGACTTCGCGACGGCTGATCAAAGTCTGAAATATCAGGCTAGAGCCTTGGCGAGCAACCACCCTAGGGAGAAAAAGAGATTATCCATGGGTTTCACGGAAACGCTGTTTTATTATTTTCTACGAATTCTTGTTACATGAATTAACCTCTTGCCCTGGAAATTGTTTTTTAGATGATCAAACTATATGTGGCAATTTAGGGACAATAATTATATTTGTAGATAGATGTTAAAATGATGCCTCTTAAAATAGGGTTACTTCAAATTGGAAGATTCATCATATAGCTATAAATAACAAGGATATTTACCTGTTTCAATTATAAATGTTTTACAAAGATAGACAGCCTGTAAGCAATGTATATAATATTTTTTTTTCAGACGAATATATATGAATTGAAAAATAGAATTAATTAGGTATTAAGGCCAATTTATTTTTCTGTCGAATCTTCTGCGCATGTAGCTTGCGCACCACCCGGTGCCTGTTCCTCAAATGGCGGCACTAGTGTTCCTACGACATCAAGACTAATTGTAAGTTTCATAACTCCTATTGAATAATAACTTTATATGTATGTATGTATGAATTTTGTTTATACATGACTTTTGCTAAATTATAGACACACCTAAATATCACTGTTATTTATGGACACATGAATAATCATTCAGGATGAATTTACACAAAATTAAGGAGCCTGCGTAAAGATAGAAAAATGTTCTCAATGTCCACCATTGATCACGAGCTGCAAACCAATTTACATACCTAAAGATTTTCATTCAACAACAGGAAAATTATTAACCAAAGCAAACACAAAATTTAAAAATGTCATCTGTATATTTTAGAACCCAATATAGGGGTTCAGAATACTTAAAAATTTACGAATGTATGGAACATCGAAATTTTCATTTATACATTAACGAAAGCAAGCTAAAAATAATTGCATCGAGCAAGTTACATGAAGGATAAAGAAGAAAAATGGTGCCTCGAAGTTTCTCAAACTCTTCCCGGGATCTCCAATTACGAGTACAACTTCATTCTTCGCCTGGGACTGTGACCGCGAGATGAAGTTTCTTCGAATGAGGGCAAATTACCGGGATAATTAGATACACGGTGGTAAACACGAATTGTTTCGCGAAACGAAGTTTCTACGGAAGATAATTTGAGAAACTGGACTCGATCGTATTTCATCCAGTTACATATTCGCGCCTCCTCTTCCGGTTATTTGTGATTCATAGGCGCGAACAAGGATATGTTGCAAGTTTATGACCGCCCGAGATAATTACGCGTGACAGACACACCAAGAAATCGTGTTTCACGTTTTCGCGGAATGAAATTTCGAGTTTGACGAGAGTATATTTCACTCGGTTGGGAAAGTATCGTTGGGAGAGTTCATAACTATCGAAAGTTGTCGACTGTCTACAGAATTTAAGGTGGTTCTTTTCCAACTGTACTAGTTGAAACAAAACTCAAGCAACAGAAAGTATTAATAAGGATATATATTCTATAATAAAATTCTTAAAATAATATTTGATTATGATTTTTAATAAAAAAAAAAAGGACTGATTGATACGATTACAGTTGCAATTAGTTTTTCAAGTATAATTTTATCCGACGTAATAGTTGTGAAATCGAGCATGCGACAACTTCGCATTTCAATTTTTGTCAGGTTAAGCTACGAGTGAGAGAGGTTGACATTTCAAATTTTTTTTTCATGAAATAATTCGCATAAAAATCGGAGGAATCATGAACGAACACTTGCCACAAAAAAGAAGCGGTCGCTTTGTCAAGGAAAAGGTACTAAAAAACCATATCAGGAAAACGGAATTTTTAATAAAAATAAACAAAAGCAATGGCGTAACGAGAAATCGGACGAGGAAAAATGCCCCTGTGATGGGAATCTCGTAGTAAACTTGAAAGTACTTAGTGAAAATATGACTTGTAAAATGTGTAAAACAGATTCACTGAGTTACATTTACATTTACATTTACGTCGTCCTTGTCGTCGTCTATAGGTTATCTGAATTGATTAATTATATAAAAATGAATTTTCCAAAAGAGATTTCAGGATTTTCACGTTTAATACTCAAGTACGTCCGTGAGCTTTATTTTTGTTTTTAATCAATATTACACTTGAAATAACGAATTCTAATTTACATTAATATAAACAGAATATGTCATAGTGTTTATTTTAAAATAGTACTTGCATTCCCGGAAGTAGGAAAAAGACACGTAGAGGAGAATCTTGTTAAAGGTAATATGTAATATGTATAAGTTTAGTTACTACTGTTGGCACATGAGAAAAATGAAGTTACGGTGATATTCATATAAATTCATTCTTCTCTCGTGCCAACAGTACATATTATGCTATATTCTCGATGAACTTATTATATCCTGAAGGGGACCAACGAATGCAGTCAAAACACTAATAAAAAAAAGCGATTAAAACGCATATTTAATAACCAAACTGGTACTGCTCTCACCACCGAAAAAATATTTTCTCTACTTACTGTGACACGAGAGAAAAACAAATACTATATCATTTCCATTAAAGCAAATTAATATCAGCAATTCCAACGAAAAAGTTACTTAGGTCCGTAGACATGTACAGGATCGTCTAAAAAAAAGGACTATCATTCTCACACATCGTTTCCAGGATAAGAGCAAATGAAGAACTTCTTGCTCGCTATCAGAATAGAAAAAATAGCGGACAAAGTGGTACACATGCATAGGACGGGACAACTTTGGGTTGCAGAGTTAGGAGGGATTTGGCGTAAGAAGGTAATCCCTGGGAATCAGCCTGCGAGGCTACAGAAGCGTAGACGACTGAATTATCGCCGCCTCTGAATCATTCTCGGATTTACTCGACGTCTGTATTAATCGGCGTCCCGTTCGTGCATGGCTGTCGTCGGCCATCCAAGTCCTTTACTTCGCTCTTCCTCTGCACTTCGCGCGTTTCTTTTCCAAAGAAACTCTAGCGCGCGAATTTACGAGTCGTACACCAGCCCACAAATCTGCGTTAATAACTTTGCGTACGCGTTGCGCGCGTATATCCATCAGTTGCTCGATATGCTGTCTTGATAAGTTGATACCCTCGCGCAGCAGGAACTGCTTGATGCCCGTGCTGGTCATCGAGGCGACACGGGGCCTTTTTCGCGAATTCGTTGGGAAACTGTGCTACCGGATATCGGTTTGACCGCTGCACGCACCGCGCGAACGTTCAAACGGGGGTAATTGGTAATCGCTAGCGATGGGATCGACGATAATATTGGATCAAAAAGGGTCTTTAAATGAGGCGATGTATATCCATTTGTGGATAAATGTAGTATGACCTCGATATAACGCCACTAGGTGAGTCCTTTGGTGTTGTTATATCGAGGTAGAGTAGTGATTTTATTCTATAAATTTTAGATTTTGTATGTACCTATTTTGGATTCAATGAATTATTTATTAATGAAAACTAAAGTTTCACAGTAAACATAGTAATCTTTTGATATAACGCCATTAATAGGGTCCTTTGGCAATGTTATATCGAGGTAGGGTAGTGATTGTATTCTATAAATCGACCTTCTTTATCTCTATCTAGAACTAAATAAGTTATCCATTAATAGAAATTAAAATTTGTGCCCTTCTAATGATACTTTATTATTAAGAATGAATGTTAGTAAACAATTCATATAATTGTTTAAAGTAACACGACCGTTATATACCCAAAATGTATTTCTATTTACTTATTCTTATCAATTCAATATCTTCACTTGTGTACATGATTTAAAAATAATTAAACACGTAAAAAGAAATTCTAAACTCTTAAACATTGATTAGACTCAAAAATATTAAGAAATGGAAGAATGCAAGTGTACGAGATCGTTGCTCGTAAATACTGTTGCAATAGGTTTCGCGTTGCTATACGTCACGAGATCATTGCTACCACCTATCCTGTAATTTTTCAATTATCGGAAAATATGAGACACGTGTTGACGGATACGCAGGCACGTTTCAAGCGTGTTGCGCAAAATTTGATTATCAGTCTGCGCGTTTTTCATTAGCGGGAAATAAGGTATTGTTCCAAACGGAGTGATTTATTCTGCTCCAGATAACGATCAAACACGGTATACTTCGCGCATAATGTCTAACGCGGTACCGTAATTTGCGAGCTTGCGGTACAAGCGAGAATATTATTGGGTGCCTCATAATACCACGTCTCATAGTCCAATAAGAATTAAACCACGAAGCCACCCACTCGTTTTCTGCTAGAAAAATTGTAGAGCAATGTTAGTCCGTCAAATGGTTTGCGTGGTCCATAAAGACGTAAGTGCAATTGTAAATAAATATTAACACGTGTAATGACACTAACAATTATTAAACCTTTGTTAATTAAATGCATATTAAAGTATAATGACATGAATTATTTGTGTGCATTTGATTAAATCTCTCAAATTTGTTTTGTAATATTGAAATTTGTATTCAATTTGTATTAATTGTAGCTCATGTTGCATTAAAAACAAGTTTAGTACTTACTTTCTGTTTCGAAATATTTGTTACTTTAGGTTTTAAACAATTTAGCAGCAATAACGAATAACGTTACAATGTTATTAATTGTACGATTCGTATGAATTTTCGGTGTCTAATTATTTGATGTTTATTCGATGCCAAACAATTTGAATTATTCCTCAGATAAATAATCGACTTGACCTCAGAGTATTTTATTAAAATAATGAAATATTATTTGTTCGTACTATAACTTGACGTAAAATAATATCAACGATAGTAAGAAAAATATTATCGTTAAAATATGCTTGTTATTTCATGAGTTAATTCTGAGTATGGATACTTTTCTTCAAATTTACAAAATGTCTTATTTGAAGTCCCGCACACTTTGCAACGAGCGTGAATGGACAAAGTAAAGAATTAACCAAGAATATTTATGGCACTTTGTTTATGATACGTCGCGTTTCTCTTCGTCTCGTTCGTGAGTTTTGAAAATTACGCGAACCATCCATTCGCGTTTCTTGGTAAAAGTCGTAAATTCGCTTGAAAGTAAACTCGAGGCCAATTATTCGACGACAAAAAAATATCTTTATGGAGCGATTTCTCATAACGTATTAACGATGATGAATACGAGCGACCCTTTTCTCTTTCGTCATCAAGCATAAATTGTTCCCCATTAACCATGGATTACATTGTTTAAAACCACCATTTCATGGTGCAGGAATCAATACTTTTATAAAATTTAATTTATGTATTCCGTGAATAATAAATTAAAAATTTGTGATTTTAATGATTTTTAGGAATCTCTTCTATGATGTAAATTAATATATATAAATAAAATTGTTTAATGTATTTAATGAAACATTATGATGAAAATTTATTTTATATTAAAAATGATTATCAATTAATTAATCCTCAAAATTATAATAACATATTACTAAATATTTTATGGAAAACCTTTCAATATATGAATACTTTTAAATAAAGATGTATTAATGTACTAAAACAATTTTTCTGAATTATTAATTACTATTATTAAATATTTTTTAGAAAAATAATAAGTTAAGTAGCATGCATTTCGTTTCCTTAGTGAAAATTAAATATTCCATTGGTAAAGTTTAAATTGCTCTTCAATTAACGAAAAAATGAACGCCTACGATATTTTTCCGGAAGTATTTTGTTTTGCTGTTGCAACTTTAGTGTTCCACCCTAGAGTTCTTTAAAATTTACGGTTTGAGACCCTAAACTCTAGAGAGCTCTGTCAGGTAAACTTAAGTCTAGAGTACTTGGTTGAGAAGCGTACGAGAGCAATTCCACGACGTAAAGCAGAAAATCTTGTATATTCTACTCTTTTCAGACGTGCCTTCGGGCACCATTTTTCTTTGGGATGAAAAATTTAAAAAACACTTTAAACATTCATATTAAAGGTATTCCTCCATGCAATAATTAATCCACGACAAATTGTTGGTCCAAATAAATTCTTTTTATTTTCAAAACAACAATACAAAATTTTAAATCTACTATTGGGTAGATTCATGGGTTTTCAATTTTTATTATTATTACCACCATTAATTTCTTTTGTATTTGTAATAAATTTAGTAAAAATTGTATTGTCTTATTAGTAGTTATAGTTTTTAATTTGGTAGTTTTAGATTCTATGTTCATTTAAGATTTTTATTCATCAAGTTGAGCACTGAAAATTTGTTAACCTTTATTTTATTAATACCTTGATATATTAGGTGAACCAGAAAATAATGTCGCTTTTTGCAATTTTAAATACTTGTTTATTATTCATCAGCTCATCGATTTTTATCGATCTGGCATTGACAATTTGCACACTAGATGGCAAATGGGTATTGATAACGGGAGCGATTACATAATTAATAATTAAAAATAGAAATTTATAAAAAATTTGTTTGAATTCAATGTAAAAGAAACGACATTACTTTCCCATCCACCTAATAACTTGATATTGTGTTGGTTTTTTTATTATCTATTAAATCAACTGATTAAATATATTTAAAAAAATGTACTAACACATTTTGAAAGTGTTGTTATGTGGTACAATATTTTGTTTCATTTTAATAATAAATCAATCATTTTCTATAGAGATGTTGACAACTTTCGAAACTAAAATTTATTATTACGATTATGATTACATATTTATCAAGACTATCTTCTTCTCAACATAAAAAAATACCTATAAAACTGCCCACACGTTTCAAATACACACCCACTATCAATATTTAAACTACAGTTACCTCAAATCCACTGTTTTCACGTTCTAAGCTCGAACATTTGTGAGATTCACAAATTCCCGGAATAAATTCTCTCTCAGTCCCCAATCAACGAAACGTAACGATTCCCTATTTTCAACAATAAATTTAATCCACTCGAAACACCTGTACAATTTTTTCTTACCACGGTTATCCTATCGTCGACAGATTGGAGAAACGAATCGCGAACGATCCAGAAACATCCTGGCGATTTCGTCCCGGCGTGGATCGTTATCCCGGGGCACACGCCGCGAATCGGTACGTACGCGCGCGCCACCAGGGCGGAAGAGTTACGCCTGAACGCGAACGTGATCCACTTAAACGGAGCCCCTTGCTCCTTTTTCAACGGGGGCCGTAATTCACGATGCAAGGGGTACCCAAGGATTCCGCGGGGAGAGCGAACCGCGTCGACGCGAGCGGAAATAAGAAGTGAAAAGGAGTTAGGGGGGCGCTCGGGCAGGAGGGGGGGCTGCATGTAGAGTGTGGAGGGAGAGAAATTCGCGGAGAGAGAAGAAAAAAATAAAAGGAAGCACACGGGGGCCACGCATACGAGAGGAGAGTGAAAGGCGCGTGGTTGCATCGGTGCATCCGTCTATCGAATGGTATTTTCGGTCCTGCGGCCCCAAACGAGAGGAATAAGAGTGGGACGCATGGAGTCGGGAGTCTTCGAAAACGTCGCTGACTAATTCTCAGACGGTCGTTCTTCTGGTACCTCCTTCGGGAAGAATCGTCCTGGGTCGTTCCTTCGTCAACGATCGTCATGTCGTTTTATCCACTGCAAACATTTTGGGTCTGTTGGAATCATAGAGGATTTAGGGAGAATTCACGAGTTCCTTCTTCAGGGTCTTCAGAGAGAATTCGCTGAGCCCATCTTTCAGGGTCTTCGGTTGATTCGCAAGTTCTTTAAAATTTGGGATCCGGAGGACCTCGTAAGTTGAAGACTGAAGCTGAAGACTTTATCTTGATGGAATTCAGTGTGTAGAATCTGTAGAAGGTGGCGAAGAGTTTGTAATTTTAGATCAACTTGAAGAATAACCATGATGGACATCAGTTTGGGTAAGTGGGCTGGTGACGGGAAGTTCTTTGAGGAGAATTGAACCACCGATGAAAGGAGAAGGGGATCAGGGTGAAGTGTACCAGGTTATAATAGATGAAGAAGTAAAAGAACAAGCGCCCAAAAATCAGTATGTCTGAAGCTTCCACAGGTTGGCCTCTGCAGTCACACTAGGTTCCCCAAGGATTAATTCATTTTTTGTCATTCAATTTCTTAGTGGTATCGAGCTTTCATAACCTCAGAAGTTCCAAAACTTCTGAAAACAATAATAGAAGACTCCATAGTTAGATAGACTGTCTTCAACCTCTGTGAAGGTTCCTCAGGTAGTCTTTTCACAATTAATCCATTCGTCGTTACTCACCTTCCCACTAACCCCAAGCCTTAGGCACCCTAAGAAATCCCAAAGCTGAAGTCTTTATTCATCGAACCAATATTTCGATCTCTCGAAGAACTCATGAAGTCGCACATGCTCTCTTCAGGGTCATTCTGCGCACATGGCGCCGCATCTCAGGGGATCCTCGAAAACATCTGACTAATTTTCGAGACTGTTGTTCCTCTGTCCTCTCTACCTTCGCCACCTGGCACCCCTCCCCCCCCCTCCCCCTTTCTCCGCCCCCTCTCCCAGCGTTACTCGTCCACGATAAAAAGTCAATTTTATACCGGCGGGCACCTGAAGCTAATAGCGTCTACCCGCGGGGCACGGCTCGAGCGAAACGGCACGAAACTATTTTTCGACGACCGTTCACGGACTTTACGAGCCTTATAAAAATGGCACCGCGCGCAACCATGCGCCGCAGGAGCGGGACCAAGGCAAGGGGATCCCCTGAGAGCCCGGGCGACGACTACTCCGGGTGGATATCTCTCGTCGAGGACGAGTGACTCACAGGGACGAGGCGTCTCGACGCGATTTCACGTTCAAATAGAAATCGTAGCTTTCGAGGAATCCCGTCTACCGGCCGTTCTTTATTTCCGTTTTTATTTATCGTTGGCCGCCGACGGTGACCTTTTTATTTTTCCACCGGTCGCGTCTGGTCCCTTTGTCTCCCGTTCCGCGGGTGTTTAGAGCCATCGGAACTCGCCAAGACTGTTAAGTGGATATATTAGGTTGCTACACGAGTTCCGACCGTTTAGTTCTTGTTGCTCGAGGAGTAATAAATGTTAGATACGAATCTTGTCGGCTCTAAGGAGACGCTGCTGTAAATGCTGCCTGAGAGGCATAAAGAAGGCCCACTGGTGGAGGGGGATTTGTTGTTTTGGGGAATTAGCGAGGTTCGGGGTTTGAAGGTCGAAGGGCATTTCGGCTTTATCGAATCTTGACCCTTGGATGTATGCAACTAGTGAACGTTATTTGGCTGGAGGCCCAGGCAGAAATAATGGAGTGGCTGGAGGACGTGTTGTGTTTATAAAAATTGTACGAGATAACATTATTTTAGAAAAGTGTCAAATTTTTGGAAAAAATGTGATTGATGCTTTGTGCTCATGTATTTATAACAAATATTCATTATAAATAAGCATAATAGGTATTAAGTCAATAATTGTGGCAATAATAATCATTATTATTAAAATTCACGTAAAAATTTCAATTTTTTAATTCAACTACATTTATCTTCCCTCAATAATAATTTGTTTCTTATTTTTTAGTTGTTCAAGTCTTTCAATCCTCCTTTGCTCTCATATATATGCCAGTATGGCAACAAAAAAAGAACACCCTAATGCTAATTCACAAATCAATATGTAAAACTAATTATGATTTTTAAATAAACCATGTAACTCAGTTCTTTTCTACATCTGATGAATATCATTTTCACATCACATTACGTATTAACTCTTACGTCAGAACTATCTGTATAAGGAACTGACTATAACAAGAAAGTATATTACAATTTATTATATAAAAGGGGTTTCTCATCTCCATTTTTGATGATAGCCATTTCCGCCCTAAACGCGATAGTCCTCGAGATATTAGCGAAAAGCTAAATTCTTCGACGACTAAAAACAACTCAATGGAGGTATGTACACGTGAAAAATCAGTTCAACAAAATTATTTCCATCTTTCCTGTGAATTTAAGGTTACAGTGATCGGACCTACAATTCGGTAGGTAGGATGTTTTCGAGTGTCTCGATCGGACCACGAAACTTGGGACCAGTCCGAGTGACCAGTGTGTAACTATAGCTTTGTACGAAGCAATGAAGGGGTTTCTAAGAAACAAAAAGCAAAAAGTGAAAAAAGAATATATACACAGCGGTGCAGTGAGGGAGAGGGAGGACGGGGAACGTGAGTGAGAGAAAGAGAGAGGAGAGAGAGAGAGACTCCGTTGAAGTCACCTGCGTACACGTTCGTAGCAGGTACTCAAATTGCATGGCAACAGCACTCGCTCAATCACTTTCTCCCCTCTCTTTCTTTTCCTTCCCTCTTGTGGCGTACCTGTCCTTTTCTCCATCTCGTAAATTCTCCCCTCGAAAAGGTTTCGTGGTACGTGCAGATGCGCGCCTACTCGTGAAATCAGTCAAGGTCCTCCTGCCAACGACGAGAAGAAAGCGCCCCTAACCATTCAGGGACGTACGCAAGGGGGATGCTTCTGGACTTTGAATTTACACTAACAGGTTGAGTGCCAGCACGAATTTTGGCAGTCCTTCCTCTTCCTCGTCGGGGCTGGTGCTCGGCTTTGACACAAGAAAATTTTTCGAAATTGATTGTCGCCATTATTGGCATGCTTCTATTTATTGTGCTCATTTATAATGGATATTGTCTAGATTTATTCTAATTCGAATTTGAATACGAGTCGTAATAATATCGATTATTTAGAGGTCGATGAATATGATTGAAGTCTAAAATTGAAATTCATGCTTCCATTTATTGTGCTCATTTATAATAAGTATCTGTTAGAATGTTTGCAAAGGGAATTTTTGTCCGAGGTTCAATAATTATTATCATTGTCGCCATTATTGGCATGCTTCTATTTATTGTGCTCATTTATAATGGATATTGTCTAGATTTTATTCTAATTTGAATTTGAATATGATTTGTAATAACATTGATTATTATTTTTATTTTCATTGAGAGCCTTCTATTTATTATCCTTCTTTATAATAATTATTTGTTGTCGTTAGCTTGAATCTGAACAAAGAAAACAGGAGTTTATTGGTTTACAAGAAGAAATATTATGGTATCTCGTTCTAGGTCTGCTAGAGAGTTGATCAGTAATGCATGCAGAAACTATTGCATGGATTTTATTGTATTATTTGGAAAAGAAATTATTTATTATTAATTAATGTCAGAGGCTAAATCTGCACAATTATTAGATATTTTCGTAGGATACCTTATGAAATATAGGCTTAAGTAGTTTTCATAAAATTCCAAGTGTAACAGAATAACTTCCAAATTTGTTCAACTTTACAATTGAACCTCATTAATTACATTTGCACAGATGTATATCTTTAATTCATTTGTTATTTTCAACATTGTGATTTGAAGTGTACATCAGTTAATATTACTAATAAATATTCATAATTAAATTTGTCAGTGATACACTATAGTAATATACTCGTAAAATTCACAGAAGTTTCAGACCATCGTTAGTTTGAATTTCCATTGAAGCAAAACAGAACATGTACTCCACCCCTAAATTTTCATTGAAAACAAACCACTCTATTCCAAAATTTCCATCGAAAACAAAATACTCCACCTCTGAATTTTGATTCGAAACAAAATACTCTATCCCTAAATTTGCATTGAAAATAAAATCCTTCGCCCCTGAAGACGATTAATTAACTAAACAGCTCTTGGACGTCTATCGCGCGAGAAAAATGTAAATTTAACGCGACGAACGGCCAGTTTGTACGCGAAAGCTAAACGCTATAGCTCATCGAAAATCCCAGCGAAGCGGAATTATCCAACGGGGTCAATCCTCTTAAAGGATTATCGGGCTTAGATAGAGCCGAGGGTGCAAGAGCAACCGATTAATCGATTATCGAAGACAATAGCGTGGAAGGCCCCGGGGTTGCAGTTTCTTCGATTTCCGAGCGAGTGGCGGCCAAACGCGCTAATGACGCCGGTTTGGTCCCACATATCCATCCACGGGAGCATTTTACACAACGCGTTGGGAGTTCATTTCCGTGCCCGGAAATGCATAATTGAAAGGCGAGGAGAGCATCGTAAATAACTGCACTAATTGTTTCTAGCCTCGCCAATTTCCTGCCTTCTTGCGCGTCCGTTCCCCCTTCTTCGTCGTTTGGCCTGCTGCTCCTCTTTCGTGTTTGCTTCGGTTCCTTTCTTTTTTTTCTCTTCTTCTTCGACGCTCTCTTCGCCGAGCCGAAGCCACCTCGGTGTCGTCCAATCGCGGGGCACTGGCTATCATCGATGAATCTTCTGAGCGTTCACCGAGGGTGGAAACTTGGTGGAACTTCCATGGTGTAAGAACCCCGACGCTTGTTTTAATCTATACAGGATTTCTCTTTTGTACGGCGAAATTAAGGGAATTATTCCTAGGGTAGGCTCCTCGATTAGTATTAGCGTTAAAAGTGCTAAGGAGTTAGGATGAATATTTTTCTTTAATTTGGTAAGATTCCTTTATAGTAAATTTAATTTCTCTTGCATTTTTTGGAAGGAAGAATGTACCATTTATGTTACTAATTTACCTATCAAAGTAGAATGCTGCATTTCTAAAATAGGTCAATACCAGAACGCTTAAGTGACGACATATGGTAATGTTGACATGATGATTTAATGCCAGAATGCTTCCATTCCTAAATGGATCAATGCTTTAATTCTAAAAAGACTCAATGCTAAAATGCATCAATGCTAACATACTTCAATTTTAAAATACCTCAACACCAGAACGCTTCTATTCCTAATTGCTTCAATTCTAAAATGCTCCAATGTCAAAATGCATCAATTCCTAAATGTTTCAATGCTTCAGTTCTAAAATGTCACAGTGCCAAAATGCTTCTATTCCTAAATGCTTCAACCCTAAAACGTCTCAAAACCAAAATGATTTAATTTCTAAATCCTTTAATGCCTCAATCCTAATATGCCTCAATGATCAAAATGATTCGATTCTTAAATGTTTTAATGCTTCAATATCAAAATGCCTTTATTCCTAAATCCTTCAACTCTGAAATGCCTCAAAACCAAAATGATTTAATTCCTAAATCCTTTAATGCCTCAATACCAAAATGCCTTCATTCCTAAATGCTTCAATCCTAATATGCCTCAATGACCAAAATGATTCGATTCTTAACTCCTTTAATGCCTCAATATCAAAATCCCTTCATTCCTAAATGCTTCAACCCTAAAACGCCTTAAAACCACAATGATTTAATTCCTAAATCCTTTACTGCCTCAATACCAAAATGCTTTTATTCCTAAATGCGTCAATCCTAGAACTCTTTAGTCCAAAAATGCCCTAATCCTGAAATGCTTCCCTGATTAAAATGCCTCTATCCTCGATGGCTCGTACTCATCTTTTGATGGCCAAACAGTATAATAGACACGTCGATCGAAGGGATAGCGAGGAGTCGAAGTCCCGTGGAAGACGAGACCGCCGAAATAAATCGAGTCGTGATTGCCAGCCGATTGGATGTTTTAGAAAAAACAGAGAAAAAACGAGAGAGACTCGATTCTCTACCATTTCCATTCTCGACTAGAAGAGGCATCAAGGCCAGACGACATCCGGGCCACGTAGTAAGAGGGGGGCCGAAGAATGGCAGACAGGGGACAAACGAGGGCCATTTGTTATCACCAACTTGACCCTTCTAAGTAGCGATGAGAATCATTCTCGAATTGCCTTTAGACTCGCCACAATAAAATTCGAATAATCTCGAGCCTCTGTCATGGCGCCGCGTTGCTCGAAATCGTTACTGTAAATTATTGTGTTCAGTTTCGGATGGCATTATTACGAGGCGGGGGCTATACTGCTTTATAAAATTAAGGGATCCCGTTTCTGGAACCAAATCTCAGAGACGAACACAGTCTCTGGGCCACTATCTGTTTCGATGAAATTGAATAATAAATGAATTGCTTTTACCGATAAGAAAACTATTTCATTTACATAAATTTATAGATAGGATATATCTCTAAGTCGTTGTGATTAGAATTTATTTATTAGATTAATGAATATTTGTATATTATAGAATTTTAGTTAACGAAAAATTTAATATTTACGATTGATTGAATATTTGATGTTTTCTTATAATAGTTACAAGTGTCATATTTTTCAGTGCTTTATGCAGAGTTGGTTAAATTTCAGTTTGAAAAACGAATAAATGCTTCAATTGTAAAATTCTCCAATGTCAATATATTATCAATAAATATTATAAAAGTTCAACTTTTCTTGGCAAGTTAATTGAGTACTTGTTGAATGGTTGAATTTAGAAAAAAAAGATCCAGTTTTTCGCGCAGAACTCGAGAAGTACCTAATCTACAATCTCATCACTCGAGGAGATCCGCTTTTTGCCCGTGTCCCGAATCGTGAGGCACGCGGTTATTAATGTTTCCCGTGACATTATACGTACACTAACCGGATGTCCAAGTGCTCGAAAAACTGACGGTGTAATTACAATGCATGGCATCTGTCGTTGAAAAAAAACCAGGATCGTTTCTAAAATGTCCGGCACCTATCGATGGACGCTCGTTGATCAACGGCCTGAATCGTCGTCCACGGGTGCGGTGAACGTTTCGAGGAAGTCCAATGACAAGATATCATTATTAAGTAAACGCCAAAACGGAAATCAACGATCAGGTGTTGTTACGTTGGTATCGAGCGCTCAGGCGCGTTTTTACGATCGATAAACAGTGTAATTGTGACTGGCTATCTGACAATTAGCAGTGGCGAGACTCCGTGTTGGAGGATAAAAAATTCATATCGTTTCCTGCGATTCCGAAGTAGTCTCTTACGGGAATACATCGATACAGGACGATGCAAATGTAGTCTCGATTGTCTATCAGTAAAAAAAAGTATCATCAAAGATTTGTGGAAAAGTATATTTTTCTACATCCAGTATGTATGGCTGGCAGGGAACTAAAATGTTTCAACGCCATAATATTTTTATTTCTAAATGCCTCCATGGTCTAATGCTTCTATTCCTAAATGCTTCGATCCTAAATGCCTTAATTAAATAATACTTCAATTCTAAAATGCCTCAATGTCAAAATGCTTCTATTCTTAAATGCTTCATACCTAAAATGCTCCAATGTCAAAATGTTTCTATTCCAAAATGCCTAAATGCTTTAACCCTAAAATGCCTCAAAATCAAAATGGTTTA
>NW_026534842.1:0-29762 GCF_026225885.1 Hylaeus anthracinus
AAATGCCTCAAAATCAAAATGGTTTAATTTTTAAAACGCCTAAATGCCAAAATGCTTTAATTATTTAAATGCCTCAATGCCAAAATGCTTCGTTCCTAAAATGGCTCAATGATTAGATCATTTGAAGCGTGTAAATAAGAGAAACTAGGCAGCTTTCCATCACCGTGTATAATGAATAGATATGCAGGAGATTGACAGTCCAACGAGATACTTTAAGATGTGTTGTACTCACGTATGGAAACCAGTCTACAAAGTTACAATTGTAGATGCAGCTGACCTTTCCTCTCACTTCCTGAATTGCCAATTATTTGCAGGCGCTCCCTTTTTTGCGCGGATATCTTCGATTAAGTTGCTGGATTATTATCCGGAACGAGTTATTAGCTACAATGCTCCGCAGGTGTAATTACCTACCGGGGATAATTTCAAGACGATCTACTTTCTTCCAAATAATAGCAAACAAAATTGTAGTAATTTTAATGCACGAGTGCTTATCGTTAATTATTTGTAATTTAGGTTAATGCCTTCTCAAGCCATTTGGACCTTGAGACAACTTTGTCTATTTTTGTGCTGAACTGGACAATCATTTTTATTTTTTTAGAAAATTAGTGCAAGATGGCGGCAAGTTCTCAGGTGTCTTTATCAAATGCTTATCTGATCAAATGTAATCTATGAAAGTCCACTTCTATGATTCATCAGCGCTGTATTTAAGCGATTTCAGATGCAGAAATCGATTTGCTTGAGAATTTATCGATTATAGAAAACCTAGAGCCTAGAGTCTAAATTTAAAATTATAAACAAATTCCTCTTCTCCGTGTCTGATATTCAAAAGGGAGTACCGAGTGTAAGAATGCGATAACGAATCCCACTTTTAAAGCTACCAAGAAGAAAAGGAATCACCTCATCAGCCTGCTGAAACTAGGATTTTGTGTTTCCTGTACTACTGTTATACCTGGAAATGATTGCTATTTCTTAGCAATGTTTCTATCGAATGCTCGTCCGCTGAATCGAATCCGTGCCTATCACGGCGAACCACGCTTACTGTACTCCTTATTTAGATTGTGTTCTGCCAGCGAAATCGATTTGCATACAAAAACTACGACTGCAGAAGACAGCACAGCCATCGCAGCCAGCAAACCAAATGCCAATCTCAGGTGAGGGCTCAGGATGTAGATCTGAATTCTAATACAATGACTATGTGAAATAGACATAATCATCCTGCAAAGTCAACATTCGAAAGAATATATGTAAGTAGGTGTAGTTACAAAGCTATAAACAAATCCTTCTTACGAAGGTGGTATGCTGAAAAGTGAAAATTTCAACAGATTGTTAAACCAGGATCATAGCAAGGAACCACGTCTGCCTAGTTAGCCTCCTCATTTAAATAAATTTTTATGGATTAAACGGAGCGAGCGCAAAATTTGTTTCTTACGGATTTGAAGAGCGCATAAATAGTGCATTATTGTGCAAGTTTTTCCTTACATTTTATTTAAGTGGAGGGGCTAGCTAGGCAGACATTAAGGAAACTGGATTCCCAGACCAGACCTCAAAATATAAATCTAAATTCTAATACAACGACCATGACGAAATAGACCTGGTCATGTTGCAAAGTCAACATACAAGAGAATACAACTAGGTGTATTCGAGAACCTAAATCCTCATTCTGAAGCTACTAAGAAAAAAGAGATCTCAATTAACCAGACCAAGATGAACAAGATTTCCTTTGATGAAAACCTACTCTCCCCAGAACTAACTCCAACTTCCTGAATAACTCCATCTGTACCCATCTATTTCAAATTTTCTACAAATCCATGTAAACCTACAACGACCCACGTCCTCAAGCGACCCAGTCCATCTCCCTATCCGCTCCATCTGTGGACAGCGATTTACATGGCGAACCGTCAGGAAGACAGCGTCGATCCGTGGTCAGCAAACCGGATGGCGATCGCGGGGCATACCCGTTAGTTTCGTAGCGACGGCAGTAGAAACGCACAAAGCGGGAGCCCAGTTCTGGTTGAATAATAACGCGGCGCTGGCCTCGGTTCGCGTTTGTCCAAGCGTTTGCGCGGCTCTAATGGACGATCGCGGCTCTGCCCCGCGCACAAGCCGCGGACGTAAGCCCGGAGTACGTAAGCCTAACGTAATTGAAGGCTAGGAATGCGGACGCACGCATGAAGTAGCAGCCGGTAGACAGAGAGAGATCGTGAGCGCAGGGGGATACCCTTTTGCTATGTACCGCGTGCGTACCACGAGAGCGCAGCCAACGTTAATGCGCATGTCCCTATCGCAGGCAAGCGTGCGTAGGTCGCCTGGCGCACACGTTAATTAACAATACAAAAACAAGTGGTGCCCAATGCACGCTGAACCTCTCTCCTTCTTTTTCGACGAAGGGAGCAACGAGTTGAATCCAGTCGTTTTCCCTTGTTTCTCGGTCTCCTCCTTGTTTCCTCCTTCCTCCCTCCTTTTTCCTTTGGGCTCTAGGTTCCTCTTTGGCTGGGAGCACGTCGAAGGAAGACGTATCGTTCCCCACTTTGGCGTACACGTCGCCTACATGTATATATATATATGTGTGTGTAAAGAAAACCATGACAATCTTACACTAGTGTCCGCTTTTCTTTATATTCAAATTTGCCGCGCTATTGACAGTTCTTGAATACGCGACGGAGCATGGAAATGGGGCAGAAGCGAGCGGAAGGCAATTCTACAAAGCGAAATTGAAGGAGAATAGCGCATTAGAGGAACTTTTTGAGAAAAAGCATACCGGAAGTAGAGGCTTCAAGTGTCGTTTCTTTTGTTTTTACAGGTATGAATAAATGTAGAGAATTAAGTTGTATTAGGTGGACTGGAAAGTAATGTCGTTTCTGCGAATCTCAATACTTATTTATCATTTATCAGGTCATTGATTCTTATCGATCTTGCATCAAAAATTTTGCACGCTAGATGGCAAAGGGCCATTGATAAAGATGATTACATAGTTGCTTAAAAATAGAAAATTGTTAAGAGTATTTGTTTGAATTTAATTTAAAAGAAATGACATTACTTTTTGGCCCCCCCTAAGACATAGTGTAAATAAACCTTTTGTTTTTACAGGAAAACCTGGTTTAGTCTTTATTTTAAACCCTCTCGAATTATAAAATTTGATAAAGTAAGAATTATTACATGTATGAATCTCGACGGCAATTACGTTGCTTGGCCGGTATTAATTAGCGAGAGTAATTGACGATGCCAAAGGATATAGTTGTCGGCGTGAAATGAGTGGGTCGATGATAAGCGGAATGAGACACCCGTGGCTGTTTCTTTTCTCTCTTTTACGGACCCCCTCTTTTGCTCTCTTTCCCCGCCGTGTGTTTCTTTCTCTCTCTTTTGCGTGCTCGGTCGCGGACGGCGCGTCGTTTGAAGTCAGCGTATGTGATCGCGATACGTTTATATGGACATCGGTATCAATTAACGTTGCTGAAGGTATTAATTAGCATTAGCGGCCGACTGTGTCGCGGAATGTGTACCTCTCGATGTGTAGAGGCGTATCGATTGTCGCTTCCTTTCCGACAGAGCTGTAAATTCTTAATTACCATTACGTAATGATTACTTTGACCAAGTAATTAAATAATTGCCCTTGCAATTACTCTGTCGCATGTAATGGTATTTGTGATTACTTAACTATTACCAGTAATTATGAATAAGGTATTGCATAATTACTAAAATTAAAGTAATCAAGAATTATTTAAATAATTATTTTATAATTCAAAAGTGATTACTCCAAATTGTAATGGGTACAACATTAATCATTACTTTACAGCTCTGCTTTCCGCTGGAAATGCACGGACAATCGCTGGTGGTCTTTTGCTGAGCTTCAACCATCTGGATTTCTGGAGAATACAGTTTTTGTTTGCTTTTATGTATTCTGATGTTTAGATTTGCTATTAATCATGGGAATTAGTCCAAACTTAATTTGGAGATTTGTTAAATTATATTTCTTCGTCTATTTCGTTCGAAACTGTGTCGACTCAGCTATTGTGATCTAGAATACTCTGTCGATAAGATTTCATTCTGTAGTATACTTAGTCGGTAAAGTCTTGCCATTGGCAGTCGATAATGTGGAGTAGTATGATCGTACCACTCGGTAGTGCAGAGCAGCAGGTTGATAAAACAGGATGTTCTAATGGTAATGTAGCTCACGCTGTTGATAAACCCTTCGACTATTTAATTTGATTAATGTTTCAGGATTTGCAATTTTGTTGTTTTCGCCATCTCATGTTTCGACTTTCTTAATTTTCAAGCTGTGTAATATGTCAAGTTGTATGATACATATATACCTTATCACATGGAAATGCATCTTATTCTATTCAGTTCAATTTTGTCAACAATTAACAGAGCAGTATAAAAATGTCACATATAAAACAAGTTAAATTTGTCACAAACAATAACATGGTCCAAGTATAAATTGTTGCAATTCCTAGGTAACGATATTTTGTAGCCAGTCAGAATGACTTTCTATCAATATGTCTCACGAGTCATGTTCCTACTTCAATTTAAACAACTACCTAATATTCCCAACTGTTCAAAATTCAATTTAATTTTCCCAATTGTTCGAATCGTGTTAGAGTTTTCATTTCTAATAATTAAAAGGAAAGAAGCGATACATAGAAAATTCTAAGCCTGACTGTCCACTGGCGACGGGGCCATTGACGCTGGCAAAACAGTACGTCGCGACGATGGACACGTGTGCGTCTTGTGTTTATCACATTCGAGCCATAATCTGCGTCGCAAGTCTGGGTTAGTCGTTAGGACGTTAACTTCGCTGATCGAACGTGAAACGGAGCTTTACGCGTGTCGCAGCCGTTGGCAAAACAGGAAGCACCACTTATCATAGATTAGGCGGCCCTTTCGAAGACGCGCGTGGCCCTAGTCTGGCTAACAATCGCCCAACCTACTTACTGACAACCACCTTCCCTGGTAAGGACACGTGCACGGTCAGCCACGTGGACGTTCCGTGTGAACTCGCTGGTCCGTCGCACCACTGGAACAACAGGAAGAAATGTCAGTTCTAATAAAGAGATTTATATTGAAACGAATGAAACGGTGTCTGGCAAGAAGGTTGCGTGAGGTGTAACACATAGAATGCCGGATCCAATTTGCGTGAAGAAATTTCTGCGAAGAAAATGTTAGGTGAACGCAAGAAGACTTGTTCAATGTACACCAATATTAATTACAATTTAATCAAATTAAATTGTTTTCAACAAATCTTTTCTTTTTTAAACTGTCACAGGAATTTTTACTTTGATCCTTTTCCTAAATATATTCTTTTTCAATTGTTACATAGATGTATATGCGATCATAACTGTTGGATTATACTAGGTTATTGTAGATAAAATATAAATGGAATATTTATGTACGTTCTCTTCATTTTTCGGTTATGTGTGTTGTTTTATGTATTTACTCTTTCGTTTCGGTGAAGTCGAGGCATAAATTTTGTTTGATTTAAATAGTATTTCTGTCGATATTCAACAATGTAGCTTATGAGGGAGTGGACTCTAGTAATCTTTGTCATTAGTCGGTAGGATAGAGTACTCTGTCGGTACGACTCGCTAATGTAGAGCACACTCTGCAGGCAATGTAGATTTGCGATGTCGATAAATCCTTCGACTAATCAGAGTTTTACTACCATCATTCTTTACTATCTGCCGTATTAGAGTCCCACCTATACACGACAACCACATTTTCCAACAAAAAGAGGCCCAATAATAAATAAATGCGTACATATAAACCTTGCTCTTTCTTTTCATACTTAAAAAATCATCGAAACATTCATTTTCCAACACCTTTTGAAATACTCATGTTCACACTTAATAAAAATACCTTAAATATTATACACCTAACTCGTAGTGAAATACGAATTCTTTCCTATCAGAGTACTTGGCCTTTAAAACAAACAATCCCTTTGATCCTCTCAAGCGTTTTCTTGCACCGTCCAAAGAAACGGAGATACTCCAGATGGTCAAGTTAAAGGAAACACGGTGTTGATCGTTTACCGTGTACTCCAACCGCGAGTCGCAATTACCGCGGGGAATAATTGTGGCAGCTGGTGAGTTCCACGGTGCCGATTAGGCGACGCTTAAGCAGAACCGAAAGGATTCCGATCGGCGATTAAAGAAAGCGTCGACAACGCCCGCGGTAATTCTTCCATGAAAGAACCCTGGCCAGAGATCGATCGCGGCTGATCGAGCCTGACGGGATTTTAATGTGCTTCACCAAGGACGAGGCCCCGCGACCGTGATCCATAATCGTTGAGCGAAACAGTTCCACGGAAATGGAGAATTGAGCCATTCAGGCAACGCTTATTGCTGCAAATGTTTCCTCGACATCGTTAAATCGGTTTTATGGGAATCTTCTTGTGGGATCTCTTGATTAGCTTTTTCTTTGACCAGTTGTTTATTTGTACCGTGTTCTTGTCTTCGAACTGTCTGCGATTCTTGATCGTGGGTTATGCTTGTTTGCCTATTAAACATTGAATTATTATTGTTTCCGTTTTGGATTTTGAAAAATATATTTAGACGTGTAAGTTGTGTTGGTTAGTTTCAACAAGAAATATAGAAACTGGTCAATGTGTCTCCAAGACACATATAAGGTTCTTTGTCTTCGAACTGTGTGTGGCTCCTGATCGTAGACGTGTATTGTATTTGTTTTTCTATTAAATAATTGTATAAAATATTATTGTTTCTGTTCTGTATATTGAAAATTGTCAATCTGTCCACAAACCACTTAATAACCATTTAAAATACCCAAGCACTGCATACTAAACTCTAATTTAATATTAGATGTTACTTAAACATTCTTCTTGGTTAAATAATCCTTCAAATACCCTACTTTTCTTCTCCAAGTCACTTAATAACCATTTAAAGGTCCCAAGCACTGCATGCTGAACTCTAATTCAATATTAGATGTTACTTAACCTTCTCGGTACTCTGCGCGAGTATACTCGTCAAATTATTTTGTTCTTGTCGTGCTCAAGACGAGTTAACTCATTAACTCATTAACAATAAACTCGTTCGTGCAGAGCACCGAAAAGGTTAAACATTCTTCTTTGTTAAATAATCCTCCAAATATCCTACGTTTTTTCAATATCTCTACCAATTAGACCAATGACTGCAAGTATGACTAAAGAAACTGTTGGTCAACTCACAGACCGAATGCCTTCGGCGCGGAAATTTTGATTTCCCGAGTTTATACCGCGAAAAAACGCATCGATTATGCTAATGTCTCACGCGTAACGAGCTCCGCTCCGATAATCGTTCGCGTTCTTGCAATTCTTTTCGCTCCCCTCTCCATTTGCATATCCGATGCAATCGGAGCCAAATACGCGGAGCACAATCGATGTTCCGGTGACGCAAGGAATGCGAACCCGATCGATTGCATTATCAAAATCCCGCGTACGCCACCTCTTAATATCAGTTGGTTGTGTCTTATGCGCTCGTCGAAAGACAAAACATAATATCCGTGGCTACAAGTGCCACGCTGAGACGACGGCGCCAAGCCTCCGTCCCAGATATGTCTCTAGCCACGGTATCACCCTGACTTAACCCAGATTTAACTCAGAGAAAATATTTCAATTCCGAGGCAATAAATGGATTTGTTCTAATTTGTCATTGGTTCAGTTTCCAGATAAATAAGTTTGTGAAAGAAATTTGTGATAAGTACAGATTTGCTTTCTCGGTTATTGAGTGCAATTTTATTTCAGGTATCTTACTTATTTATTGACAGGTTTGTATATCTTACGAATTTATCGATAGATTTGTTAATATCGCCCTTCGAGTGACGTGAAAGTATTCATAATTAAGAACTATACAATTTTTCGATTTCAGTATCATTTAAAAAAAAAAGTTACTTGTTATTTTAGCTATTAATAAATAAACAAAAAGTTCTTCTCAATAAATAAACTACTTTAACCACACACAGGATACAAAATAAAATGGACTCTCTACTTTTTACCATCCAAAGTAATATTTAACTCAGCTCTGTCTTCGGTCATCTTCTTGCACTAGTCTTCAGAATAGTACAATTTCTCGTATAATACATAAAAGTAGAAGAACATAACTGAAAAAGTTAAGTATACCGCTTCCCTTAACTGCATATTGTCACAACTCTCCCCACATTTGTTTCATTCAATGCAAAACAGGAATTTTTTGAATTTCAAAGCCTTTAGTGCCATTTAAAAAGTTACTTGTTATTTCATCTATTAATAAATAAACAAAATAGTTAAGCATCCATTGGTATCAAGAACCAAGAAAATAAACCAACAATACCCTCATCTAAAATTACATACATCCCACAATATTCCAAATTTTGTCCCCCATAAAAAGGACAAATCTGCACAAAAATATAGCAATAAATTTCCACTGAAACGTTGCAGAAATATTGTATAGACAGTTACGTTGGTGGTACACCCTCTCTTACGGCGTCACTCGTCGCACCACCCTCTCTCGCTTAGCGACGCCACTGGCTCTGCACGAGACGCATACGAGATAAGCAGATTAATGCGCCGCCGAAGGAGAACGGAAGGTGTTGCACCCCGAGGCGACGGAGAAGTTGCGACCATAAGTACTCCGTTTATCAGTACGGTCAGATTTATAACGCTCTTCCGCGAGCCATCCTTTCCTCTGAAGCGTCGGCATCTCTTTTTCTTTCACGCTGACACTGATACGGTTGCCGGCACGCAATCCCGGGAAAGTAATTAAACATAATATCCGTGGAAAATAACGTCCGAACCTGTCGTTTTCTGCTATTAAATAATTGCGCGACGCGCAACGGCAGCGTTTCCCGCCAAAGTTTGATTAATAGCGTTGGAGAGTGGTTTTCACGTCGGCACTAACGATCGGGAGGTTTTCAGACCTGTTTTGCATCGAAAGAAACAAATATGGGGAGAGTTGTGACAATATGCAGTTAGGGGAAACGGTACACTTAACTTTTTCAGTTATGTTCTTTTGCTTTTATATATTAGGTTGTCCCGAAAGTTTCTTTCACGAGTTGCATTCAATTATTTTACGTGGTCGTGTTTCTATAAATAGACAATCTAATTTCATAGATATTCGTGTTGTAACAGTAATGGAGCAAAATGAATCGTGCACAATTCAGTGATGTAACATAAAACATAAACTATTGTGCATGTATTACTTATTAATAAAGCGAAAGAAACTTTTGGGACAACCTAATATATTATACGAGAAATTGTACTATTCTGAAGGTTGGGGCAAGAAGATGACCGAAGACAGAGCTGAGTTAAATATTACTTTGGATGGTAAAGAGTAGAAAGTCCATTTTATTTTGTATCCTGTGTGTGGTTAAAGTGATTTATTTATTGAGAAGTATTTTTTGTTTGTCTGTTTCCATTTAATTTAGGAGCATTTTTAGTTGTTAACAAGTGTACATGTATGAAGAAACTTCGTTTCTTTTACATTTTTTTGGTATTGTGGTTGTTTTAATATCGTTTACCGTATCTTTTACATTTCTTTGTATATCTGTTGGGGCATATTCCCCCCCCCCCCCCGCCCCCCGCCCCTATAGATCGTGTACCTCGGGGCAGCCCTTGAGGGTGAAGAATTCTTAAATATATTATTCACATTAATTTATTTTTAGTTTTTTGATATTATTGTAGTGAAATTTAAAATGTCACGAAATACTAACGTATAAAGCAATTGTTTTCAAAATTTAATACATATTAAGTCTAACATAAAATATTATATAATTTACATTTTTTAGTGATATGGTCAAAATATTACTGCTAATACAATTGTAAAATATAAACTACTTTAATCACACGATATGAAGTATGATAGGCAATTGACTTTACTGTTTGAATTTACATTTTACCCAGCTTTGTTTTTGACCATTTTTTTCCTGCCATTATTTTAAAAATATCTAACATTTGACCCTATTATCCAAATCAAATACTTTTAAGCTCTACGTGAAACAAGTTTTCTAGAATTGCCAATATATTTTGTTGTTCATCTTGAAGAAACTCGAAGGAATTTACCATTTAAAAAAATACCAAACATGGTATTGTTATACAATAAATATAACCTAATTACACGTATTATTAAAATTATTTACATCCTTCGTCAACTCTTTACATTATTTACCTGTTCATCGCGTTACTTATCTATCGTTCGCGCGAAAAGTGAACTCTCGACGGTTAAACGGTCGCCACTGGTGGTAATTAGGAGCCAGGGGGTCTCCGCAAGCCGAAATATCGCGTGCACCTACGCGATATTTTTGTCCTACGGTGGTTGGCAAGATTGCCCGCAGCGGGACCGTGGACTCGACTTTCTGGAACTGGTCTCATTGAGTATACCTATTTATAGTACAAACGCAGGGAACGGTGATTTGACGGCGTCCAGCTGAATGAATGGTTACGTTCTGCGGCTGAAATCATTTCACGCCATCGATCATCGCGCTTTCCTGTTCTCAGAACAGGAAAGTATTCAGGTAGAAGACGAACGAAGGGCACCGCTTGCATTTATAATGCATCGAGACAGAGGAAGGGGCTGAGAGAGCCTGCTCTTCCTTTTTCGCGGAGCTGAATGGACGACAGTGGCATCGACGTGGTTCCGGTTGCCTCGCACTAGATTGTTAGAAACGGCAACAACGAAATCGCCAATGGATTACTGTGATTCTAAATTATTAGGGAATTTTCGTTTTAATGAGGAAATATATTTACTGACTCGTTTAGAAGAGTGGACTTGCGGAGTGATATATTTTTCTAGTAACGGGATATTGGGAAGGAATTTCGAAAGAGGCTTCAAGGATTTTTAAGTGTTTGCCATTGCTACATTGTAATTGGATTATTCTATCTTATCGAACTTCATCGAGAGTATGTCATATAATCATGAGATTACTTTACCTTACCGACAAAATACTGTACCTTATCGATAGGGTGCTCTATCTTACCGAATCTTACCGGCAGAATGCTCTACCTTATCGATAGGGTGCTCTACCTTACCGAACCTTATCGACAGAATGCACTCAATTACCGACAAAGTACTTTACCCTACGATTAGAGTACACACTTTCTTTCTCTATTTGAATACGTGCACTAAGGATCTAACACTCTACCGACTGCACCGTCACTGTTAACGACACGAGTACTTACAATACAGCAAGAAAATATCTTCTGAATAAGCGTATCTATTTTTATAAAAATCTCCCAAAATATTGCTCAAGTACTTTTATCTATAGAATATTTTTCTTGGGCATTTAGTATGCCTGGAATGAATTTCCAAATATGAGTCCTATGGCCATCAAAATTCCAAAGTTGACATTTCTTTCAAATAATTCTTTCAGAATAGCCGATTCTGCGAGCTTTCGTTTCTTCAAACGATTCGCCGCATCGATGCTCTTCAACAGCTGGCCATATTCGCGTTTTTCTCGTCGAAGCACGTGATACGGGGGTCGATTAGTTCGACTCGCGATTTGAAGAATTTCCTAGAGCGTTAGCGTCACGTGTTTTGTGCAAGGATTGTGCACGGCAGCATCCGGCACGGAAATTTCCACGAAGTCATTATTATTGCATTAGCCGGCGGCCGGGCACCGATTTGAATTACATATAAGTTTGCAAATTGGAGGAACGGATAATTACGGTGCGCATGGCTGCCCTACGCGAATGTCCTCGTCGTCGTCGCCGTTTTACTTGTTATTATAATTTAATACGAGTCTCGCCGTTCGCTCCGAGAATTTTACAAGTGGGCTGATCTACTTTGACCGCGTTTGCAAATCATTTCCACGGCTCCGTTCTTCATAGATCTCGATCGATAGATCGCTGCGTATAAGTAGTCTAGAATCTAAACAACGTGATGGCACTGGTATTTATTTGTTATTATCGAAATCGAAGTTAGTTTAAGGGAGTTTGAATCTAATTGGTCTGGAATAAAATGGCCTAATTTTGTTTATTAAGATATGGACTTTTTCTGGTATTTAACTGTTTGGAATTATTTTTTTGTATTTTAAGGAGATGAATGTTTGCTTTCTTTTATGACTTGTCAGTGTAGAACAGTCGATTGATAAGACAGATCGTAGTCTGGTGATAAATTTTCTGCTCAATTAGAGCGCTGCATTCTTGACATATATCGATAGAATGCACTACATTACCATCAGACTACTCGAAGTTATCGAATCTTACCGACAGAATTCTCTAACTTATTGACAGGGTGCTTTACTTTACTCAATCTTACCGACAGAATACACACCATTACCGACAAAGTACTGTACCTTATGTTCTGAGAATCTAGTCCCTTTGTCCTCTTCGTACTTTATGTATCTAATATGCCTATGCCTAACGGATGACACCGTACAGTGTCATTGTTGGAACGGGCTCGTACAATTCAATAGCTAAACATCTTCTAAGACTTTAACCTCAAATACGTAATATGTAAAGACTCGATCTACGATTATAAGAATTCCCAGCTAAAATTTTGCGACGCGTCAAGGTTTTTAAGGCTTGGAACCACTATGTGACGTTAGTGTATTACAACACCAGAGGAAGGATACTTCGCGAGGCCTTCGAGGATTTTCGTGTTCTTCTTCGGACGCTTTAAAGGGCGGTGGCAGATGAGAAAATGATGATACGTTCCGTAAATTAACCATGAATTAATCATAAAGCCGTGTAATTTATACTGCTGTTGCCATAACCACCGTTTGCCTGATATTTTTCATAGAACCGTCTTCGTGTTTTGGATGAATGCAACGCATTTTAACCACAGGGTAGCGAGTTAGCGACTCGTGGTTGCGTACAGTGTTCGGCTAAACGAAGAAAAAAGTGCTGATGAACGAACACTTGAAAACAAATTGTCGCCGTGTTACGTGATTAGTCGAGCTAGCCAGTTGATCACAATTTTCATTTGCAGTTTTCCTAAAAATTCCTACGATTGAAAAAAATACCAAATTGTATTTTATCATAGCTGTTATTATTTATTCATTTACTCAAGCATCATCTGCAGGTAAATTTAATTGTTATTCAATTAAAAAGTCTGTCATCTCTGAGATTAAATTTTGCATACCTCCCTCTCTAAGTGACACCGTCCAGATCTGAGCTTGAAGTACTATGCTACACTTTTTGCAAAAAAAAAAGTAAAAAAAAAAAAACAATAAAAATTGAAGCGTACAGATTGTAGATGCATACTCTAGGTGAGTCCTGAATACTCGTGGATTCCGCAAGCCAGCAATAGCTATCTGAAATGACGCTAACACGCAACGCAAACACTGTTGACACGACTCCAGCAGAAGCTAGTTAAACACTGCACAGAATTGCTCGGAACAACTGATCTTACTATTTAAGGTTGCAATTGAGAAGATTAGATCCGAGGTTACACTCTCGTACCGTCTATGCTAAGTCTCACAATGTAGCACAACTACTGGCAAAAAGATCAAACAAAATTAACTACATCTATGGAGTTCTGGATACTGAAGGATCTTCAATATTTTTAACATGATGCTAACAAACAGTGCACATACATTGTTTACATGTTTAAAATCATTGATTTATTGTTAGCTTGGGTTGCTCCCCCATAAGCCAGTCTGTTGATTACTTAATAGTAGGTTTATTGATCTATGTTTGTCAATGGTAGGACTACAGTTGTATTGATCAATCTTAAGTGCCACCAGTAATAAAACACCCTGCACCCTTTGCCATAAATCTAACTTATCCCTAATCTCTCTAGTGCACAGTCTACGAAACACATTCTCCAAATGACATAAAGTCCTGGAAACCCTTGAAACACCTATGCTACACCCTTTGCAACAAATGAAATTCAACCCCTGATTTCTATAGTACCCAGTCTACGAAACACATTCTCCAAATGAAATAAAATCACCTCTACTCACAGAGGCTCGAACACTACCTCAACTAAACCCCTTGAACCCCTTGAAACACCTATGCTACACCCTTTTGCAACAAATAAAATTCAACCCCTAATCTCTATAGTGCCCAGTCTATGAAACACATTCTCCAAATGAAATAAAACATCCTCCACCCGTATAGTCTGCCAGACTCCTTCGACTAAACTTCCCAATTCATCATCAGCCAACGAAGGACGAGAAAGCCGAAAGGTGCTGCGTAGATTTTCGAAGGACGTTCAGACGAGGGCCGTCCAGAGGCTTACCAATTCAGTGTTGCGTCGTAACACCCCCCCGGAACCAGTCCAGTTACTCGCCCCGAGGGGTGTAATCCTTATGCGCCTAACAGGTTCGGCGGACAGAGCGCAGGATACCGCAGGACACGTCAGCCGAAGCAGGAGAGAGTCGGGCCGAGCATCTCGCACGCACTTGCCCGGCCATTAACGTGTACGTGGGCTTCTCGTACACACACACACACACGCTACATTTGTGGCCGCGGTGGATTACACACACACACTCGCGCACGCTGATCGTTCGTAGCCCCGTCTAGACAGCCGTCAGACGTATTATTGGGCTCGCGTAACTCTATGCTACATAGCTATCGCGTTACACATGTATGCTTGAATTCTCGCGCGCGCGCGAGCGCGCCTCCGCGTGTCATGGACGTGTTCACCTACGTACGCGGCGCGCTACGTCTACAGCACCATTCATTAACGATGCCTGCCGTTCGCGTGGAATCACATTTTTTTTTGGAGGTATGATGAATGGACTGTGGTGGGGAGCTAGGGGAATTGTTAGAGGTTTTGATTTTGGACATGAGACTTTCTGGACACTGTAATGATGGAGGTTCTTAGAATCAGGGAAGTTGAGGTGCAATTTTAAATGGACGAGTATTGAGAAGGGTTTGTCAAAAGGGACTTTGGAAATTTATTTATTTTTTTTTTTTTAGTGAACTATGAGTGAAACGGTAAAGTTGGATGAGATTGGGATTGGAATTTTAATGGCGAAACATTTATGTTTTAAGTGACAGAGTATTACGAAGTTTTTTTTAAATGAGTTATAAGGGAAATGGTAAAGTTGGATGAAATTGCAACTGGGTCACGAAGAACTGAATTTATTAGTGAATTCTAATTTTAGCGAAGAAACACTGTCGTTTGTTTCTTTAGGATCAGTGAATCTGTAAAGTAATATTTTTTAAGCAATAGAGTACTATATATAACATATTTTAGAATAATATAATTAAGTTTAGCACTAATTAGAAATTAGATTTTCATTTACCTTAATGCTTCACGTAAAAGTTGCTCAAGGAGATTAATTAGTCAAATTGTTTCGCAGCAGAGTCTTCTGTCAGAATTTATTCCAAGGGAAAGCGTGCAAATTCAGACTTGTCCTCTTACATAACGTTTATATGCATCTCGAAGACTATGAAAAACTTTTTTTAGTTGTATATATGTACCTGCAAAAAATGGCCCAGCATGTAGTTGACAGAAGAACCATTTTCAAGGGGTTGGTTCAACAGTGATCTGAGCTTAGAAAATAAATTAATTTTGTTATAAATTAATTTTTCATACTTTCAATATAAAATTTCAGGTTTCTAGAATGAACATCTTCAAGGAAATTTTGATATCCTCATTTTCAAAGCTTAGATCACTCTCAAACCACCAAGACGTCCCAAGACGTCCTATCTTTTTATCATCCACGTGTTGGGCCATTTTCTACATTACATACATATGTAACTACAAAAAAGTTTTTGATACTCCTCAAAGTGCACACAAACTATATGTAAAAGGAAAAGTCTCAACATGGACTCATTTTCTTGGAATTAATTCCTAAAGACTGTCTAATCCCCTTAAGGAAGACAAGTTAATCTTAAATGAAACGTGTGCATATACGAAACTTTTCAAACTTGCCAGAATTATACAAGGTGTTTCCTGCATCTGTTTAAGTTTATCCTGTGTGTAATCACTGACAAAGTTTGCTAGATTTACGATGGAGACTCCGTGGGGGAGGGTTAAGGGTAAAGTGGTTAAATATTGATATAGGTATGCAGTAGTTCAAATTCAGTTCTCCTGACAAAGACAGATTACCAGACGGGGGACGTCGATGCGGGATATGCAATTCGTGATGCACGTGGACAGCGCCGTGCGTATACACTGTGTACGCGTATGCACGCGCCGATGCACATGACACGCGCACGCACACGCGCTTGGGGAAGACGCATCGGGCCGATTTAGCGAGGCAATCGCGTCGGCTGGTAATTAGCGACGGTTATGTCAGCTGAAACTCGTCGAGGCTCGCCGGTGGAACTACAATACCGTCCACGAATAGTGTCCCGCCAGATCCACCATTGTTTAATTAACCGTGATTGGCTCTGGTTCGAGATTCCACCAATCGACTGTGATTGGGAAATTTTGTAAGTTCCAAGCGATAGGGAATATTTTGACGATCTATTCCGAGACATGCAGATGATAATTTGGTTAGTAAATATTCGTGGAGGGTGTGTTCAAATTGCGAGATGATTATTTTGCAGACTCGGAGTAGTTATTAGTTATTTCGGTACAGATTGTTTGTTTGAGAGTCGTGGTTGTTTGTTGGGAATATTGTTATTGAATTCAGTAAATTAAACGTGTGTATTTATTACATTAAACGCGCGTATTGTCATCTTTATTTTTATGAGAATTTATTGATGAATATTCGAAGCAATGGGCATTCTTCGATTGCAATCTACAATTGCAAAATGATACTTGTTTTGTCGAAAATAATTATGAATTTATCATGCTTCGTTATATATCAGTACGATATATTAAATAAATATATAACAAAACTATTATTGTATCGAATACACTATATTTTCCTGACTCCGATACTTCCCTTTTTCTCTAGAAATATTAACAAATTTTGTCTTATTGCATTATTGCATTGAGCATGATCCAATTTCATCATAAATAACACCCCAACCCTTTGATGTTCTATCAACCCACTTATTAACTCCTAAAATTTCCTAATCGTTACAATTAGCAAGGGATCAGGTTCTGTATTTACTCGCGAACATACCCTAACTCAGGAGTCTAGAACACCCTACATAGGGTGTTAAATTTGTCCATGCCAGAAAATTGCGAAAACGATGACGTAAGGAACTACTAGAGATAATTACTTCATAACTGGAAATATTTTAGATCCCCATCAACCGTATTTTGTAATCACTGCAACCTCGGCAAAGTTGCACCGTAATTACTTCCAAGCGAAGATTTAAGATTCGATAATCCTTTTATTATTAAAACTATGTAATCACGTTCTGCATCCCGTTCGTTAGATCATCTCAGGATACGTTTCAAACGAGCGTGAAACAAAACGAGCTTTGCTCACCGACGAAGGCCGGTGTTCTCCTGGGAATATAAACGCTTGAAGTGAGTCGAAGGTATACCATTTACGCGACTTAACGTTATCTTTAACTATTAATCTCGCGTCGCGTAACTCATTTGGCTCGTCTGGCCGGGGTCTAATCAATTAAATCGGCCGTACTCGTCCAGCGGATCGTTTCTTTTTCCCCCGTGTTTTTCGGTTGTTCGGCTCGCACACATTGCCACCGATGGCTCCGATTTACCCAGATAAATCGATTGAAAACGCGTGATCTACGACCGTGTATTATTCCGCGTGCTTATTCCAATCATTCGTTCAATTATCGATGATAGATCTGCCAGCGTTACATTGTGAATTACGGCTGCGATGGGCCTTCATTATAGCAATACGATCGGACGAGATTTTTGTCGTATCGTAAATTATTTTTGATAGCGACAGATGGCTGGCATGCAGATTTCAGAGATAAACGCTAGGTCTGATTTCGATTATTTATTGGAGTTAATGTTATCCAGCACTTGATGCGTTCAGAAAGTAAATAATTGTACGATAGTGGTTGTAGACTGATTTTCAGGGAAAATGTGGGAAATGTGCTGCGTTGTTTGATTGTCGCAAATTATTTTGTATTTATTGTACGTTAAGTTCTTATTTTATACGTTACTTGTACGAGACTAACAAGTTATCGTTGTTTTATTAATATTGTACATCTTCTAACTGACAGGTGTATAAGTAAAAAATTAATTTAACAAAAAGAGAAATAAGTTGGCATCGAAATATGTGAATTGAACTTAGTAAACTCAACACGTGAAACGAATTTGTTAAATGCAACATGTGAACTGAATTTATTAAATAATATATACAAATTGAATTTAGTATACGAAACATCTAAATTAAATTTATTAAATTCAATATGTACATCGAATTTAATAAATTAAACACAAGAAAATAATAAGATAAAAGAATTGTTGTTTTTATTATCCGATAAAAGACATAAAAAAAAAAAAACGCCATTGATCAAGAAGTATCCGCCTATAAGATCTGTAAGAATTTTTAGATTGTAGGTATTATTTTGAACAAATGTTCTCCAGTTTTTTCCACGATGAATATCGTTTATGTTCGTGGCAAACTGATTCGAGGCGTGTCCATTCACGTGAAATCAATTTCTGTTGGGCGTCTTATTAATTACGCATTGTTATGCTGTGATCTTAAGAGAAAAATTCAGTTCTTGCCGCGTTTTGATTCGTTTGCGCGAGTCTTCTCGAAGGTCCTGCGATTTAATTAAAATTTATGGCAACACGACGCGACAACGCCCATCGCGGCGTTGTAATCGTTTATCAAAACCTCGGGTTGATTACGGGTCTCTTTAACGATTTCCTTAAATTATTGCTCGTGCTTTCTTAAAACGCACGAGTTTATGGTACTTAAATTGAATTATCTCCCAGGTTAAGAATATTACTCGGGAGTTATTAGCGGATGATATCGTCCTAAGCACTCTGTTCATCATTGTTGTGCGTTTCGATCCTGAAATTTTCTGATTTTATCATTTACTATGATGCAGTTTTTTGCAAAACATCATGATAGTTGCCATTAAAGTGAAATCGAAGTCACATCTGTAGTTAACGTAATTTTATCAAATATTTTGTGTTTTTTGAACAATTGATCGGTTTTTATAGTATAGCAAATTATAGAAATATAATTGCTGATATGTCATAATATTCTTTTGCAATGATATTATTTATATTCAAGAGATAGAACTATAATTCCTCTCGCAAAATATTGTGATAAATGTGAATCGTGTATATTTAAAATTGTCGTGATGTCGTTTTGTAGTTATATGAATAGCAGCAATTAACAATGTTGAAAGAAAAGTACATTGTGGAATTTCATTAAGTTTGCTCTAGATGTATCTCGTCCAAATCTTTGACGATTGAAACAACAAATTTTCACATAACCCATTCGATACCAATGCCAGTAAAAATCCTGCCAACAATCACTCTAGTTTAGAATAGAATACGCGTTATAGAACACTTAGTTATACAATGCTTATGTTGGTATAGAAACTAGATATTAGTATTATTAGAACTCGATATTTGTAACTAGATATAAACTAGAGTTTCTATTCCAACTTACTCTAAATCTCACTCCTATTCCCAACGGAAGGCGCAATTTTCTCCCAAAAGGTACAAAATAAATCCCCTCACGAGCTAGACGCGTAACATGCAAGAGGAAACGACCGCTACTATCGAAGACACGCGAAGACGTGTATCTTCTAAGCAAAGAAAAGGGGCCAGATTGTAGAAAAAAATGAAGCGAGACAGGGGGGAAATTGAGTGTGGGCCCGAATGAATACAGGGGGAAAAGGAGCACCGCGATTACGGGGCGGAGAAAGAGAAAGCGAGTCGAATAAGGGGAATGTTGAATGAAACTAAAAGAGACAACCGCGTATATACCTCGAATCAATCGCGGGCGCGGTTGTGTAATTACGATTACTATCTACGCCTAGCCAGTGGACTATCCGGTAGCGTGAGAAGAAGAACCGCGGCGTGGTTCGTTCTGCGAACTGGTTTTCGACGATTCGTTCCTTTTTCACCACTCGCGGACCTCGATACAATCCTAGAGGCTGCGGATTTATCCCAGTAGAGAGGAAGTAGGCGTACCGCTCCTTCTGTATCGCCCCGATCGTTCTTTTCCCCGCGCTTTTCCGGGATTTGGTTTACGCGCAGATGCGCTCCTCGCGTTTTTCCTCTCATCGACTGGGCAATTTACGTTTGCCGAGATCATCAGCGCGATATTATTGTGTAATATAGGGGAGATGGGGGTAATGTGTCTGTTTACCGTGTGCTGGATATTGTTGTTTCTTTGTAATTGGTGGTTAAGAGGAGTAACTGTGGCGAGGAGGGGGGGGGGGAGAGGGGATGAAAATCAGTGAACATAATGTACTTCTAGACAGGATTCTGTTGAAATTACTGGGACGGTTTTGTTGAAATTGTAATTGTAATGTGGTTTGAGTGTAATTAGAGAGGATTTAAGTCATCGGTTTACTAGTTTCGATCTTGTTTATGATGTACAGAATGTTAAATTGCGTAATGGTTGCCTACTTAACTCGTTCACTGCCAGACAAAATTAAAGCGTTTTCTCTTGGCCGCCGACATTTAATACGGATCTGTAATCTAGGTTATTATTTTGATAATAAAAAGTGAAATTAAATTTGTTGTTTTAAAAAGAAAATTTACAATCTTCTTTTGCAATCATTCGTGACTCAAGAGGCTATAAACTTGGCCCTTAAGTAATTGCAATCAATTTGAACTACGAGACATTTCGTAACTGGCAACGTGACCCGAGAAATGCGGTCCTTTGCACTTGTTATTTTTATAAATTGGAAATAGATCGAAGTAGAAATTACAAGACATAACGTATTCCACACGAAATCGATCACTTCAATAATAAATAGAAGTTTTAACGAAATTGCAGTCAAGGATTTGATTAAAATTGAAATATAACGTAGCTCAAGGTAAATAAATCAGCTAGGGTTCAAGTCATCATTTTCCTAATTTCCCATTTGTTTATAACACACAGAATGTTGAACTTTGCAAAATTTGCCTACTTCAGAAAAGAGACCTCTACCCTCTATCGCTCTTGTAATTCTACAGATTTCTTTCCCGAGATTTGACATAAAATTCTGGAAACACACACCTTTCATGAAGTCGAAACAATAAATCGATCTACAAACCTATCTCACGATTTTGCATCCCCTTAAACGGGACCCAAGTGCTACAACGGATCTACCACGCAAGAATTCTGCTCAATCCGAAGCAACGATCGCTATAACAAAGAGTGGCACGGCAATCTCGGCGCAAAAATACTTAAACCCGATCGTCCCCCTAACTGGCAGCCGGGTCCACAAGGATCACGCATACGCGGCCGTGATATCACCCTCCTCCCCTGATCTCTGATTGCGAGTTTGGTTTTAGCGTGCGGTCGGGTCTGTGGCGCGCTCATCGAGTGTACTTCTCTCGCCAGGGAGTGCGAGAGCACCCCGTGTGCCGTGGCCGTAGACTAATGATTCCGTCTGAGTGGGAAATTGACCACTAGGGTGCTGAAAAACCTTCGGCCGCTGGCCATGGGAGAGCGAGAGACGGGAACGCGAAGGAAGAGAAGGAAGTCCATTGTCCCCCGGAGCGGACCTTAGTGGCTTTCAGTTTTTTAACAGCGCTTTACGCGAAACCTCGTGAAAGCATCTTCCGGCTGGGCGAACGGGGACCCGAGGCTCGGACGACGGACATTAATCCGACGAAACGCGCATTTTGTCGCCGTCGCAGAGCGTTTGTCGCCCCGCGAGCCTCGTGGAGGAGTCTCTTAGCCGGCGCGGAGTACGAATTAATTCTTTGTGCGACGTTTTCTTCGGCATTTCTCTTATTTCTGGCTGGTACTTCATTGCTGGCTTCTAGAGGGTAGTTCTTGGCAATCGTGGAAAAGGAAGGGGGGAGGTTTTGTGGGAATTTTTTAGGATTTTTTGTGGATTAAGGAGGCTGCGTTGGGTTAGTAAGTAGAATAGGAATTGATTAGATAATTAGTATTTCTGGTGAAGATAACTTGCGATCGTTCTCAAATTTACCATGGGGGGAGTTATGTTTATTTTCTAAGAGTTTTAATTAACTATTGCGGAATGGTAAATTGTACGTTCATGGAATTATAAAGGATTTTCCAAAGGATGCTTTATGATTTTGTCTTTTGTAATAATTCGGTATAGTCGTGGAGGATACTTGAACATCATCATTTACGTTCAATGGTAAACATGCATTTAAAAGAAAAAGAGAATACTATTGCGTTTTATTTAATGACAAATTTTTAATGCTTCTTTTAGAAAACCATTCATTTTTATGATCTATTTAAGGAGCTATTATTTTCTTTATGTATTAACATTCATAGTTATTCTTCTATGTGTATAAATTAAGGGATGATAATTTTGCAGTCTCGTACGAGTTATTATTTATTTCCTTGTACACTCTTTATTCCAAAGTTATCCTCAAATTCTATTAATATTGCAATTGAATTTATTAAATTGTACACGTGAATTCAGTTTATTAAAATGTACACGTAAATTGAATTTATTAAATTGTACACGTTGAATTTGATTTACTAAATTGTACACGTGAGTTCAGTTTATTAAATTGTACACGTGAATTCAATTTATTAAATTAAATATGTGAATTGAATTTATCAAATGTATCCTTTGCCAAATAAAGTAGAAAATGGAAAGTTAAAATCAACTCTAATAGATACCAGACTGAGCAAGGAGATGGATAATTAAAAACAACCCTTAAGCCTCATTGAACCTACAATACCATTTACATAATACTATTTGCATAAAATTGATATTACAAATAAAACCTTGATGACATGAAAAAAATATTAGTAACAAAACCTTAAGGATTTTTTCAAAACCTAGATCAATTACACAAGTGACTTTTATCTTTACAAAAAGGAAAAAAAAATATACATGTCGAATTGAGTAACCTCCTCGTTTTCGAATCGGTTAAAAAGAAACCAAGTTAGGCAAACAAAATTGGTCAAGTCTGGTCCTAGAACGGTCACTCTGCGTCACCAAAAATCCTTTTCCTTATGTCCTCGTCCATCTAAGCAACCCCTATCTCGTCGAAACGTCCCCACCCGGAAAATCATAATAATTTATGCAACCCAGAAGCCGTTCCACGTCGTCGCCATTCCCGTAAAACGGTGTCCATACGGTTCACCCGCGGAAAATCATATTTATCGCGACAACGTTTGCATTGTTATCGAGTACACCATTCATTACATCTGGCGGGACTATGATTAATGGCCGTGGCGAAGATAAAATGTAGGTAATTGGGGTCCTAAGTTCAGCGCACGGCGTGGTGATGAATAGTAGAATTCACCGTAATTTATAGTCAGCTAACACCGTATCCGTACAATAACCACGACCGTGAAATAATGGCCAAGATCTAGCGGATGCTCGCTCGAGTCGCGAAAAATCGGTTGGCATCGGCCTGGGCGAGTTTGTTTTAAATACAGATTGGCCTCCGGTAACAAATGACCACCGGCTAGCGCGCGAAATATAAACAAGTCGTAAATCAAAACGAGGCTGTTTGCCTTTTCGTCGTGAGAAGAGGAATCCTGGATAGCCATTGTTGAATTTTGTCTGGTAGCTTTTGATAGACCAGTTGGCTCGTAATTAAGGTGTTAAATGGGTAGAAATTTTGACGAATTGGGTTCTGTATGATAGTAGAATAGTAACCTGTTAAGTTAGAGCAACGGAGTTACCATTATAAGTGAGCTCGTTCATTTAACCCATTCACAGCCAGGCAAAGCGTTTTGCCTTGGCCGGCTAAATTTAATACAGGTGTATAATCTAGGTTATTATTTTGATAATAAAAAGTGATATTAAATTTCGTGATTTAAAAAGAAAATTTACGATCTTCTTTTGGAGTAATAAATCAGTTTGAAGTACGAGATATCTCGTAGTTGATAGTGAGTGGGTTATGGAGGGTCCGAGTATTCGAGTAATATCGTCCGAGGGAAACGTGACTATCACAACAAGGAAGGTCTAACAACAACAGTTCCAGAAACTATACGATTCATTGTAGCTACCATATTTAGAATGTATCCTACTGCATCTTTGAAGGAAAAGTGTCATTTCCATCTTCCGCATACCTTCTACCTACTTGCAACAACTAAGCAACACCCTCAATACCAACCACCTCATAATGCAACCTCCTAGAACAACCTACCAAATTATTATTAATTTTTCTCGAGATCAAAGTAGATGCAACTACAAGCGTCTATTGCAGCTCCTAGGTATCCACGCTAAGCGACTTGACGCGTTCAGGAGAGTCAAACACGCGATCCTCAGCCTGGTGATTACTGGTAGCATTAGACTCCGATACACCTTCGGCGACCCCTTGCGGTACCAGTGCCGTTCTCGCGATATTTTTACCCGAATTCGACCTCGTTACTCTCTCGCTACGTGCACACATCCGTCCGGCAGGTTGGTCTGCACGCAGGTGATTGGAGTGCGCGAGTTAGCCCCGAGCGTATGCAAGCGAGCGAAGCGAGGGACGCCGGTGACCTAAGTGACTGACGTGTGCCGGGAGTGAGTCTTCCGGGGCTCGGGGATCGCACGGTGGAATGGCCTTTTCGAGTTCGGCAGAAGAGAAGGCGGCCAACTCGGTGGTAGTCGAATGGAAAAGGCGAATGAGGAAAGGGGGAGGGAAGGAGGAACCGAGACGGCGGTTAGAGGGAGAGACTGCCTCCAAGGGCTATGGTTGTTGCTGCCCACGCCGTTGCCCATCTATCCACGTCCGCCGTGGCCACCTGCGCAACTTGACAGCCCGGCTCTAACGATGCGCATACGTAGGATCCTTCGTGAGACGTGTCCTCGGCCGTGGTCCCCGCCAGTCTCCGGCTGTGGATCGATGGATTCGCGAAAAGAGCGGATGCCACGGTCTGCGAATGCTCTAAAGCGATGCGTCTTGAGCGAGAACGGAAGGTGCAGATGGGGAATTCAGGGCTCTAGAAATGGGATTGGTAGAACCGATTGATTGTGGAAATTAAAGTGGGAGGAAATGGTAGAGAGGGTGGCTTCTAAAGCGCAGGTTATTAAGGTCGATGAAACGTAAGATAATGGAATTGAAAGGCAGAAACTCTGAGAATAATGGATCGTATGCTATAACAATGGGATACAATTCTTTATTTGAAGATACACAAATCCACTGGAACAACTGAACAGGTTTATTTATGCAGGCAATTGTGAATTTAGATGTATGTACTGTGTAGAGATGAGAATAATATAGAATGCTCTAGTATGGTACAGATTATAATATAGAATTCTATAATCGAGGAGATTACTCTATTACCAATCAGATCTATTAGCCAAATTCTCGCCGCTGCACAGTACATGAGACAGCAAATTTGAAAGGCAGACACAAATATTAGACAACACACTAAAAGAAGAGAATTTCTTATGGAGGATATGCAAATCTATGGAAAATACTAAGTAGTTAAATTGATACAAGCAATTGTTTTGATTCTAAATATACTGTGCAGCGATGAGAATTTGGCTAGTGGATCTGATTGGTAACAGTACAGTCCTCCTTGATTATACTATAGAATGCTATACTTTAATGTATACCATATTGTAAAATTCTATAGGACAATCTAGGAAATTATACTGTTAGCAATCAGATTCACTAGCCAATTTCTCATCTCCGCACAGTACATGAGACAGCAAAATTGAAAGGCAGACACTTACAAATAGTAGACAACATACCAAAGGAACAAAATTCCTCATAAAGGTTCTGCAAATCCATTTGAAAAAAATAGACAGTTGAATTTATACAACCAATTCTTCTAAATTTATATATATATGTACTATGCAGAAATAAGAAGTTGGCTAGTGGATCTAATTGGTAACAGTATAATCTCTTAGATTGTACTATAAATTTCTATCGTAAGTTATAGATTATAGATTATATTATAGTTATAGATTATAATAGATTTTCCATTAAATAGTTCAGCATTCTTGAACCTCCAAAATGGGAGTGAAAGAGCACACTTGGAATGGTAACTTATATGGTACACCGAGCGAGTTCGGAAATAGAAGTAATGCAACTCTGGCGGCGAAAGATGTGTGTCAAGTGTTTGACGAGAACGCCATTAGCATAAGTCAGTGCTACTCAACAAATTTCAGCCAGGAGAGCTGACGGTTTCGAGTAACCGTTGTAGAAGTCATGGTCTGAAGTGAGCTTATTTCATAGATATTCGAAAATACTGAGATCTTTCAAATGAGGACAATTGAATAATAAATTGAGAACAGTTGACTCTCAGGAGAAGCTATGGCAAGGTACCCAATTTCAAATCATTTGTACAGAATTTGTTCGTATATTACTGTACCTCTCTTTTTAACAATTTCGAGACTATTTTCAAGATTTTTTTTACATGTAAAGTACTTGAGATAAACTTTTGAAATTTGTTATATAAAAAAGAAGATTCTCTACAATTTTCAACTGCCCGTCTCAATTTGTTTACACGTTATTAGAATAAAAGAATACCACGTTTATATTACGCGTTCAATCTATCTGACTAAACGATCTGTAAACGGTTATAACATCGGCAATTTCGAAATTACGTAAATAGAATTTAGTAGAAATATTTTAAAGACATCTAGCAATAAGAATGTTAATAAAAAAAAGTCTATCTTTCAACCTATAGAAAAAAGAGTACTCCTTAATATTGTCAGATACCTTTCCCAGGTACCAAATAGAATACTATTGTCGAATAGACCCTGATAACTCACTAATAGCGCAAAACTATCTATCAACTGTGATCTATAGCTTTCTACGAATTGAATACACTTGATCGTCCACCCTGAGTACCAATTACATAACCAGCTTTATAACAATAATTACATTACCAATTACACATTAATATTGTCAGATATCTTTCCCATGTATCAAATCGAATACTAGTGTCGTATAGACATTAATAACTCACTAATAGCGCAAAACTATCTATCAACTGTGATGTACAGCTTTCTACGAATTGAATACACTTGATTGTCCACCCTGAGTACCAATTACCTCGACGCTATGCCCTGCTAGATCTTCTAGTCTGCCATCAACGCCACATAACATCTCCAAGGAATTATAAGAAATCTGCTATTTTTCTATCAGCTCCCTTAAAACACGGCGTCCGAGTCGGCGTGCTCCTTATACCTCGTAAAAAGAACCCCCTACGCTTCTTTGAAATCAATTTGGTCGCAACAAGCCTTCGGTCGAGCGACGCGTCTGAAAAACCTGATCCTTCGGTAAAGCCGCGTTTGCGCCGTAGCTAATTAAGCCAGACCGCGCAACGATCAGCCGCGACGGCGACGAGTCAAGAAGATTAACGGAGGCCTCCACCACTCTCTCTTTCTGTCGGCGCGCGTGAGTATATCACCCCCGACAAAGAGGGGTGGCTGACAAACAGACAAACCTGTACAGCGAAGCGTAGAGGCAAGGAAGTGCATGCAGACGAGCACGCAGCCAGCCAGTCAGGACATATCGAGAACATCCACGGGGTAGTCAGGAACGGGATGAAGCAAAGGGGGGTTCCCACCCGGCGCTTGAAACAGGGTAGAAACAATGAAGATTTGAAGGGTTGACTCGGGCGGGGGGATCAAAGGTTGAACGTAGGGGTGCACGATTTCAACAGCCCCACTGAGTGGCTATTAGGCACCCCCAAGCCAAGCAAGAGCAATTTGCTATAATCATTACCATTCAGGATCTCCGAGCCGAGAGGGTCCGTTTCTCCGTGCGTCTCGTGCCCTCCTTGACGAAGAAACCCGTTGGCTTGTAACGCTGCCGTCCTCAATGCTGTGTAATATCTGGCCAGCCTCCTGTGGGAAACGCACCGCGCCTCTCTGCGTCCTGAAAAGCTACATACTGGTCGTTTCAACTACTACTCGCTGGTAAACGCTATGACGTGTCGCTCGACTGGAGCTGAATTCTGTCCGAGATGTTCTTCCTAGGATTCTGTGAAAGATAAGTGATAAAGAAAAAAAGAAAGAAAGATAGATAGATAGATAGATAGAAAATAGGGTTAATTTGTTGTAGATGGGGTAATTTTGAAATGAACTCTTTATGGGGCAAAGTTTTTTTCTGCGGACAACTTGCAAGGCATTTACTTTGATATTTAAAGTCGATGGTGCTGTCAATCGTCATTGATATTGTCAATGCCTGTCAGAGACATTATATTTTACAATTAGGACGTGCATGTCATTTTGTGAGAAAACTAAAATTATTTGGTAAAATATCGATATATTAGCGTGTAACTTGAAAGTTAGGTGGGCCCATAGAGGGTTAATTTTTTACTTGGTAGAACGATTTGGACTGCTAGGTATGATTGTGATTCTCAAACTGACGGAACTATAGATTTTTGTGATAGAATATGATTGCGTAGCCATATTTAGAGGATGACGGAGGACCTATTGAGCCTTCTAGTTACCTTGGATGAAGATACAAGCAGTGTCAGAGTAATACCTCGCAAGATGATAAATTTCTAATTTGGATCAGTTGTCGATCGCCTAGATATTTATGCAAAATATAATTAAAATATTAGCAGGGAGGCCGATCTTCAAGCTTTGAAGTATCTCTCATTCAAATGTTTATTTGGATGATATTGAATGCATCGAATGATGAGTTGTCAGTTGGTAGCATTAAACTTTGTTTCAATTCCGAGAGAATGACAATCAACTGCTATTAAGATGGCTCTGGATATCTATAGCTGTGTATAGAAAATGCTACTACCTCATTGAAAAGAATAATCTAGGTATTGCTTCATAAAAAAGATGTCCTGGTGCTTAACGTCTTGAAAATTAACTCATGTAGAGTGTCTTCCACGACTACATTTCGTGACTACATTTACCTATACTTTACGATTTTCCGCAGAACTAGTTTAAACTAATAAAGTAAACAAAGGCTATCTTTATGAAGAAATTTCAAACACTGCTATATAATATTCATGAAATACCCCGCATCCCTTTGACAGAAGATCGAATCCCCATTTTCTATAAAGTCTCACCAACTTAACCCAGATGTTATTAGATGAAGGAATAGATCTCTCTGGCCACTGTTTCATAAGAAGGTCGCCCTGACGCCTGAATTTTGGGAATCTGACTCATCAGAGCTGTATTTACCGTGCACTCATAGAGTTCTTATTGCATTATACTCGTCTGAACTCATTGCCAGTCTTAGAATAAAGGAATTCAACCCAAATGCTATTAATTGAAGCATCTTGGCACTGTTCCACTAGAAAGATGTGAAGTTTAATTTCTTGGGGACTGACTTAGCTCAAACGTGTTTGCGACAGGTCTACAGAGTTCATGTCGCAGTACACTACTCTGAAGCTACATTCTATAATGAACGAGTCAACTCAAATGCAACAACCCCTATCAAGTAGAGCTATCAACTAGCTATCAAGTGTAATACCCTATCATGATTATAATAACAATAATAATAATAATACATGTCTATAATAGCACACATCAAATAGAACCTATAAAGTAGAGCTGTGGGCTATACTTACTCAGCAGAGTGTGCATGAAAGATCTACAGAGTTTCTGTTGCGGTAACCTTCTCAAGGGCTCAATTTCGTAATAACTGAGCTCAACTCAAACGCTACTTATCAAATGGGGTTATCTCAGCATTGCTACATCAAAAAATCGTAATAACTTCCTGGACTTGATTTCCTAACTAAATGGACCTGCATTCACGATACATTCCATAGAGCACCTGTTGACTTATCTGACGATTTACCTAACTCTCAGTCATATAACTAGACTGCAGATGTTTATACAAATTCATATGTACAGAAAAGTACATGTACAGAAAAAGAATTTAAGCTTACGTAAAAGTTTGTCCTAACTTCTAAACGGTGCACCATGTACATTATTCTCGATATTTTGTGTACTTTTGCATTTGCATTTACATTTTCATACATTTCTCCATATTTTC
>NW_026534843.1:0-17682 GCF_026225885.1 Hylaeus anthracinus
GACACAGAAAATCGAAAAAGTTTATTAAACTATGTCGTCACACCTATCGTCGGAACCTCCACTTACTCATTTTTTGTACCGTAAATCAGGTGAAATTGTAAGTAAAAAATCAAAATATCAACTACTTGGAGGTTCCGACAATAGGTGTGACGACATAGTTTAATAAACTTTTTCGATTTTCTGTGTCAGATTACCAGAAGAGCCAAAATCATCTGCGGCAGCGGATAACTTTTTTTTTTTGCATGCATGTATATTATTTTGTAAATAAATGACGAAATATTTTGTACCAAAAAAAAAATTTTTTATTTACTTTCCTTAATCATACCTTTAAGGGGAAAAAACATTCATTCAATTTTATGCAATTTGTTCCTGAGAACAAAATTATTGAAAATATGCTTTTTTTTGTGCGTTCACAGTGAAATGCCCCCTTAATTTCTCTCTAATAATTCAGTCATCAAATGGAATAACCCAACCTTATTTCTCAATCAAGACGTCATTAGAGGGCTACTAGAGCTACTTATGGAGGGTAGTTTCGCCCTTTAAACGTGAGTTTCCTCAGCCAAAGGAAAACACGGGTTTCTTATTTTTGAAGATCCGCCACATCTTCATCAAAATTGGCGCCTGTAGACGTTCGCGGATTGGGCGAGTGCCTCGTCTGGAGGAGGCCTAAACCGTTCCTAGCTGTCGTTTCGGTCGAAGTGGCCTGGAAATCACGAGAAATGTCGTCGTCGAGCGGCGTCGTAAAAATAATGAAGATCAAGCAACGCTTGGAAGTAGTTTATTATGAAAATCCGGGCACGATGTGCCGAAGGAGTTAAGGGCTTGGCCTAAACTTACGGCCGGCTCCGTACACTTGGCGAGGTCTTTGCACCGTGAAGTTTGCTTTATAAATATCGTCGGTGCACACCGGAGTGTCTAGCGAAACGAACCGTGCCTCGGATGAAACGAACGGATCTAGCACCGAAGCCTCAATCGCAACAAACATGGCCCCATTTTCGGTTATTTTTCACCTGGCTGAGGATTGCTTCAAAACGTTTAATTTCTTCATAAAATTGCTCCTCGATAGACTAAAATAATGAGAATTTAAAGTTAGGATAGGATCTAATAAAGGGGATAGGTGTGAGAGGCCTTGGATAAGTTTCAGGAGGTCAAAACCTTCTTAATAGTTTATGTGTAGTCAATTTTCCAAAGATCATGACTCAAGAAATTAAACAGGAGCTCTGAATAGAACACAGCTTTCAGTCCTTGTCATCCATCCATGGTCCTCTTGGTAATAGTCTTAGGTACCATTCAGGAACTAGAAAATCAACGATAGTCAAGAAGGTTTGGCAAAGAAAGTCCTTCTTCAGGGTTCAAGGAAAGATCTAATTGCATTAAACACTATTTTCAAGAAGATACTAGAAGATCCTCAAAAGAGGATAACTTCTTACGTGGATGTTACTCTGACGAGCCTAGGATCTAGGAAATCAATAATAGTCAAGAAGGTTTGGCAAAGAAAGTACTTCTTCAGGGTTCAGGGAAAGATCTAATTGCATTTAACACCATTTCCAAAAATATACTAGAAGATCTAATAACTTCTAACGCGAATGTCACTCTAACGAGCCTAGGAACTAGGAAATCAATGATAGTCAAGAAGGTTTGGCAAAGAAAGTCCTTCTTCAGGGTTCAAGGAAAGATCTAATTGTACTTAACACCATTTTGAAGAAGATACCAGAAGATCCTCAGAAGAGGATAACTTCTAACGTGGATGTCACTTTAAAAAATGTTACAACTATAATACTCTACAAATAGATATTTAATCCTAGATTATATTACACTACCAGTCAAGACATTACTTAATAGAATTCACGAAACTTAGTTCCCACGTCGTAGGAACAGTAGCGCCACTATTCAATGAACAACAGCGATGGTGCGCGAGGTATCTGCCCAGAAGATTCCCACCGCTAGATCCAGAATAAAACTCCGATAAAACCTTCGATTACACCTGAAAATAGCAACACCTGTTAGAAATACAATGATATTTACAAAACATCAGCTCCAAGGACCCTATTTGTGACATTTTACGAACTCTTCAGTTTTAATATCGAAAGTGTCTGTGTGAACAGCATGAACTGTGTTCCTCCAAAGAAAACACATCGTCCACGTGCATGTGGAAAAGCAAGTTCGCAATTAGAGGCGAGGAGTTTCTCGGAAATAAAGCGTTTCCCAGCAGTCAGTAAATATACCCGTCATACGTTCTCGAGGTAATCTCAGCTCGACGTACCAGGTCTGTCCGTCTTGCATAAGACACCTTCATGTGCTCAATAAATTCTCTCCTAGTCCTATCAGCTGATCCTCCTCACCGATAGTGGTACAGGATGTTTCCGTGGCGCAAGGAAACTGTTTGTCAGCGGGGTGGGAGGAGATGATACCCTGAAAACTGACCGGGGTTCGATGATTAAAAGCGGCCAATCCATTTCTTTGCTTGTCGCCGCCGTGTTTCCTGCCACGTGTCCCCGTGTTTTACGAGGCACGTGCTCGCGGTTAAACCCGTTTACGAGCGAAAATGGCGGCCATACGTCGACGCGTTCATTAATTTCGGAGCAGCGCGAGCAGCGTCGCAATTAAGAGCGACTTCGCGACGGCTGATCAAAGTCTGAAATATCAGGCTAGAGCCTTGGCGAGCAACCACCCTAGGGAGAAAAAGAGATTATCCATGGGTTTCACGGAAACGCTGTTTTATTATTTTCTACGAATTCTTGTTACATGAATTAACCTCTTGCCCTGGAAATTGTTTTTTAGATGATCAAACTATATGTGGCAATTTAGGGACAATAATTATATTTGTAGATAGATGTTAAAATGATGCCTCTTAAAATAGGGTTACTTCAAATTGGAAGATTCATCATATAGCTATAAATAACAAGGATATTTACCTGTTTCAATTATAAATGTTTTACAAAGATAGACAGCCTGTAAGCAATGTATATAATATTTTTTTTTCAGACGAATATATATGAATTGAAAAATAGAATTAATTAGGTATTAAGGCCAATTTATTTTTCTGTCGAATCTTCTGCGCATGTAGCTTGCGCACCACCCGGTGCCTGTTCCTCAAATGGCGGCACTAGTGTTCCTACGACATCAAGACTAATTGTAAGTTTCATAACTCCTATTGAATAATAACTTTATATGTATGTATGTATGAATTTTGTTTATACATGACTTTTGCTAAATTATAGACACACCTAAATATCACTGTTATTTATGGACACATGAATAATCATTCAGGATGAATTTACACAAAATTAAGGAGCCTGCGTAAAGATAGAAAAATGTTCTCAATGTCCACCATTGATCACGAGCTGCAAACCAATTTACATACCTAAAGATTTTCATTCAACAACAGGAAAATTATTAACCAAAGCAAACACAAAATTTAAAAATGTCATCTGTATATTTTAGAACCCAATATAGGGGTTCAGAATACTTAAAAATTTACGAATGTATGGAACATCGAAATTTTCATTTATACATTAACGAAAGCAAGCTAAAAATAATTGCATCGAGCAAGTTACATGAAGGATAAAGAAGAAAAATGGTGCCTCGAAGTTTCTCAAACTCTTCCCGGGATCTCCAATTACGAGTACAACTTCATTCTTCGCCTGGGACTGTGACCGCGAGATGAAGTTTCTTCGAATGAGGGCAAATTACCGGGATAATTAGATACACGGTGGTAAACACGAATTGTTTCGCGAAACGAAGTTTCTACGGAAGATAATTTGAGAAACTGGACTCGATCGTATTTCATCCAGTTACATATTCGCGCCTCCTCTTCCGGTTATTTGTGATTCATAGGCGCGAACAAGGATATGTTGCAAGTTTATGACCGCCCGAGATAATTACGCGTGACAGACACACCAAGAAATCGTGTTTCACGTTTTCGCGGAATGAAATTTCGAGTTTGACGAGAGTATATTTCACTCGGTTGGGAAAGTATCGTTGGGAGAGTTCATAACTATCGAAAGTTGTCGACTGTCTACAGAATTTAAGGTGGTTCTTTTCCAACTGTACTAGTTGAAACAAAACTCAAGCAACAGAAAGTATTAATAAGGATATATATTCTATAATAAAATTCTTAAAATAATATTTGATTATGATTTTTAATAAAAAAAAAAAGGACTGATTGATACGATTACAGTTGCAATTAGTTTTTCAAGTATAATTTTATCCGACGTAATAGTTGTGAAATCGAGCATGCGACAACTTCGCATTTCAATTTTTGTCAGGTTAAGCTACGAGTGAGAGAGGTTGACATTTCAAATTTTTTTTTCATGAAATAATTCGCATAAAAATCGGAGGAATCATGAACGAACACTTGCCACAAAAAAGAAGCGGTCGCTTTGTCAAGGAAAAGGTACTAAAAAACCATATCAGGAAAACGGAATTTTTAATAAAAATAAACAAAAGCAATGGCGTAACGAGAAATCGGACGAGGAAAAATGCCCCTGTGATGGGAATCTCGTAGTAAACTTGAAAGTACTTAGTGAAAATATGACTTGTAAAATGTGTAAAACAGATTCACTGAGTTACATTTACATTTACATTTACGTCGTCCTTGTCGTCGTCTATAGGTTATCTGAATTGATTAATTATATAAAAATGAATTTTCCAAAAGAGATTTCAGGATTTTCACGTTTAATACTCAAGTACGTCCGTGAGCTTTATTTTTGTTTTTAATCAATATTACACTTGAAATAACGAATTCTAATTTACATTAATATAAACAGAATATGTCATAGTGTTTATTTTAAAATAGTACTTGCATTCCCGGAAGTAGGAAAAAGACACGTAGAGGAGAATCTTGTTAAAGGTAATATGTAATATGTATAAGTTTAGTTACTACTGTTGGCACATGAGAAAAATGAAGTTACGGTGATATTCATATAAATTCATTCTTCTCTCGTGCCAACAGTACATATTATGCTATATTCTCGATGAACTTATTATATCCTGAAGGGGACCAACGAATGCAGTCAAAACACTAATAAAAAAAAGCGATTAAAACGCATATTTAATAACCAAACTGGTACTGCTCTCACCACCGAAAAAATATTTTCTCTACTTACTGTGACACGAGAGAAAAACAAATACTATATCATTTCCATTAAAGCAAATTAATATCAGCAATTCCAACGAAAAAGTTACTTAGGTCCGTAGACATGTACAGGATCGTCTAAAAAAAAGGACTATCATTCTCACACATCGTTTCCAGGATAAGAGCAAATGAAGAACTTCTTGCTCGCTATCAGAATAGAAAAAATAGCGGACAAAGTGGTACACATGCATAGGACGGGACAACTTTGGGTTGCAGAGTTAGGAGGGATTTGGCGTAAGAAGGTAATCCCTGGGAATCAGCCTGCGAGGCTACAGAAGCGTAGACGACTGAATTATCGCCGCCTCTGAATCATTCTCGGATTTACTCGACGTCTGTATTAATCGGCGTCCCGTTCGTGCATGGCTGTCGTCGGCCATCCAAGTCCTTTACTTCGCTCTTCCTCTGCACTTCGCGCGTTTCTTTTCCAAAGAAACTCTAGCGCGCGAATTTACGAGTCGTACACCAGCCCACAAATCTGCGTTAATAACTTTGCGTACGCGTTGCGCGCGTATATCCATCAGTTGCTCGATATGCTGTCTTGATAAGTTGATACCCTCGCGCAGCAGGAACTGCTTGATGCCCGTGCTGGTCATCGAGGCGACACGGGGCCTTTTTCGCGAATTCGTTGGGAAACTGTGCTACCGGATATCGGTTTGACCGCTGCACGCAACGCGCGAACGTTCAAACGGGGGTAATTGGTAATCGCTAGCGATGGGATCGACGATAATATTGGATCAAAAAGGGTCTTTAAATGAGGCGATGTATATCCATTTGTGGATAAATGTAGTATGACCTCGATATAACGCCACTAGGTGAGTCCTTTGGTGTTGTTATATCGAGGTAGAGTAGTGATTTTATTCTATAAATTTTAGATTTTGTATGTACCTATTTTGGATTCAATGAATTATTTATTAATGAAAACTAAAGTTTCACAGTAAACATAGTAATCTTTTGATATAACGCCATTAATAGGGTCCTTTGGCAATGTTATATCGAGGTAGGGTAGTGATTGTATTCTATAAATCGACCTTCTTTATCTCTATCTAGAACTAAATAAGTTATCCATTAATAGAAATTAAAATTTGTGCCCTTCTAATGATACTTTATTATTAAGAATGAATGTTAGTAAACAATTCATATAATTGTTTAAAGTAACACGACCGTTATATACCCAAAATGTATTTCTATTTACTTATTCTTATCAATTCAATATCTTCACTTGTGTACATGATTTAAAAATAATTAAACACGTAAAAAGAAATTCTAAACTCTTAAACATTGATTAGACTCAAAAATATTAAGAAATGGAAGAATGCAAGTGTACGAGATCGTTGCTCGTAAATACTGTTGCAATAGGTTTCGCGTTGCTATACGTCACGAGATCATTGCTACCACCTATCCTGTAATTTTTCAATTATCGGAAAATATGAGACACGTGTTGACGGATACGCAGGCACGTTTCAAGCGTGTTGCGCAAAATTTGATTATCAGTCTGCGCGTTTTTCATTAGCGGGAAATAAGGTATTGTTCCAAACGGAGTGATTTATTCTGCTCCAGATAACGATCAAACACGGTATACTTCGCGCATAATGTCTAACGCGGTACCGTAATTTGCGAGCTTGCGGTACAAGCGAGAATATTATTGGGTGCCTCATAATACCACGTCTCATAGTCCAATAAGAATTAAACCACGAAGCCACCCACTCGTTTTCTGCTAGAAAAATTGTAGAGCAATGTTAGTCCGTCAAATGGTTTGCGTGGTCCATAAAGACGTAAGTGCAATTGTAAATAAATATTAACACGTGTAATGACACTAACAATTATTAAACCTTTGTTAATTAAATGCATATTAAAGTATAATGACATGAATTATTTGTGTGCATTTGATTAAATCTCTCAAATTTGTTTTGTAATATTGAAATTTGTATTCAATTTGTATTAATTGTAGCTCATGTTGCATTAAAAACAAGTTTAGTACTTACTTTCTGTTTCGAAATATTTGTTACTTTAGGTTTTAAACAATTTAGCAGCAATAACGAATAACGTTACAATGTTATTAATTGTACGATTCGTATGAATTTTCGGTGTCTAATTATTTGATGTTTATTCGATGCCAAACAATTTGAATTATTCCTCAGATAAATAATCGACTTGACCTCAGAGTATTTTATTAAAATAATGAAATATTATTTGTTCGTACTATAACTTGACGTAAAATAATATCAACGATAGTAAGAAAAATATTATCGTTAAAATATGCTTGTTATTTCATGAGTTAATTCTGAGTATGGATACTTTTCTTCAAATTTACAAAATGTCTTATTTGAAGTCCCGCACACTTTGCAACGAGCGTGAATGGACAAAGTAAAGAATTAACCAAGAATATTTATGGCACTTTGTTTATGATACGTCGCGTTTCTCTTCGTCTCGTTCGTGAGTTTTGAAAATTACGCGAACCATCCATTCGCGTTTCTTGGTAAAAGTCGTAAATTCGCTTGAAAGTAAACTCGAGGCCAATTATTCGACGACAAAAAAATATCTTTATGGAGCGATTTCTCATAACGTATTAACGATGATGAATACGAGCGACCCTTTTCTCTTTCGTCATCAAGCATAAATTGTTCCCCATTAACCATGGATTACATTGTTTAAAACCACCATTTCATGGTGCAGGAATCAATACTTTTATAAAATTTAATTTATGTATTCCGTGAATAATAAATTAAAAATTTGTGATTTTAATGATTTTTAGGAATCTCTTCTATGATGTAAATTAATATATATAAATAAAATTGTTTAATGTATTTAATGAAACATTATGATGAAAATTTATTTTATATTAAAAATGATTATCAATTAATTAATCCTCAAAATTATAATAACATATTACTAAATATTTTATGGAAAACCTTTCAATATATGAATACTTTTAAATAAAGATGTATTAATGTACTAAAACAATTTTTCTGAATTATTAATTACTATTATTAAATATTTTTTAGAAAAATAATAAGTTAAGTAGCATGCATTTCGTTTCCTTAGTGAAAATTAAATATTCCATTGGTAAAGTTTAAATTGCTCTTCAATTAACGAAAAAATGAACGCCTACGATATTTTTCCGGAAGTATTTTGTTTTGCTGTTGCAACTTTAGTGTTCCACCCTAGAGTTCTTTAAAATTTACGGTTTGAGACCCTAAACTCTAGAGAGCTCTGTCAGGTAAACTTAAGTCTAGAGTACTTGGTTGAGAAGCGTACGAGAGCAATTCCACGACGTAAAGCAGAAAATCTTGTATATTCTACTCTTTTCAGACGTGCCTTCGGGCACCATTTTTCTTTGGGATGAAAAATTTAAAAAACACTTTAAACATTCATATTAAAGGTATTCCTCCATGCAATAATTAATCCACGACAAATTGTTGGTCCAAATAAATTCTTTTTATTTTCAAAACAACAATACAAAATTTTAAATCTACTATTGGGTAGATTCATGGGTTTTCAATTTTTATTATTATTACCACCATTAATTTCTTTTGTATTTGTAATAAATTTAGTAAAAATTGTATTGTCTTATTAGTAGTTATAGTTTTTAATTTGGTAGTTTTAGATTCTATGTTCATTTAAGATTTTTATTCATCAAGTTGAGCACTGAAAATTTGTTAACCTTTATTTTATTAATACCTTGATATATTAGGTGAACCAGAAAATAATGTCGCTTTTTGCAATTTTAAATACTTGTTTATTATTCATCAGCTCATCGATTTTTATCGATCTGGCATTGACAATTTGCACACTAGATGGCAAATGGGTATTGATAACGGGAGCGATTACATAATTAATAATTAAAAATAGAAATTTATAAAAAATTTGTTTGAATTCAATGTAAAAGAAACGACATTACTTTCCCATCCACCTAATAACTTGATATTGTGTTGGTTTTTTTATTATCTATTAAATCAACTGATTAAATATATTTAAAAAAATGTACTAACACATTTTGAAAGTGTTGTTATGTGGTACAATATTTTGTTTCATTTTAATAATAAATCAATCATTTTCTATAGAGATGTTGACAACTTTCGAAACTAAAATTTATTATTACGATTATGATTACATATTTATCAAGACTATCTTCTTCTCAACATAAAAAAATACCTATAAAACTGCCCACACGTTTCAAATACACACCCACTATCAATATTTAAACTACAGTTACCTCAAATCCACTGTTTTCACGTTCTAAGCTCGAACATTTGTGAGATTCACAAATTCCCGGAATAAATTCTCTCTCAGTCCCCAATCAACGAAACGTAACGATTCCCTATTTTCAACAATAAATTTAATCCACTCGAAACACCTGTACAATTTTTTCTTACCACGGTTATCCTATCGTCGACAGATTGGAGAAACGAATCGCGAACGATCCAGAAACATCCTGGCGATTTCGTCCCGGCGTGGATCGTTATCCCGGGGCACACGCCGCGAATCGGTACGTACGCGCGCGCCACCAGGGCGGAAGAGTTACGCCTGAACGCGAACGTGATCCACTTAAACGGAGCCCCTTGCTCCTTTTTCAACGGGGGCCGTAATTCACGATGCAAGGGGTACCCAAGGATTCCGCGGGGAGAGCGAACCGCGTCGACGCGAGCGGAAATAAGAAGTGAAAAGGAGTTAGGGGGGCGCTCGGGCAGGAGGGGGGGCTGCATGTAGAGTGTGGAGGGAGAGAAATTCGCGGAGAGAGAAGAAAAAAATAAAAGGAAGCACACGGGGGCCACGCATACGAGAGGAGAGTGAAAGGCGCGTGGTTGCATCGGTGCATCCGTCTATCGAATGGTATTTTCGGTCCTGCGGCCCCAAACGAGAGGAATAAGAGTGGGACGCATGGAGTCGGGAGTCTTCGAAAACGTCGCTGACTAATTCTCAGACGGTCGTTCTTCTGGTACCTCCTTCGGGAAGAATCGTCCTGGGTCGTTCCTTCGTCAACGATCGTCATGTCGTTTTATCCACTGCAAACATTTTGGGTCTGTTGGAATCATAGAGGATTTAGGGAGAATTCACGAGTTCCTTCTTCAGGGTCTTCAGAGAGAATTCGCTGAGCCCATCTTTCAGGGTCTTCGGTTGATTCGCAAGTTCTTTAAAATTTGGGATCCGGAGGACCTCGTAAGTTGAAGACTGAAGCTGAAGACTTTATCTTGATGGAATTCAGTGTGTAGAATCTGTAGAAGGTGGCGAAGAGTTTGTAATTTTAGATCAACTTGAAGAATAACCATGATGGACATCAGTTTGGGTAAGTGGGCTGGTGACGGGAAGTTCTTTGAGGAGAATTGAACCACCGATGAAAGGAGAAGGGGATCAGGGTGAAGTGTACCAGGTTATAATAGATGAAGAAGTAAAAGAACAAGCGCCCAAAAATCAGTATGTCTGAAGCTTCCACAGGTTGGCCTCTGCAGTCACACTAGGTTCCCCAAGGATTAATTCATTTTTTGTCATTCAATTTCTTAGTGGTATCGAGCTTTCATAACCTCAGAAGTTCCAAAACTTCTGAAAACAATAATAGAAGACTCCATAGTTAGATAGACTGTCTTCAACCTCTGTGAAGGTTCCTCAGGTAGTCTTTTCACAATTAATCCATTCGTCGTTACTCACCTTCCCACTAACCCCAAGCCTTAGGCACCCTAAGAAATCCCAAAGCTGAAGTCTTTATTCATCGAACCAATATTTCGATCTCTCGAAGAACTCATGAAGTCGCACATGCTCTCTTCAGGGTCATTCTGCGCACATGGCGCCGCATCTCAGGGGATCCTCGAAAACATCTGACTAATTTTCGAGACTGTTGTTCCTCTGTCCTCTCTACCTTCGCCACCTGGCACCCCTCCCCCCCCCTCCCCCTTTCTCCGCCCCCTCTCCCAGCGTTACTCGTCCACGATAAAAAGTCAATTTTATACCGGCGGGCACCTGAAGCTAATAGCGTCTACCCGCGGGGCACGGCTCGAGCGAAACGGCACGAAACTATTTTTCGACGACCGTTCACGGACTTTACGAGCCTTATAAAAATGGCACCGCGCGCAACCATGCGCCGCAGGAGCGGGACCAAGGCAAGGGGATCCCCTGAGAGCCCGGGCGACGACTACTCCGGGTGGATATCTCTCGTCGAGGACGAGTGACTCACAGGGACGAGGCGTCTCGACGCGATTTCACGTTCAAATAGAAATCGTAGCTTTCGAGGAATCCCGTCTACCGGCCGTTCTTTATTTCCGTTTTTATTTATCGTTGGCCGCCGACGGTGACCTTTTTATTTTTCCACCGGTCGCGTCTGGTCCCTTTGTCTCCCGTTCCGCGGGTGTTTAGAGCCATCGGAACTCGCCAAGACTGTTAAGTGGATATATTAGGTTGCTACACGAGTTCCGACCGTTTAGTTCTTGTTGCTCGAGGAGTAATAAATGTTAGATACGAATCTTGTCGGCTCTAAGGAGACGCTGCTGTAAATGCTGCCTGAGAGGCATAAAGAAGGCCCACTGGTGGAGGGGGATTTGTTGTTTTGGGGAATTAGCGAGGTTCGGGGTTTGAAGGTCGAAGGGCATTTCGGCTTTATCGAATCTTGACCCTTGGATGTATGCAACTAGTGAACGTTATTTGGCTGGAGGCCCAGGCAGAAATAATGGAGTGGCTGGAGGACGTGTTGTGTTTATAAAAATTGTACGAGATAACATTATTTTAGAAAAGTGTCAAATTTTTGGAAAAAATGTGATTGATGCTTTGTGCTCATGTATTTATAACAAATATTCATTATAAATAAGCATAATAGGTATTAAGTCAATAATTGTGGCAATAATAATCATTATTATTAAAATTCACGTAAAAATTTCAATTTTTTAATTCAACTACATTTATCTTCCCTCAATAATAATTTGTTTCTTATTTTTTAGTTGTTCAAGTCTTTCAATCCTCCTTTGCTCTCATATATATGCCAGTATGGCAACAAAAAAAGAACACCCTAATGCTAATTCACAAATCAATATGTAAAACTAATTATGATTTTTAAATAAACCATGTAACTCAGTTCTTTTCTACATCTGATGAATATCATTTTCACATCACATTACGTATTAACTCTTACGTCAGAACTATCTGTATAAGGAACTGACTATAACAAGAAAGTATATTACAATTTATTATATAAAAGGGGTTTCTCATCTCCATTTTTGATGATAGCCATTTCCGCCCTAAACGCGATAGTCCTCGAGATATTAGCGAAAAGCTAAATTCTTCGACGACTAAAAACAACTCAATGGAGGTATGTACACGTGAAAAATCAGTTCAACAAAATTATTTCCATCTTTCCTGTGAATTTAAGGTTACAGTGATCGGACCTACAATTCGGTAGGTAGGATGTTTTCGAGTGTCTCGATCGGACCACGAAACTTGGGACCAGTCCGAGTGACCAGTGTGTAACTATAGCTTTGTACGAAGCAATGAAGGGGTTTCTAAGAAACAAAAAGCAAAAAGTGAAAAAAGAATATATACACAGCGGTGCAGTGAGGGAGAGGGAGGACGGGGAACGTGAGTGAGAGAAAGAGAGAGGAGAGAGAGAGAGACTCCGTTGAAGTCACCTGCGTACACGTTCGTAGCAGGTACTCAAATTGCATGGCAACAGCACTCGCTCAATCACTTTCTCCCCTCTCTTTCTTTTCCTTCCCTCTTGTGGCGTACCTGTCCTTTTCTCCATCTCGTAAATTCTCCCCTCGAAAAGGTTTCGTGGTACGTGCAGATGCGCGCCTACTCGTGAAATCAGTCAAGGTCCTCCTGCCAACGACGAGAAGAAAGCGCCCCTAACCATTCAGGGACGTACGCAAGGGGGATGCTTCTGGACTTTGAATTTACACTAACAGGTTGAGTGCCAGCACGAATTTTGGCAGTCCTTCCTCTTCCTCGTCGGGGCTGGTGCTCGGCTTTGACACAAGAAAATTTTTCGAAATTGATTGTCGCCATTATTGGCATGCTTCTATTTATTGTGCTCATTTATAATGGATATTGTCTAGATTTATTCTAATTCGAATTTGAATACGAGTCGTAATAATATCGATTATTTAGAGGTCGATGAATATGATTGAAGTCTAAAATTGAAATTCATGCTTCCATTTATTGTGCTCATTTATAATAAGTATCTGTTAGAATGTTTGCAAAGGGAATTTTTGTCCGAGGTTCAATAATTATTATCATTGTCGCCATTATTGGCATGCTTCTATTTATTGTGCTCATTTATAATGGATATTGTCTAGATTTTATTCTAATTTGAATTTGAATATGATTTGTAATAACATTGATTATTATTTTTATTTTCATTGAGAGCCTTCTATTTATTATCCTTCTTTATAATAATTATTTGTTGTCGTTAGCTTGAATCTGAACAAAGAAAACAGGAGTTTATTGGTTTACAAGAAGAAATATTATGGTATCTCGTTCTAGGTCTGCTAGAGAGTTGATCAGTAATGCATGCAGAAACTATTGCATGGATTTTATTGTATTATTTGGAAAAGAAATTATTTATTATTAATTAATGTCAGAGGCTAAATCTGCACAATTATTAGATATTTTCGTAGGATACCTTATGAAATATAGGCTTAAGTAGTTTTCATAAAATTCCAAGTGTAACAGAATAACTTCCAAATTTGTTCAACTTTACAATTGAACCTCATTAATTACATTTGCACAGATGTATATCTTTAATTCATTTGTTATTTTCAACATTGTGATTTGAAGTGTACATCAGTTAATATTACTAATAAATATTCATAATTAAATTTGTCAGTGATACACTATAGTAATATACTCGTAAAATTCACAGAAGTTTCAGACCATCGTTAGTTTGAATTTCCATTGAAGCAAAACAGAACATGTACTCCACCCCTAAATTTTCATTGAAAACAAACCACTCTATTCCAAAATTTCCATCGAAAACAAAATACTCCACCTCTGAATTTTGATTCGAAACAAAATACTCTATCCCTAAATTTGCATTGAAAATAAAATCCTTCGCCCCTGAAGACGATTAATTAACTAAACAGCTCTTGGACGTCTATCGCGCGAGAAAAATGTAAATTTAACGCGACGAACGGCCAGTTTGTACGCGAAAGCTAAACGCTATAGCTCATCGAAAATCCCAGCGAAGCGGAATTATCCAACGGGGTCAATCCTCTTAAAGGATTATCGGGCTTAGATAGAGCCGAGGGTGCAAGAGCAACCGATTAATCGATTATCGAAGACAATAGCGTGGAAGGCCCCGGGGTTGCAGTTTCTTCGATTTCCGAGCGAGTGGCGGCCAAACGCGCTAATGACGCCGGTTTGGTCCCACATATCCATCCACGGGAGCATTTTACACAACGCGTTGGGAGTTCATTTCCGTGCCCGGAAATGCATAATTGAAAGGCGAGGAGAGCATCGTAAATAACTGCACTAATTGTTTCTAGCCTCGCCAATTTCCTGCCTTCTTGCGCGTCCGTTCCCCCTTCTTCGTCGTTTGGCCTGCTGCTCCTCTTTCGTGTTTGCTTCGGTTCCTTTCTTTTTTTTCTCTTCTTCTTCGACGCTCTCTTCGCCGAGCCGAAGCCACCTCGGTGTCGTCCAATCGCGGGGCACTGGCTATCATCGATGAATCTTCTGAGCGTTCACCGAGGGTGGAAACTTGGTGGAACTTCCATGGTGTAAGAACCCCGACGCTTGTTTTAATCTATACAGGATTTCTCTTTTGTACGGCGAAATTAAGGGAATTATTCCTAGGGTAGGCTCCTCGATTAGTATTAGCGTTAAAAGTGCTAAGGAGTTAGGATGAATATTTTTCTTTAATTTGGTAAGATTCCTTTATAGTAAATTTAATTTCTCTTGCATTTTTTGGAAGGAAGAATGTACCATTTATGTTACTAATTTACCTATCAAAGTAGAATGCTGCATTTCTAAAATAGGTCAATACCAGAACGCTTAAGTGACGACATATGGTAATGTTGACATGATGATTTAATGCCAGAATGCTTCCATTCCTAAATGGATCAATGCTTTAATTCTAAAAAGACTCAATGCTAAAATGCATCAATGCTAACATACTTCAATTTTAAAATACCTCAACACCAGAACGCTTCTATTCCTAATTGCTTCAATTCTAAAATGCTCCAATGTCAAAATGCATCAATTCCTAAATGTTTCAATGCTTCAGTTCTAAAATGTCACAGTGCCAAAATGCTTCTATTCCTAAATGCTTCAACCCTAAAACGTCTCAAAACCAAAATGATTTAATTTCTAAATCCTTTAATGCCTCAATCCTAATATGCCTCAATGATCAAAATGATTCGATTCTTAAATGTTTTAATGCTTCAATATCAAAATGCCTTTATTCCTAAATCCTTCAACTCTGAAATGCCTCAAAACCAAAATGATTTAATTCCTAAATCCTTTAATGCCTCAATACCAAAATGCCTTCATTCCTAAATGCTTCAATCCTAATATGCCTCAATGACCAAAATGATTCGATTCTTAACTCCTTTAATGCCTCAATATCAAAATCCCTTCATTCCTAAATGCTTCAACCCTAAAACGCCTTAAAACCACAATGATTTAATTCCTAAATCCTTTACTGCCTCAATACCAAAATGCTTTTATTCCTAAATGCGTCAATCCTAGAACTCTTTAGTCCAAAAATGCCCTAATCCTGAAATGCTTCCCTGATTAAAATGCCTCTATCCTCGATGGCTCGTACTCATCTTTTGATGGCCAAACAGTATAATAGACACGTCGATCGAAGGGATAGCGAGGAGTCGAAGTCCCGTGGAAGACGAGACCGCCGAAATAAATCGAGTCGTGATTGCCAGCCGATTGGATGTTTTAGAAAAAACAGAGAAAAAACGAGAGAGACTCGATTCTCTACCATTTCCATTCTCGACTAGAAGAGGCATCAAGGCCAGACGACATCCGGGCCACGTAGTAAGAGGGGGGCCGAAGAATGGCAGACAGGGGACAAACGAGGGCCATTTGTTATCACCAACTTGACCCTTCTAAGTAGCGATGAGAATCATTCTCGAATTGCCTTTAGACTCGCCACAATAAAATTCGAATAATCTCGAGCCTCTGTCATGGCGCCGCGTTGCTCGAAATCGTTACTGTAAATTATTGTGTTCAGTTTCGGATGGCATTATTACGAGGCGGGGGCTATACTGCTTTATAAAATTAAGGGATCCCGTTTCTGGAACCAAATCTCAGAGACGAACACAGTCTCTGGGCCACTATCTGTTTCGATGAAATTGAATAATAAATGAATTGCTTTTACCGATAAGAAAACTATTTCATTTACATAAATTTATAGATAGGATATATCTCTAAGTCGTTGTGATTAGAATTTATTTATTAGATTAATGAATATTTGTATATTATAGAATTTTAGTTAACGAAAAATTTAATATTTACGATTGATTGAATATTTGATGTTTTCTTATAATAGTTACAAGTGTCATATTTTTCAGTGCTTTATGCAGAGTTGGTTAAATTTCAGTTTGAAAAACGAATAAATGCTTCAATTGTAAAATTCTCCAATGTCAATATATTATCAATAAATATTATAAAAGTTCAACTTTTCTTGGCAAGTTAATTGAGTACTTGTTGAATGGTTGAATTTAGAAAAAAAAGATCCAGTTTTTCGCGCAGAACTCGAGAAGTACCTAATCTACAATCTCATCACTCGAGGAGATCCGCTTTTTGCCCGTGTCCCGAATCGTGAGGCACGCGGTTATTAATGTTTCCCGTGACATTATACGTACACTAACCGGATGTCCAAGTGCTCGAAAAACTGACGGTGTAATTACAATGCATGGCATCTGTCGTTGAAAAAAAACCAGGATCGTTTCTAAAATGTCCGGCACCTATCGATGGACGCTCGTTGATCAACGGCCTGAATCGTCGTCCACGGGTGCGGTGAACGTTTCGAGGAAGTCCAATGACAAGATATCATTATTAAGTAAACGCCAAAACGGAAATCAACGATCAGGTGTTGTTACGTTGGTATCGAGCGCTCAGGCGCGTTTTTACGATCGATAAACAGTGTAATTGTGACTGGCTATCTGACAATTAGCAGTGGCGAGACTCCGTGTTGGAGGATAAAAAATTCATATCGTTTCCTGCGATTCCGAAGTAGTCTCTTACGGGAATACATCGATACAGGACGATGCAAATGTAGTCTCGATTGTCTATCAGTAAAAAAAAGTATCATCAAAGATTTGTGGAAAAGTATATTTTTCTACATCCAGTATGTATGGCTGGCAGGGAACTAAAATGTTTCAACGCCATAATATTTTTATTTCTAAATGCCTCCATGGTCTAATGCTTCTATTCCTAAATGCTTCGATCCTAAATGCCTTAATTAAATAATACTTCAATTCTAAAATGCCTCAATGTCAAAATGCTTCTATTCTTAAATGCTTCATACCTAAAATGCTCCAATGTCAAAATGTTTCTATTCCAAAATGCCTAAATGCTTTAACCCTAAAATGCCTCAAAATCAAAATGGTTTA
>NW_026534844.1:0-29762 GCF_026225885.1 Hylaeus anthracinus
AAATGCCTCAAAATCAAAATGGTTTAATTTTTAAAACGCCTAAATGCCAAAATGCTTTAATTATTTAAATGCCTCAATGCCAAAATGCTTCGTTCCTAAAATGGCTCAATGATTAGATCATTTGAAGCGTGTAAATAAGAGAAACTAGGCAGCTTTCCATCACCGTGTATAATGAATAGATATGCAGGAGATTGACAGTCCAACGAGATACTTTAAGATGTGTTGTACTCACGTATGGAAACCAGTCTACAAAGTTACAATTGTAGATGCAGCTGACCTTTCCTCTCACTTCCTGAATTGCCAATTATTTGCAGGCGCTCCCTTTTTTGCGCGGATATCTTCGATTAAGTTGCTGGATTATTATCCGGAACGAGTTATTAGCTACAATGCTCCGCAGGTGTAATTACCTACCGGGGATAATTTCAAGACGATCTACTTTCTTCCAAATAATAGCAAACAAAATTGTAGTAATTTTAATGCACGAGTGCTTATCGTTAATTATTTGTAATTTAGGTTAATGCCTTCTCAAGCCATTTGGACCTTGAGACAACTTTGTCTATTTTTGTGCTGAACTGGACAATCATTTTTATTTTTTTAGAAAATTAGTGCAAGATGGCGGCAAGTTCTCAGGTGTCTTTATCAAATGCTTATCTGATCAAATGTAATCTATGAAAGTCCACTTCTATGATTCATCAGCGCTGTATTTAAGCGATTTCAGATGCAGAAATCGATTTGCTTGAGAATTTATCGATTATAGAAAACCTAGAGCCTAGAGTCTAAATTTAAAATTATAAACAAATTCCTCTTCTCCGTGTCTGATATTCAAAAGGGAGTACCGAGTGTAAGAATGCGATAACGAATCCCACTTTTAAAGCTACCAAGAAGAAAAGGAATCACCTCATCAGCCTGCTGAAACTAGGATTTTGTGTTTCCTGTACTACTGTTATACCTGGAAATGATTGCTATTTCTTAGCAATGTTTCTATCGAATGCTCGTCCGCTGAATCGAATCCGTGCCTATCACGGCGAACCACGCTTACTGTACTCCTTATTTAGATTGTGTTCTGCCAGCGAAATCGATTTGCATACAAAAACTACGACTGCAGAAGACAGCACAGCCATCGCAGCCAGCAAACCAAATGCCAATCTCAGGTGAGGGCTCAGGATGTAGATCTGAATTCTAATACAATGACTATGTGAAATAGACATAATCATCCTGCAAAGTCAACATTCGAAAGAATATATGTAAGTAGGTGTAGTTACAAAGCTATAAACAAATCCTTCTTACGAAGGTGGTATGCTGAAAAGTGAAAATTTCAACAGATTGTTAAACCAGGATCATAGCAAGGAACCACGTCTGCCTAGTTAGCCTCCTCATTTAAATAAATTTTTATGGATTAAACGGAGCGAGCGCAAAATTTGTTTCTTACGGATTTGAAGAGCGCATAAATAGTGCATTATTGTGCAAGTTTTTCCTTACATTTTATTTAAGTGGAGGGGCTAGCTAGGCAGACATTAAGGAAACTGGATTCCCAGACCAGACCTCAAAATATAAATCTAAATTCTAATACAACGACCATGACGAAATAGACCTGGTCATGTTGCAAAGTCAACATACAAGAGAATACAACTAGGTGTATTCGAGAACCTAAATCCTCATTCTGAAGCTACTAAGAAAAAAGAGATCTCAATTAACCAGACCAAGATGAACAAGATTTCCTTTGATGAAAACCTACTCTCCCCAGAACTAACTCCAACTTCCTGAATAACTCCATCTGTACCCATCTATTTCAAATTTTCTACAAATCCATGTAAACCTACAACGACCCACGTCCTCAAGCGACCCAGTCCATCTCCCTATCCGCTCCATCTGTGGACAGCGATTTACATGGCGAACCGTCAGGAAGACAGCGTCGATCCGTGGTCAGCAAACCGGATGGCGATCGCGGGGCATACCCGTTAGTTTCGTAGCGACGGCAGTAGAAACGCACAAAGCGGGAGCCCAGTTCTGGTTGAATAATAACGCGGCGCTGGCCTCGGTTCGCGTTTGTCCAAGCGTTTGCGCGGCTCTAATGGACGATCGCGGCTCTGCCCCGCGCACAAGCCGCGGACGTAAGCCCGGAGTACGTAAGCCTAACGTAATTGAAGGCTAGGAATGCGGACGCACGCATGAAGTAGCAGCCGGTAGACAGAGAGAGATCGTGAGCGCAGGGGGATACCCTTTTGCTATGTACCGCGTGCGTACCACGAGAGCGCAGCCAACGTTAATGCGCATGTCCCTATCGCAGGCAAGCGTGCGTAGGTCGCCTGGCGCACACGTTAATTAACAATACAAAAACAAGTGGTGCCCAATGCACGCTGAACCTCTCTCCTTCTTTTTCGACGAAGGGAGCAACGAGTTGAATCCAGTCGTTTTCCCTTGTTTCTCGGTCTCCTCCTTGTTTCCTCCTTCCTCCCTCCTTTTTCCTTTGGGCTCTAGGTTCCTCTTTGGCTGGGAGCACGTCGAAGGAAGACGTATCGTTCCCCACTTTGGCGTACACGTCGCCTACATGTATATATATATATGTGTGTGTAAAGAAAACCATGACAATCTTACACTAGTGTCCGCTTTTCTTTATATTCAAATTTGCCGCGCTATTGACAGTTCTTGAATACGCGACGGAGCATGGAAATGGGGCAGAAGCGAGCGGAAGGCAATTCTACAAAGCGAAATTGAAGGAGAATAGCGCATTAGAGGAACTTTTTGAGAAAAAGCATACCGGAAGTAGAGGCTTCAAGTGTCGTTTCTTTTGTTTTTACAGGTATGAATAAATGTAGAGAATTAAGTTGTATTAGGTGGACTGGAAAGTAATGTCGTTTCTGCGAATCTCAATACTTATTTATCATTTATCAGGTCATTGATTCTTATCGATCTTGCATCAAAAATTTTGCACGCTAGATGGCAAAGGGCCATTGATAAAGATGATTACATAGTTGCTTAAAAATAGAAAATTGTTAAGAGTATTTGTTTGAATTTAATTTAAAAGAAATGACATTACTTTTTGGCCCCCCCTAAGACATAGTGTAAATAAACCTTTTGTTTTTACAGGAAAACCTGGTTTAGTCTTTATTTTAAACCCTCTCGAATTATAAAATTTGATAAAGTAAGAATTATTACATGTATGAATCTCGACGGCAATTACGTTGCTTGGCCGGTATTAATTAGCGAGAGTAATTGACGATGCCAAAGGATATAGTTGTCGGCGTGAAATGAGTGGGTCGATGATAAGCGGAATGAGACACCCGTGGCTGTTTCTTTTCTCTCTTTTACGGACCCCCTCTTTTGCTCTCTTTCCCCGCCGTGTGTTTCTTTCTCTCTCTTTTGCGTGCTCGGTCGCGGACGGCGCGTCGTTTGAAGTCAGCGTATGTGATCGCGATACGTTTATATGGACATCGGTATCAATTAACGTTGCTGAAGGTATTAATTAGCATTAGCGGCCGACTGTGTCGCGGAATGTGTACCTCTCGATGTGTAGAGGCGTATCGATTGTCGCTTCCTTTCCGACAGAGCTGTAAATTCTTAATTACCATTACGTAATGATTACTTTGACCAAGTAATTAAATAATTGCCCTTGCAATTACTCTGTCGCATGTAATGGTATTTGTGATTACTTAACTATTACCAGTAATTATGAATAAGGTATTGCATAATTACTAAAATTAAAGTAATCAAGAATTATTTAAATAATTATTTTATAATTCAAAAGTGATTACTCCAAATTGTAATGGGTACAACATTAATCATTACTTTACAGCTCTGCTTTCCGCTGGAAATGCACGGACAATCGCTGGTGGTCTTTTGCTGAGCTTCAACCATCTGGATTTCTGGAGAATACAGTTTTTGTTTGCTTTTATGTATTCTGATGTTTAGATTTGCTATTAATCATGGGAATTAGTCCAAACTTAATTTGGAGATTTGTTAAATTATATTTCTTCGTCTATTTCGTTCGAAACTGTGTCGACTCAGCTATTGTGATCTAGAATACTCTGTCGATAAGATTTCATTCTGTAGTATACTTAGTCGGTAAAGTCTTGCCATTGGCAGTCGATAATGTGGAGTAGTATGATCGTACCACTCGGTAGTGCAGAGCAGCAGGTTGATAAAACAGGATGTTCTAATGGTAATGTAGCTCACGCTGTTGATAAACCCTTCGACTATTTAATTTGATTAATGTTTCAGGATTTGCAATTTTGTTGTTTTCGCCATCTCATGTTTCGACTTTCTTAATTTTCAAGCTGTGTAATATGTCAAGTTGTATGATACATATATACCTTATCACATGGAAATGCATCTTATTCTATTCAGTTCAATTTTGTCAACAATTAACAGAGCAGTATAAAAATGTCACATATAAAACAAGTTAAATTTGTCACAAACAATAACATGGTCCAAGTATAAATTGTTGCAATTCCTAGGTAACGATATTTTGTAGCCAGTCAGAATGACTTTCTATCAATATGTCTCACGAGTCATGTTCCTACTTCAATTTAAACAACTACCTAATATTCCCAACTGTTCAAAATTCAATTTAATTTTCCCAATTGTTCGAATCGTGTTAGAGTTTTCATTTCTAATAATTAAAAGGAAAGAAGCGATACATAGAAAATTCTAAGCCTGACTGTCCACTGGCGACGGGGCCATTGACGCTGGCAAAACAGTACGTCGCGACGATGGACACGTGTGCGTCTTGTGTTTATCACATTCGAGCCATAATCTGCGTCGCAAGTCTGGGTTAGTCGTTAGGACGTTAACTTCGCTGATCGAACGTGAAACGGAGCTTTACGCGTGTCGCAGCCGTTGGCAAAACAGGAAGCACCACTTATCATAGATTAGGCGGCCCTTTCGAAGACGCGCGTGGCCCTAGTCTGGCTAACAATCGCCCAACCTACTTACTGACAACCACCTTCCCTGGTAAGGACACGTGCACGGTCAGCCACGTGGACGTTCCGTGTGAACTCGCTGGTCCGTCGCACCACTGGAACAACAGGAAGAAATGTCAGTTCTAATAAAGAGATTTATATTGAAACGAATGAAACGGTGTCTGGCAAGAAGGTTGCGTGAGGTGTAACACATAGAATGCCGGATCCAATTTGCGTGAAGAAATTTCTGCGAAGAAAATGTTAGGTGAACGCAAGAAGACTTGTTCAATGTACACCAATATTAATTACAATTTAATCAAATTAAATTGTTTTCAACAAATCTTTTCTTTTTTAAACTGTCACAGGAATTTTTACTTTGATCCTTTTCCTAAATATATTCTTTTTCAATTGTTACATAGATGTATATGCGATCATAACTGTTGGATTATACTAGGTTATTGTAGATAAAATATAAATGGAATATTTATGTACGTTCTCTTCATTTTTCGGTTATGTGTGTTGTTTTATGTATTTACTCTTTCGTTTCGGTGAAGTCGAGGCATAAATTTTGTTTGATTTAAATAGTATTTCTGTCGATATTCAACAATGTAGCTTATGAGGGAGTGGACTCTAGTAATCTTTGTCATTAGTCGGTAGGATAGAGTACTCTGTCGGTACGACTCGCTAATGTAGAGCACACTCTGCAGGCAATGTAGATTTGCGATGTCGATAAATCCTTCGACTAATCAGAGTTTTACTACCATCATTCTTTACTATCTGCCGTATTAGAGTCCCACCTATACACGACAACCACATTTTCCAACAAAAAGAGGCCCAATAATAAATAAATGCGTACATATAAACCTTGCTCTTTCTTTTCATACTTAAAAAATCATCGAAACATTCATTTTCCAACACCTTTTGAAATACTCATGTTCACACTTAATAAAAATACCTTAAATATTATACACCTAACTCGTAGTGAAATACGAATTCTTTCCTATCAGAGTACTTGGCCTTTAAAACAAACAATCCCTTTGATCCTCTCAAGCGTTTTCTTGCACCGTCCAAAGAAACGGAGATACTCCAGATGGTCAAGTTAAAGGAAACACGGTGTTGATCGTTTACCGTGTACTCCAACCGCGAGTCGCAATTACCGCGGGGAATAATTGTGGCAGCTGGTGAGTTCCACGGTGCCGATTAGGCGACGCTTAAGCAGAACCGAAAGGATTCCGATCGGCGATTAAAGAAAGCGTCGACAACGCCCGCGGTAATTCTTCCATGAAAGAACCCTGGCCAGAGATCGATCGCGGCTGATCGAGCCTGACGGGATTTTAATGTGCTTCACCAAGGACGAGGCCCCGCGACCGTGATCCATAATCGTTGAGCGAAACAGTTCCACGGAAATGGAGAATTGAGCCATTCAGGCAACGCTTATTGCTGCAAATGTTTCCTCGACATCGTTAAATCGGTTTTATGGGAATCTTCTTGTGGGATCTCTTGATTAGCTTTTTCTTTGACCAGTTGTTTATTTGTACCGTGTTCTTGTCTTCGAACTGTCTGCGATTCTTGATCGTGGGTTATGCTTGTTTGCCTATTAAACATTGAATTATTATTGTTTCCGTTTTGGATTTTGAAAAATATATTTAGACGTGTAAGTTGTGTTGGTTAGTTTCAACAAGAAATATAGAAACTGGTCAATGTGTCTCCAAGACACATATAAGGTTCTTTGTCTTCGAACTGTGTGTGGCTCCTGATCGTAGACGTGTATTGTATTTGTTTTTCTATTAAATAATTGTATAAAATATTATTGTTTCTGTTCTGTATATTGAAAATTGTCAATCTGTCCACAAACCACTTAATAACCATTTAAAATACCCAAGCACTGCATACTAAACTCTAATTTAATATTAGATGTTACTTAAACATTCTTCTTGGTTAAATAATCCTTCAAATACCCTACTTTTCTTCTCCAAGTCACTTAATAACCATTTAAAGGTCCCAAGCACTGCATGCTGAACTCTAATTCAATATTAGATGTTACTTAACCTTCTCGGTACTCTGCGCGAGTATACTCGTCAAATTATTTTGTTCTTGTCGTGCTCAAGACGAGTTAACTCATTAACTCATTAACAATAAACTCGTTCGTGCAGAGCACCGAAAAGGTTAAACATTCTTCTTTGTTAAATAATCCTCCAAATATCCTACGTTTTTTCAATATCTCTACCAATTAGACCAATGACTGCAAGTATGACTAAAGAAACTGTTGGTCAACTCACAGACCGAATGCCTTCGGCGCGGAAATTTTGATTTCCCGAGTTTATACCGCGAAAAAACGCATCGATTATGCTAATGTCTCACGCGTAACGAGCTCCGCTCCGATAATCGTTCGCGTTCTTGCAATTCTTTTCGCTCCCCTCTCCATTTGCATATCCGATGCAATCGGAGCCAAATACGCGGAGCACAATCGATGTTCCGGTGACGCAAGGAATGCGAACCCGATCGATTGCATTATCAAAATCCCGCGTACGCCACCTCTTAATATCAGTTGGTTGTGTCTTATGCGCTCGTCGAAAGACAAAACATAATATCCGTGGCTACAAGTGCCACGCTGAGACGACGGCGCCAAGCCTCCGTCCCAGATATGTCTCTAGCCACGGTATCACCCTGACTTAACCCAGATTTAACTCAGAGAAAATATTTCAATTCCGAGGCAATAAATGGATTTGTTCTAATTTGTCATTGGTTCAGTTTCCAGATAAATAAGTTTGTGAAAGAAATTTGTGATAAGTACAGATTTGCTTTCTCGGTTATTGAGTGCAATTTTATTTCAGGTATCTTACTTATTTATTGACAGGTTTGTATATCTTACGAATTTATCGATAGATTTGTTAATATCGCCCTTCGAGTGACGTGAAAGTATTCATAATTAAGAACTATACAATTTTTCGATTTCAGTATCATTTAAAAAAAAAGTTACTTGTTATTTTAGCTATTAATAAATAAACAAAAAGTTCTTCTCAATAAATAAACTACTTTAACCACACACAGGATACAAAATAAAATGGACTCTCTACTTTTTACCATCCAAAGTAATATTTAACTCAGCTCTGTCTTCGGTCATCTTCTTGCACTAGTCTTCAGAATAGTACAATTTCTCGTATAATACATAAAAGTAGAAGAACATAACTGAAAAAGTTAAGTATACCGCTTCCCTTAACTGCATATTGTCACAACTCTCCCCACATTTGTTTCATTCAATGCAAAACAGGAATTTTTTGAATTTCAAAGCCTTTAGTGCCATTTAAAAAGTTACTTGTTATTTCATCTATTAATAAATAAACAAAATAGTTAAGCATCCATTGGTATCAAGAACCAAGAAAATAAACCAACAATACCCTCATCTAAAATTACATACATCCCACAATATTCCAAATTTTGTCCCCCATAAAAAGGACAAATCTGCACAAAAATATAGCAATAAATTTCCACTGAAACGTTGCAGAAATATTGTATAGACAGTTACGTTGGTGGTACACCCTCTCTTACGGCGTCACTCGTCGCACCACCCTCTCTCGCTTAGCGACGCCACTGGCTCTGCACGAGACGCATACGAGATAAGCAGATTAATGCGCCGCCGAAGGAGAACGGAAGGTGTTGCACCCCGAGGCGACGGAGAAGTTGCGACCATAAGTACTCCGTTTATCAGTACGGTCAGATTTATAACGCTCTTCCGCGAGCCATCCTTTCCTCTGAAGCGTCGGCATCTCTTTTTCTTTCACGCTGACACTGATACGGTTGCCGGCACGCAATCCCGGGAAAGTAATTAAACATAATATCCGTGGAAAATAACGTCCGAACCTGTCGTTTTCTGCTATTAAATAATTGCGCGACGCGCAACGGCAGCGTTTCCCGCCAAAGTTTGATTAATAGCGTTGGAGAGTGGTTTTCACGTCGGCACTAACGATCGGGAGGTTTTCAGACCTGTTTTGCATCGAAAGAAACAAATATGGGGAGAGTTGTGACAATATGCAGTTAGGGGAAACGGTACACTTAACTTTTTCAGTTATGTTCTTTTGCTTTTATATATTAGGTTGTCCCGAAAGTTTCTTTCACGAGTTGCATTCAATTATTTTACGTGGTCGTGTTTCTATAAATAGACAATCTAATTTCATAGATATTCGTGTTGTAACAGTAATGGAGCAAAATGAATCGTGCACAATTCAGTGATGTAACATAAAACATAAACTATTGTGCATGTATTACTTATTAATAAAGCGAAAGAAACTTTTGGGACAACCTAATATATTATACGAGAAATTGTACTATTCTGAAGGTTGGGGCAAGAAGATGACCGAAGACAGAGCTGAGTTAAATATTACTTTGGATGGTAAAGAGTAGAAAGTCCATTTTATTTTGTATCCTGTGTGTGGTTAAAGTGATTTATTTATTGAGAAGTATTTTTTGTTTGTCTGTTTCCATTTAATTTAGGAGCATTTTTAGTTGTTAACAAGTGTACATGTATGAAGAAACTTCGTTTCTTTTACATTTTTTTGGTATTGTGGTTGTTTTAATATCGTTTACCGTATCTTTTACATTTCTTTGTATATCTGTTGGGGCATATTCCCCCCCCCCCCCCGCCCCCCGCCCCTATAGATCGTGTACCTCGGGGCAGCCCTTGAGGGTGAAGAATTCTTAAATATATTATTCACATTAATTTATTTTTAGTTTTTTGATATTATTGTAGTGAAATTTAAAATGTCACGAAATACTAACGTATAAAGCAATTGTTTTCAAAATTTAATACATATTAAGTCTAACATAAAATATTATATAATTTACATTTTTTAGTGATATGGTCAAAATATTACTGCTAATACAATTGTAAAATATAAACTACTTTAATCACACGATATGAAGTATGATAGGCAATTGACTTTACTGTTTGAATTTACATTTTACCCAGCTTTGTTTTTGACCATTTTTTTCCTGCCATTATTTTAAAAATATCTAACATTTGACCCTATTATCCAAATCAAATACTTTTAAGCTCTACGTGAAACAAGTTTTCTAGAATTGCCAATATATTTTGTTGTTCATCTTGAAGAAACTCGAAGGAATTTACCATTTAAAAAAATACCAAACATGGTATTGTTATACAATAAATATAACCTAATTACACGTATTATTAAAATTATTTACATCCTTCGTCAACTCTTTACATTATTTACCTGTTCATCGCGTTACTTATCTATCGTTCGCGCGAAAAGTGAACTCTCGACGGTTAAACGGTCGCCACTGGTGGTAATTAGGAGCCAGGGGGTCTCCGCAAGCCGAAATATCGCGTGCACCTACGCGATATTTTTGTCCTACGGTGGTTGGCAAGATTGCCCGCAGCGGGACCGTGGACTCGACTTTCTGGAACTGGTCTCATTGAGTATACCTATTTATAGTACAAACGCAGGGAACGGTGATTTGACGGCGTCCAGCTGAATGAATGGTTACGTTCTGCGGCTGAAATCATTTCACGCCATCGATCATCGCGCTTTCCTGTTCTCAGAACAGGAAAGTATTCAGGTAGAAGACGAACGAAGGGCACCGCTTGCATTTATAATGCATCGAGACAGAGGAAGGGGCTGAGAGAGCCTGCTCTTCCTTTTTCGCGGAGCTGAATGGACGACAGTGGCATCGACGTGGTTCCGGTTGCCTCGCACTAGATTGTTAGAAACGGCAACAACGAAATCGCCAATGGATTACTGTGATTCTAAATTATTAGGGAATTTTCGTTTTAATGAGGAAATATATTTACTGACTCGTTTAGAAGAGTGGACTTGCGGAGTGATATATTTTTCTAGTAACGGGATATTGGGAAGGAATTTCGAAAGAGGCTTCAAGGATTTTTAAGTGTTTGCCATTGCTACATTGTAATTGGATTATTCTATCTTATCGAACTTCATCGAGAGTATGTCATATAATCATGAGATTACTTTACCTTACCGACAAAATACTGTACCTTATCGATAGGGTGCTCTATCTTACCGAATCTTACCGGCAGAATGCTCTACCTTATCGATAGGGTGCTCTACCTTACCGAACCTTATCGACAGAATGCACTCAATTACCGACAAAGTACTTTACCCTACGATTAGAGTACACACTTTCTTTCTCTATTTGAATACGTGCACTAAGGATCTAACACTCTACCGACTGCACCGTCACTGTTAACGACACGAGTACTTACAATACAGCAAGAAAATATCTTCTGAATAAGCGTATCTATTTTTATAAAAATCTCCCAAAATATTGCTCAAGTACTTTTATCTATAGAATATTTTTCTTGGGCATTTAGTATGCCTGGAATGAATTTCCAAATATGAGTCCTATGGCCATCAAAATTCCAAAGTTGACATTTCTTTCAAATAATTCTTTCAGAATAGCCGATTCTGCGAGCTTTCGTTTCTTCAAACGATTCGCCGCATCGATGCTCTTCAACAGCTGGCCATATTCGCGTTTTTCTCGTCGAAGCACGTGATACGGGGGTCGATTAGTTCGACTCGCGATTTGAAGAATTTCCTAGAGCGTTAGCGTCACGTGTTTTGTGCAAGGATTGTGCACGGCAGCATCCGGCACGGAAATTTCCACGAAGTCATTATTATTGCATTAGCCGGCGGCCGGGCACCGATTTGAATTACATATAAGTTTGCAAATTGGAGGAACGGATAATTACGGTGCGCATGGCTGCCCTACGCGAATGTCCTCGTCGTCGTCGCCGTTTTACTTGTTATTATAATTTAATACGAGTCTCGCCGTTCGCTCCGAGAATTTTACAAGTGGGCTGATCTACTTTGACCGCGTTTGCAAATCATTTCCACGGCTCCGTTCTTCATAGATCTCGATCGATAGATCGCTGCGTATAAGTAGTCTAGAATCTAAACAACGTGATGGCACTGGTATTTATTTGTTATTATCGAAATCGAAGTTAGTTTAAGGGAGTTTGAATCTAATTGGTCTGGAATAAAATGGCCTAATTTTGTTTATTAAGATATGGACTTTTTCTGGTATTTAACTGTTTGGAATTATTTTTTTGTATTTTAAGGAGATGAATGTTTGCTTTCTTTTATGACTTGTCAGTGTAGAACAGTCGATTGATAAGACAGATCGTAGTCTGGTGATAAATTTTCTGCTCAATTAGAGCGCTGCATTCTTGACATATATCGATAGAATGCACTACATTACCATCAGACTACTCGAAGTTATCGAATCTTACCGACAGAATTCTCTAACTTATTGACAGGGTGCTTTACTTTACTCAATCTTACCGACAGAATACACACCATTACCGACAAAGTACTGTACCTTATGTTCTGAGAATCTAGTCCCTTTGTCCTCTTCGTACTTTATGTATCTAATATGCCTATGCCTAACGGATGACACCGTACAGTGTCATTGTTGGAACGGGCTCGTACAATTCAATAGCTAAACATCTTCTAAGACTTTAACCTCAAATACGTAATATGTAAAGACTCGATCTACGATTATAAGAATTCCCAGCTAAAATTTTGCGACGCGTCAAGGTTTTTAAGGCTTGGAACCACTATGTGACGTTAGTGTATTACAACACCAGAGGAAGGATACTTCGCGAGGCCTTCGAGGATTTTCGTGTTCTTCTTCGGACGCTTTAAAGGGCGGTGGCAGATGAGAAAATGATGATACGTTCCGTAAATTAACCATGAATTAATCATAAAGCCGTGTAATTTATACTGCTGTTGCCATAACCACCGTTTGCCTGATATTTTTCATAGAACCGTCTTCGTGTTTTGGATGAATGCAACGCATTTTAACCACAGGGTAGCGAGTTAGCGACTCGTGGTTGCGTACAGTGTTCGGCTAAACGAAGAAAAAAGTGCTGATGAACGAACACTTGAAAACAAATTGTCGCCGTGTTACGTGATTAGTCGAGCTAGCCAGTTGATCACAATTTTCATTTGCAGTTTTCCTAAAAATTCCTACGATTGAAAAAAATACCAAATTGTATTTTATCATAGCTGTTATTATTTATTCATTTACTCAAGCATCATCTGCAGGTAAATTTAATTGTTATTCAATTAAAAAGTCTGTCATCTCTGAGATTAAATTTTGCATACCTCCCTCTCTAAGTGACACCGTCCAGATCTGAGCTTGAAGTACTATGCTACACTTTTTGCAAAAAAAAAAGTAAAAAAAAAAAACAATAAAAATTGAAGCGTACAGATTGTAGATGCATACTCTAGGTGAGTCCTGAATACTCGTGGATTCCGCAAGCCAGCAATAGCTATCTGAAATGACGCTAACACGCAACGCAAACACTGTTGACACGACTCCAGCAGAAGCTAGTTAAACACTGCACAGAATTGCTCGGAACAACTGATCTTACTATTTAAGGTTGCAATTGAGAAGATTAGATCCGAGGTTACACTCTCGTACCGTCTATGCTAAGTCTCACAATGTAGCACAACTACTGGCAAAAAGATCAAACAAAATTAACTACATCTATGGAGTTCTGGATACTGAAGGATCTTCAATATTTTTAACATGATGCTAACAAACAGTGCACATACATTGTTTACATGTTTAAAATCATTGATTTATTGTTAGCTTGGGTTGCTCCCCCATAAGCCAGTCTGTTGATTACTTAATAGTAGGTTTATTGATCTATGTTTGTCAATGGTAGGACTACAGTTGTATTGATCAATCTTAAGTGCCACCAGTAATAAAACACCCTGCACCCTTTGCCATAAATCTAACTTATCCCTAATCTCTCTAGTGCACAGTCTACGAAACACATTCTCCAAATGACATAAAGTCCTGGAAACCCTTGAAACACCTATGCTACACCCTTTGCAACAAATGAAATTCAACCCCTGATTTCTATAGTACCCAGTCTACGAAACACATTCTCCAAATGAAATAAAATCACCTCTACTCACAGAGGCTCGAACACTACCTCAACTAAACCCCTTGAACCCCTTGAAACACCTATGCTACACCCTTTTGCAACAAATAAAATTCAACCCCTAATCTCTATAGTGCCCAGTCTATGAAACACATTCTCCAAATGAAATAAAACATCCTCCACCCGTATAGTCTGCCAGACTCCTTCGACTAAACTTCCCAATTCATCATCAGCCAACGAAGGACGAGAAAGCCGAAAGGTGCTGCGTAGATTTTCGAAGGACGTTCAGACGAGGGCCGTCCAGAGGCTTACCAATTCAGTGTTGCGTCGTAACACCCCCCCGGAACCAGTCCAGTTACTCGCCCCGAGGGGTGTAATCCTTATGCGCCTAACAGGTTCGGCGGACAGAGCGCAGGATACCGCAGGACACGTCAGCCGAAGCAGGAGAGAGTCGGGCCGAGCATCTCGCACGCACTTGCCCGGCCATTAACGTGTACGTGGGCTTCTCGTACACACACACACACACACGCTACATTTGTGGCCGCGGTGGATTACACACACACACTCGCGCACGCTGATCGTTCGTAGCCCCGTCTAGACAGCCGTCAGACGTATTATTGGGCTCGCGTAACTCTATGCTACATAGCTATCGCGTTACACATGTATGCTTGAATTCTCGCGCGCGCGCGAGCGCGCCTCCGCGTGTCATGGACGTGTTCACCTACGTACGCGGCGCGCTACGTCTACAGCACCATTCATTAACGATGCCTGCCGTTCGCGTGGAATCACATTTTTTTTTGGAGGTATGATGAATGGACTGTGGTGGGGAGCTAGGGGAATTGTTAGAGGTTTTGATTTTGGACATGAGACTTTCTGGACACTGTAATGATGGAGGTTCTTAGAATCAGGGAAGTTGAGGTGCAATTTTAAATGGACGAGTATTGAGAAGGGTTTGTCAAAAGGGACTTTGGAAATTTATTTATTTTTTTTTTTTTAGTGAACTATGAGTGAAACGGTAAAGTTGGATGAGATTGGGATTGGAATTTTAATGGCGAAACATTTATGTTTTAAGTGACAGAGTATTACGAAGTTTTTTTTAAATGAGTTATAAGGGAAATGGTAAAGTTGGATGAAATTGCAACTGGGTCACGAAGAACTGAATTTATTAGTGAATTCTAATTTTAGCGAAGAAACACTGTCGTTTGTTTCTTTAGGATCAGTGAATCTGTAAAGTAATATTTTTTAAGCAATAGAGTACTATATATAACATATTTTAGAATAATATAATTAAGTTTAGCACTAATTAGAAATTAGATTTTCATTTACCTTAATGCTTCACGTAAAAGTTGCTCAAGGAGATTAATTAGTCAAATTGTTTCGCAGCAGAGTCTTCTGTCAGAATTTATTCCAAGGGAAAGCGTGCAAATTCAGACTTGTCCTCTTACATAACGTTTATATGCATCTCGAAGACTATGAAAAACTTTTTTTAGTTGTATATATGTACCTGCAAAAAATGGCCCAGCATGTAGTTGACAGAAGAACCATTTTCAAGGGGTTGGTTCAACAGTGATCTGAGCTTAGAAAATAAATTAATTTTGTTATAAATTAATTTTTCATACTTTCAATATAAAATTTCAGGTTTCTAGAATGAACATCTTCAAGGAAATTTTGATATCCTCATTTTCAAAGCTTAGATCACTCTCAAACCACCAAGACGTCCCAAGACGTCCTATCTTTTTATCATCCACGTGTTGGGCCATTTTCTACATTACATACATATGTAACTACAAAAAAGTTTTTGATACTCCTCAAAGTGCACACAAACTATATGTAAAAGGAAAAGTCTCAACATGGACTCATTTTCTTGGAATTAATTCCTAAAGACTGTCTAATCCCCTTAAGGAAGACAAGTTAATCTTAAATGAAACGTGTGCATATACGAAACTTTTCAAACTTGCCAGAATTATACAAGGTGTTTCCTGCATCTGTTTAAGTTTATCCTGTGTGTAATCACTGACAAAGTTTGCTAGATTTACGATGGAGACTCCGTGGGGGAGGGTTAAGGGTAAAGTGGTTAAATATTGATATAGGTATGCAGTAGTTCAAATTCAGTTCTCCTGACAAAGACAGATTACCAGACGGGGGACGTCGATGCGGGATATGCAATTCGTGATGCACGTGGACAGCGCCGTGCGTATACACTGTGTACGCGTATGCACGCGCCGATGCACATGACACGCGCACGCACACGCGCTTGGGGAAGACGCATCGGGCCGATTTAGCGAGGCAATCGCGTCGGCTGGTAATTAGCGACGGTTATGTCAGCTGAAACTCGTCGAGGCTCGCCGGTGGAACTACAATACCGTCCACGAATAGTGTCCCGCCAGATCCACCATTGTTTAATTAACCGTGATTGGCTCTGGTTCGAGATTCCACCAATCGACTGTGATTGGGAAATTTTGTAAGTTCCAAGCGATAGGGAATATTTTGACGATCTATTCCGAGACATGCAGATGATAATTTGGTTAGTAAATATTCGTGGAGGGTGTGTTCAAATTGCGAGATGATTATTTTGCAGACTCGGAGTAGTTATTAGTTATTTCGGTACAGATTGTTTGTTTGAGAGTCGTGGTTGTTTGTTGGGAATATTGTTATTGAATTCAGTAAATTAAACGTGTGTATTTATTACATTAAACGCGCGTATTGTCATCTTTATTTTTATGAGAATTTATTGATGAATATTCGAAGCAATGGGCATTCTTCGATTGCAATCTACAATTGCAAAATGATACTTGTTTTGTCGAAAATAATTATGAATTTATCATGCTTCGTTATATATCAGTACGATATATTAAATAAATATATAACAAAACTATTATTGTATCGAATACACTATATTTTCCTGACTCCGATACTTCCCTTTTTCTCTAGAAATATTAACAAATTTTGTCTTATTGCATTATTGCATTGAGCATGATCCAATTTCATCATAAATAACACCCCAACCCTTTGATGTTCTATCAACCCACTTATTAACTCCTAAAATTTCCTAATCGTTACAATTAGCAAGGGATCAGGTTCTGTATTTACTCGCGAACATACCCTAACTCAGGAGTCTAGAACACCCTACATAGGGTGTTAAATTTGTCCATGCCAGAAAATTGCGAAAACGATGACGTAAGGAACTACTAGAGATAATTACTTCATAACTGGAAATATTTTAGATCCCCATCAACCGTATTTTGTAATCACTGCAACCTCGGCAAAGTTGCACCGTAATTACTTCCAAGCGAAGATTTAAGATTCGATAATCCTTTTATTATTAAAACTATGTAATCACGTTCTGCATCCCGTTCGTTAGATCATCTCAGGATACGTTTCAAACGAGCGTGAAACAAAACGAGCTTTGCTCACCGACGAAGGCCGGTGTTCTCCTGGGAATATAAACGCTTGAAGTGAGTCGAAGGTATACCATTTACGCGACTTAACGTTATCTTTAACTATTAATCTCGCGTCGCGTAACTCATTTGGCTCGTCTGGCCGGGGTCTAATCAATTAAATCGGCCGTACTCGTCCAGCGGATCGTTTCTTTTTCCCCCGTGTTTTTCGGTTGTTCGGCTCGCACACATTGCCACCGATGGCTCCGATTTACCCAGATAAATCGATTGAAAACGCGTGATCTACGACCGTGTATTATTCCGCGTGCTTATTCCAATCATTCGTTCAATTATCGATGATAGATCTGCCAGCGTTACATTGTGAATTACGGCTGCGATGGGCCTTCATTATAGCAATACGATCGGACGAGATTTTTGTCGTATCGTAAATTATTTTTGATAGCGACAGATGGCTGGCATGCAGATTTCAGAGATAAACGCTAGGTCTGATTTCGATTATTTATTGGAGTTAATGTTATCCAGCACTTGATGCGTTCAGAAAGTAAATAATTGTACGATAGTGGTTGTAGACTGATTTTCAGGGAAAATGTGGGAAATGTGCTGCGTTGTTTGATTGTCGCAAATTATTTTGTATTTATTGTACGTTAAGTTCTTATTTTATACGTTACTTGTACGAGACTAACAAGTTATCGTTGTTTTATTAATATTGTACATCTTCTAACTGACAGGTGTATAAGTAAAAAATTAATTTAACAAAAAGAGAAATAAGTTGGCATCGAAATATGTGAATTGAACTTAGTAAACTCAACACGTGAAACGAATTTGTTAAATGCAACATGTGAACTGAATTTATTAAATAATATATACAAATTGAATTTAGTATACGAAACATCTAAATTAAATTTATTAAATTCAATATGTACATCGAATTTAATAAATTAAACACAAGAAAATAATAAGATAAAAGAATTGTTGTTTTTATTATCCGATAAAAGACATAAAAAAAAAAAAACGCCATTGATCAAGAAGTATCCGCCTATAAGATCTGTAAGAATTTTTAGATTGTAGGTATTATTTTGAACAAATGTTCTCCAGTTTTTTCCACGATGAATATCGTTTATGTTCGTGGCAAACTGATTCGAGGCGTGTCCATTCACGTGAAATCAATTTCTGTTGGGCGTCTTATTAATTACGCATTGTTATGCTGTGATCTTAAGAGAAAAATTCAGTTCTTGCCGCGTTTTGATTCGTTTGCGCGAGTCTTCTCGAAGGTCCTGCGATTTAATTAAAATTTATGGCAACACGACGCGACAACGCCCATCGCGGCGTTGTAATCGTTTATCAAAACCTCGGGTTGATTACGGGTCTCTTTAACGATTTCCTTAAATTATTGCTCGTGCTTTCTTAAAACGCACGAGTTTATGGTACTTAAATTGAATTATCTCCCAGGTTAAGAATATTACTCGGGAGTTATTAGCGGATGATATCGTCCTAAGCACTCTGTTCATCATTGTTGTGCGTTTCGATCCTGAAATTTTCTGATTTTATCATTTACTATGATGCAGTTTTTTGCAAAACATCATGATAGTTGCCATTAAAGTGAAATCGAAGTCACATCTGTAGTTAACGTAATTTTATCAAATATTTTGTGTTTTTTGAACAATTGATCGGTTTTTATAGTATAGCAAATTATAGAAATATAATTGCTGATATGTCATAATATTCTTTTGCAATGATATTATTTATATTCAAGAGATAGAACTATAATTCCTCTCGCAAAATATTGTGATAAATGTGAATCGTGTATATTTAAAATTGTCGTGATGTCGTTTTGTAGTTATATGAATAGCAGCAATTAACAATGTTGAAAGAAAAGTACATTGTGGAATTTCATTAAGTTTGCTCTAGATGTATCTCGTCCAAATCTTTGACGATTGAAACAACAAATTTTCACATAACCCATTCGATACCAATGCCAGTAAAAATCCTGCCAACAATCACTCTAGTTTAGAATAGAATACGCGTTATAGAACACTTAGTTATACAATGCTTATGTTGGTATAGAAACTAGATATTAGTATTATTAGAACTCGATATTTGTAACTAGATATAAACTAGAGTTTCTATTCCAACTTACTCTAAATCTCACTCCTATTCCCAACGGAAGGCGCAATTTTCTCCCAAAAGGTACAAAATAAATCCCCTCACGAGCTAGACGCGTAACATGCAAGAGGAAACGACCGCTACTATCGAAGACACGCGAAGACGTGTATCTTCTAAGCAAAGAAAAGGGGCCAGATTGTAGAAAAAAATGAAGCGAGACAGGGGGGAAATTGAGTGTGGGCCCGAATGAATACAGGGGGAAAAGGAGCACCGCGATTACGGGGCGGAGAAAGAGAAAGCGAGTCGAATAAGGGGAATGTTGAATGAAACTAAAAGAGACAACCGCGTATATACCTCGAATCAATCGCGGGCGCGGTTGTGTAATTACGATTACTATCTACGCCTAGCCAGTGGACTATCCGGTAGCGTGAGAAGAAGAACCGCGGCGTGGTTCGTTCTGCGAACTGGTTTTCGACGATTCGTTCCTTTTTCACCACTCGCGGACCTCGATACAATCCTAGAGGCTGCGGATTTATCCCAGTAGAGAGGAAGTAGGCGTACCGCTCCTTCTGTATCGCCCCGATCGTTCTTTTCCCCGCGCTTTTCCGGGATTTGGTTTACGCGCAGATGCGCTCCTCGCGTTTTTCCTCTCATCGACTGGGCAATTTACGTTTGCCGAGATCATCAGCGCGATATTATTGTGTAATATAGGGGAGATGGGGGTAATGTGTCTGTTTACCGTGTGCTGGATATTGTTGTTTCTTTGTAATTGGTGGTTAAGAGGAGTAACTGTGGCGAGGAGGGGGGGGGGGAGAGGGGATGAAAATCAGTGAACATAATGTACTTCTAGACAGGATTCTGTTGAAATTACTGGGACGGTTTTGTTGAAATTGTAATTGTAATGTGGTTTGAGTGTAATTAGAGAGGATTTAAGTCATCGGTTTACTAGTTTCGATCTTGTTTATGATGTACAGAATGTTAAATTGCGTAATGGTTGCCTACTTAACTCGTTCACTGCCAGACAAAATTAAAGCGTTTTCTCTTGGCCGCCGACATTTAATACGGATCTGTAATCTAGGTTATTATTTTGATAATAAAAAGTGAAATTAAATTTGTTGTTTTAAAAAGAAAATTTACAATCTTCTTTTGCAATCATTCGTGACTCAAGAGGCTATAAACTTGGCCCTTAAGTAATTGCAATCAATTTGAACTACGAGACATTTCGTAACTGGCAACGTGACCCGAGAAATGCGGTCCTTTGCACTTGTTATTTTTATAAATTGGAAATAGATCGAAGTAGAAATTACAAGACATAACGTATTCCACACGAAATCGATCACTTCAATAATAAATAGAAGTTTTAACGAAATTGCAGTCAAGGATTTGATTAAAATTGAAATATAACGTAGCTCAAGGTAAATAAATCAGCTAGGGTTCAAGTCATCATTTTCCTAATTTCCCATTTGTTTATAACACACAGAATGTTGAACTTTGCAAAATTTGCCTACTTCAGAAAAGAGACCTCTACCCTCTATCGCTCTTGTAATTCTACAGATTTCTTTCCCGAGATTTGACATAAAATTCTGGAAACACACACCTTTCATGAAGTCGAAACAATAAATCGATCTACAAACCTATCTCACGATTTTGCATCCCCTTAAACGGGACCCAAGTGCTACAACGGATCTACCACGCAAGAATTCTGCTCAATCCGAAGCAACGATCGCTATAACAAAGAGTGGCACGGCAATCTCGGCGCAAAAATACTTAAACCCGATCGTCCCCCTAACTGGCAGCCGGGTCCACAAGGATCACGCATACGCGGCCGTGATATCACCCTCCTCCCCTGATCTCTGATTGCGAGTTTGGTTTTAGCGTGCGGTCGGGTCTGTGGCGCGCTCATCGAGTGTACTTCTCTCGCCAGGGAGTGCGAGAGCACCCCGTGTGCCGTGGCCGTAGACTAATGATTCCGTCTGAGTGGGAAATTGACCACTAGGGTGCTGAAAAACCTTCGGCCGCTGGCCATGGGAGAGCGAGAGACGGGAACGCGAAGGAAGAGAAGGAAGTCCATTGTCCCCCGGAGCGGACCTTAGTGGCTTTCAGTTTTTTAACAGCGCTTTACGCGAAACCTCGTGAAAGCATCTTCCGGCTGGGCGAACGGGGACCCGAGGCTCGGACGACGGACATTAATCCGACGAAACGCGCATTTTGTCGCCGTCGCAGAGCGTTTGTCGCCCCGCGAGCCTCGTGGAGGAGTCTCTTAGCCGGCGCGGAGTACGAATTAATTCTTTGTGCGACGTTTTCTTCGGCATTTCTCTTATTTCTGGCTGGTACTTCATTGCTGGCTTCTAGAGGGTAGTTCTTGGCAATCGTGGAAAAGGAAGGGGGGAGGTTTTGTGGGAATTTTTTAGGATTTTTTGTGGATTAAGGAGGCTGCGTTGGGTTAGTAAGTAGAATAGGAATTGATTAGATAATTAGTATTTCTGGTGAAGATAACTTGCGATCGTTCTCAAATTTACCATGGGGGGAGTTATGTTTATTTTCTAAGAGTTTTAATTAACTATTGCGGAATGGTAAATTGTACGTTCATGGAATTATAAAGGATTTTCCAAAGGATGCTTTATGATTTTGTCTTTTGTAATAATTCGGTATAGTCGTGGAGGATACTTGAACATCATCATTTACGTTCAATGGTAAACATGCATTTAAAAGAAAAAGAGAATACTATTGCGTTTTATTTAATGACAAATTTTTAATGCTTCTTTTAGAAAACCATTCATTTTTATGATCTATTTAAGGAGCTATTATTTTCTTTATGTATTAACATTCATAGTTATTCTTCTATGTGTATAAATTAAGGGATGATAATTTTGCAGTCTCGTACGAGTTATTATTTATTTCCTTGTACACTCTTTATTCCAAAGTTATCCTCAAATTCTATTAATATTGCAATTGAATTTATTAAATTGTACACGTGAATTCAGTTTATTAAAATGTACACGTAAATTGAATTTATTAAATTGTACACGTTGAATTTGATTTACTAAATTGTACACGTGAGTTCAGTTTATTAAATTGTACACGTGAATTCAATTTATTAAATTAAATATGTGAATTGAATTTATCAAATGTATCCTTTGCCAAATAAAGTAGAAAATGGAAAGTTAAAATCAACTCTAATAGATACCAGACTGAGCAAGGAGATGGATAATTAAAAACAACCCTTAAGCCTCATTGAACCTACAATACCATTTACATAATACTATTTGCATAAAATTGATATTACAAATAAAACCTTGATGACATGAAAAAAATATTAGTAACAAAACCTTAAGGATTTTTTCAAAACCTAGATCAATTACACAAGTGACTTTTATCTTTACAAAAAGGAAAAAAAAATATACATGTCGAATTGAGTAACCTCCTCGTTTTCGAATCGGTTAAAAAGAAACCAAGTTAGGCAAACAAAATTGGTCAAGTCTGGTCCTAGAACGGTCACTCTGCGTCACCAAAAATCCTTTTCCTTATGTCCTCGTCCATCTAAGCAACCCCTATCTCGTCGAAACGTCCCCACCCGGAAAATCATAATAATTTATGCAACCCAGAAGCCGTTCCACGTCGTCGCCATTCCCGTAAAACGGTGTCCATACGGTTCACCCGCGGAAAATCATATTTATCGCGACAACGTTTGCATTGTTATCGAGTACACCATTCATTACATCTGGCGGGACTATGATTAATGGCCGTGGCGAAGATAAAATGTAGGTAATTGGGGTCCTAAGTTCAGCGCACGGCGTGGTGATGAATAGTAGAATTCACCGTAATTTATAGTCAGCTAACACCGTATCCGTACAATAACCACGACCGTGAAATAATGGCCAAGATCTAGCGGATGCTCGCTCGAGTCGCGAAAAATCGGTTGGCATCGGCCTGGGCGAGTTTGTTTTAAATACAGATTGGCCTCCGGTAACAAATGACCACCGGCTAGCGCGCGAAATATAAACAAGTCGTAAATCAAAACGAGGCTGTTTGCCTTTTCGTCGTGAGAAGAGGAATCCTGGATAGCCATTGTTGAATTTTGTCTGGTAGCTTTTGATAGACCAGTTGGCTCGTAATTAAGGTGTTAAATGGGTAGAAATTTTGACGAATTGGGTTCTGTATGATAGTAGAATAGTAACCTGTTAAGTTAGAGCAACGGAGTTACCATTATAAGTGAGCTCGTTCATTTAACCCATTCACAGCCAGGCAAAGCGTTTTGCCTTGGCCGGCTAAATTTAATACAGGTGTATAATCTAGGTTATTATTTTGATAATAAAAAGTGATATTAAATTTCGTGATTTAAAAAGAAAATTTACGATCTTCTTTTGGAGTAATAAATCAGTTTGAAGTACGAGATATCTCGTAGTTGATAGTGAGTGGGTTATGGAGGGTCCGAGTATTCGAGTAATATCGTCCGAGGGAAACGTGACTATCACAACAAGGAAGGTCTAACAACAACAGTTCCAGAAACTATACGATTCATTGTAGCTACCATATTTAGAATGTATCCTACTGCATCTTTGAAGGAAAAGTGTCATTTCCATCTTCCGCATACCTTCTACCTACTTGCAACAACTAAGCAACACCCTCAATACCAACCACCTCATAATGCAACCTCCTAGAACAACCTACCAAATTATTATTAATTTTTCTCGAGATCAAAGTAGATGCAACTACAAGCGTCTATTGCAGCTCCTAGGTATCCACGCTAAGCGACTTGACGCGTTCAGGAGAGTCAAACACGCGATCCTCAGCCTGGTGATTACTGGTAGCATTAGACTCCGATACACCTTCGGCGACCCCTTGCGGTACCAGTGCCGTTCTCGCGATATTTTTACCCGAATTCGACCTCGTTACTCTCTCGCTACGTGCACACATCCGTCCGGCAGGTTGGTCTGCACGCAGGTGATTGGAGTGCGCGAGTTAGCCCCGAGCGTATGCAAGCGAGCGAAGCGAGGGACGCCGGTGACCTAAGTGACTGACGTGTGCCGGGAGTGAGTCTTCCGGGGCTCGGGGATCGCACGGTGGAATGGCCTTTTCGAGTTCGGCAGAAGAGAAGGCGGCCAACTCGGTGGTAGTCGAATGGAAAAGGCGAATGAGGAAAGGGGGAGGGAAGGAGGAACCGAGACGGCGGTTAGAGGGAGAGACTGCCTCCAAGGGCTATGGTTGTTGCTGCCCACGCCGTTGCCCATCTATCCACGTCCGCCGTGGCCACCTGCGCAACTTGACAGCCCGGCTCTAACGATGCGCATACGTAGGATCCTTCGTGAGACGTGTCCTCGGCCGTGGTCCCCGCCAGTCTCCGGCTGTGGATCGATGGATTCGCGAAAAGAGCGGATGCCACGGTCTGCGAATGCTCTAAAGCGATGCGTCTTGAGCGAGAACGGAAGGTGCAGATGGGGAATTCAGGGCTCTAGAAATGGGATTGGTAGAACCGATTGATTGTGGAAATTAAAGTGGGAGGAAATGGTAGAGAGGGTGGCTTCTAAAGCGCAGGTTATTAAGGTCGATGAAACGTAAGATAATGGAATTGAAAGGCAGAAACTCTGAGAATAATGGATCGTATGCTATAACAATGGGATACAATTCTTTATTTGAAGATACACAAATCCACTGGAACAACTGAACAGGTTTATTTATGCAGGCAATTGTGAATTTAGATGTATGTACTGTGTAGAGATGAGAATAATATAGAATGCTCTAGTATGGTACAGATTATAATATAGAATTCTATAATCGAGGAGATTACTCTATTACCAATCAGATCTATTAGCCAAATTCTCGCCGCTGCACAGTACATGAGACAGCAAATTTGAAAGGCAGACACAAATATTAGACAACACACTAAAAGAAGAGAATTTCTTATGGAGGATATGCAAATCTATGGAAAATACTAAGTAGTTAAATTGATACAAGCAATTGTTTTGATTCTAAATATACTGTGCGGAGATGAGAAATTGGCTAGTGAATCTGATTGCTAACAGTATAATTTCCTAGATTGTCCTATAGAATTTTACAATATGGTATACATTAAAGTATAGCATTCTATAGTATAATCAAGGAGGACTGTACTGTTACCAATCAGATCCACTAGCCAAATTCTCATCGCTGCACAGTACATGAGACAGCAAAATTGAAAGGCAGACACTTACAAATAGTAGACAACATACCAAAGGAACAAAATTCCTCATAAAGGTTCTGCAAATCCATTTGAAAAAAATAGACAGTTGAATTTATACAACCAATTCTTCTAAATTTATATATATATGTACTATGCAGAAATAAGAAGTTGGCTAGTGGATCTAATTGGTAACAGTATAATCTCTTAGATTGTACTATAAATTTCTATCGTAAGTTATAGATTATAGATTATATTATAGTTATAGATTATAATAGATTTTCCATTAAATAGTTCAGCATTCTTGAACCTCCAAAATGGGAGTGAAAGAGCACACTTGGAATGGTAACTTATATGGTACACCGAGCGAGTTCGGAAATAGAAGTAATGCAACTCTGGCGGCGAAAGATGTGTGTCAAGTGTTTGACGAGAACGCCATTAGCATAAGTCAGTGCTACTCAACAAATTTCAGCCAGGAGAGCTGACGGTTTCGAGTAACCGTTGTAGAAGTCATGGTCTGAAGTGAGCTTATTTCATAGATATTCGAAAATACTGAGATCTTTCAAATGAGGACAATTGAATAATAAATTGAGAACAGTTGACTCTCAGGAGAAGCTATGGCAAGGTACCCAATTTCAAATCATTTGTACAGAATTTGTTCGTATATTACTGTACCTCTCTTTTTAACAATTTCGAGACTATTTTCAAGATTTTTTTTACATGTAAAGTACTTGAGATAAACTTTTGAAATTTGTTATATAAAAAAGAAGATTCTCTACAATTTTCAACTGCCCGTCTCAATTTGTTTACACGTTATTAGAATAAAAGAATACCACGTTTATATTACGCGTTCAATCTATCTGACTAAACGATCTGTAAACGGTTATAACATCGGCAATTTCGAAATTACGTAAATAGAATTTAGTAGAAATATTTTAAAGACATCTAGCAATAAGAATGTTAATAAAAAAAAGTCTATCTTTCAACCTATAGAAAAAAGAGTACTCCTTAATATTGTCAGATACCTTTCCCAGGTACCAAATAGAATACTATTGTCGAATAGACCCTGATAACTCACTAATAGCGCAAAACTATCTATCAACTGTGATCTATAGCTTTCTACGAATTGAATACACTTGATCGTCCACCCTGAGTACCAATTACATAACCAGCTTTATAACAATAATTACATTACCAATTACACATTAATATTGTCAGATATCTTTCCCATGTATCAAATCGAATACTAGTGTCGTATAGACATTAATAACTCACTAATAGCGCAAAACTATCTATCAACTGTGATGTACAGCTTTCTACGAATTGAATACACTTGATTGTCCACCCTGAGTACCAATTACCTCGACGCTATGCCCTGCTAGATCTTCTAGTCTGCCATCAACGCCACATAACATCTCCAAGGAATTATAAGAAATCTGCTATTTTTCTATCAGCTCCCTTAAAACACGGCGTCCGAGTCGGCGTGCTCCTTATACCTCGTAAAAAGAACCCCCTACGCTTCTTTGAAATCAATTTGGTCGCAACAAGCCTTCGGTCGAGCGACGCGTCTGAAAAACCTGATCCTTCGGTAAAGCCGCGTTTGCGCCGTAGCTAATTAAGCCAGACCGCGCAACGATCAGCCGCGACGGCGACGAGTCAAGAAGATTAACGGAGGCCTCCACCACTCTCTCTTTCTGTCGGCGCGCGTGAGTATATCACCCCCGACAAAGAGGGGTGGCTGACAAACAGACAAACCTGTACAGCGAAGCGTAGAGGCAAGGAAGTGCATGCAGACGAGCACGCAGCCAGCCAGTCAGGACATATCGAGAACATCCACGGGGTAGTCAGGAACGGGATGAAGCAAAGGGGGGTTCCCACCCGGCGCTTGAAACAGGGTAGAAACAATGAAGATTTGAAGGGTTGACTCGGGCGGGGGGATCAAAGGTTGAACGTAGGGGTGCACGATTTCAACAGCCCCACTGAGTGGCTATTAGGCACCCCCAAGCCAAGCAAGAGCAATTTGCTATAATCATTACCATTCAGGATCTCCGAGCCGAGAGGGTCCGTTTCTCCGTGCGTCTCGTGCCCTCCTTGACGAAGAAACCCGTTGGCTTGTAACGCTGCCGTCCTCAATGCTGTGTAATATCTGGCCAGCCTCCTGTGGGAAACGCACCGCGCCTCTCTGCGTCCTGAAAAGCTACATACTGGTCGTTTCAACTACTACTCGCTGGTAAACGCTATGACGTGTCGCTCGACTGGAGCTGAATTCTGTCCGAGATGTTCTTCCTAGGATTCTGTGAAAGATAAGTGATAAAGAAAAAAAGAAAGAAAGATAGATAGATAGATAGATAGAAAATAGGGTTAATTTGTTGTAGATGGGGTAATTTTGAAATGAACTCTTTATGGGGCAAAGTTTTTTTCTGCGGACAACTTGCAAGGCATTTACTTTGATATTTAAAGTCGATGGTGCTGTCAATCGTCATTGATATTGTCAATGCCTGTCAGAGACATTATATTTTACAATTAGGACGTGCATGTCATTTTGTGAGAAAACTAAAATTATTTGGTAAAATATCGATATATTAGCGTGTAACTTGAAAGTTAGGTGGGCCCATAGAGGGTTAATTTTTTACTTGGTAGAACGATTTGGACTGCTAGGTATGATTGTGATTCTCAAACTGACGGAACTATAGATTTTTGTGATAGAATATGATTGCGTAGCCATATTTAGAGGATGACGGAGGACCTATTGAGCCTTCTAGTTACCTTGGATGAAGATACAAGCAGTGTCAGAGTAATACCTCGCAAGATGATAAATTTCTAATTTGGATCAGTTGTCGATCGCCTAGATATTTATGCAAAATATAATTAAAATATTAGCAGGGAGGCCGATCTTCAAGCTTTGAAGTATCTCTCATTCAAATGTTTATTTGGATGATATTGAATGCATCGAATGATGAGTTGTCAGTTGGTAGCATTAAACTTTGTTTCAATTCCGAGAGAATGACAATCAACTGCTATTAAGATGGCTCTGGATATCTATAGCTGTGTATAGAAAATGCTACTACCTCATTGAAAAGAATAATCTAGGTATTGCTTCATAAAAAAGATGTCCTGGTGCTTAACGTCTTGAAAATTAACTCATGTAGAGTGTCTTCCACGACTACATTTCGTGACTACATTTACCTATACTTTACGATTTTCCGCAGAACTAGTTTAAACTAATAAAGTAAACAAAGGCTATCTTTATGAAGAAATTTCAAACACTGCTATATAATATTCATGAAATACCCCGCATCCCTTTGACAGAAGATCGAATCCCCATTTTCTATAAAGTCTCACCAACTTAACCCAGATGTTATTAGATGAAGGAATAGATCTCTCTGGCCACTGTTTCATAAGAAGGTCGCCCTGACGCCTGAATTTTGGGAATCTGACTCATCAGAGCTGTATTTACCGTGCACTCATAGAGTTCTTATTGCATTATACTCGTCTGAACTCATTGCCAGTCTTAGAATAAAGGAATTCAACCCAAATGCTATTAATTGAAGCATCTTGGCACTGTTCCACTAGAAAGATGTGAAGTTTAATTTCTTGGGGACTGACTTAGCTCAAACGTGTTTGCGACAGGTCTACAGAGTTCATGTCGCAGTACACTACTCTGAAGCTACATTCTATAATGAACGAGTCAACTCAAATGCAACAACCCCTATCAAGTAGAGCTATCAACTAGCTATCAAGTGTAATACCCTATCATGATTATAATAACAATAATAATAATAATACATGTCTATAATAGCACACATCAAATAGAACCTATAAAGTAGAGCTGTGGGCTATACTTACTCAGCAGAGTGTGCATGAAAGATCTACAGAGTTTCTGTTGCGGTAACCTTCTCAAGGGCTCAATTTCGTAATAACTGAGCTCAACTCAAACGCTACTTATCAAATGGGGTTATCTCAGCATTGCTACATCAAAAAATCGTAATAACTTCCTGGACTTGATTTCCTAACTAAATGGACCTGCATTCACGATACATTCCATAGAGCACCTGTTGACTTATCTGACGATTTACCTAACTCTCAGTCATATAACTAGACTGCAGATGTTTATACAAATTCATATGTACAGAAAAGTACATGTACAGAAAAAGAATTTAAGCTTACGTAAAAGTTTGTCCTAACTTCTAAACGGTGCACCATGTACATTATTCTCGATATTTTGTGTACTTTTGCATTTGCATTTACATTTTCATACATTTCTCCATATTTTC
>NW_026534845.1:0-1309 GCF_026225885.1 Hylaeus anthracinus
GCCGCTGGCGCTATGAGGTAAAATTTAAGAAAGCACTACGCCGCTGTAACTTTAAGATATAATTTAAGAAAGCAATACGCGAAACCAGTTTGAAAGAAAATTTAAGAAAACAATACGCCGCTGGCACTTTGAATTTAAATTTAACAAAGCAATACGCCGCTGGCGCTATGAGGTAAAATTTAAGAAAGCAATACGACGCTAGCGCTATCAGGTAAAATTTAAGAAAGCAATACGCCGCTGGCACTTTGAAATATAATTTAAGAAAGCAATACGCGAAGCCAATTTAAAAGGAAATTTAAGAAAACAATACGCTGCTGCCACTTTGAATTTGAATTTAAGAAAGCATTCCGCCCCGAGCGCTATGAGGTAAAATTTAAGAACGCATTACGCCGCTAGCGCTATCAGGTAAAATTTAAGGAAGCAATACGCCGTTGTCACTTTGTAATAAACTTTAAGAAAGCAATACGCGAAGCCAGTTTGAAAGAAAATTTAAGAAAACAATACGCCGCTGGCACTTTGAATTTAAATTTAAAAAAGCAATACGTCGCTGGCGCTATGAGGTAAAATTTAAGAATGCACTACGCCGCTAGCGCTATCAGGTAAAATTTAAGAAAGCAATACGCCGCTGGCACTTTGAATTTAAATTTAAGAATTCAATACGCCGCTAGCGCTATGAGTTAAAATTTAAGAATGCACTACGCCGCTGGCGCTATGAGGTAAAATTGAAGAATGCACTACGCCGCTGTCACTTTAAGATATAATTTAAGAAAGCAATACGCAAAACCAGTTTGAAAGAAAATTTAAGAAAACAATACGCCGCTGGCACTTTGAATATAAATTTAACAAAGCAATACGCCGCTGGCGCTATGAGGTAGAATTTGAGAAAGCAACACGCCGCTAGCGCTATCAGGTAAAATTTAAGGAAGCAATACGCCGCTGTCACTTTAAAATAAATTTTAAGAAAGCAATACGCAAAGCCAATTTGAAAGGAAATTTAAGAAAACAATACGCTGCTGGCGCTTTTAATTTAAATTTAAGAAAGCAATACGCCGCTGGCGCTATAAGGTAAAATTGAAGAATGCACTACGCCGCTGGCACTTTGAAATAAAATTTAAGAAAGCAATACGCGGAAGCCAGATTTAAAGAAAATTTAAGACAGCAATACGCCGTTGGCACTTTTGAATAAAATTTAAGAAAGCAATACGCCGCTGTCACCTTAAAATATAATTTAAGAAAGCAATACGAGGAAGCCAGTTTGAAAAAAAATTTAAGAAAACAATACGCCCCTGGCACTTTGAATTTAAATTTA
>NW_026534846.1:0-3047 GCF_026225885.1 Hylaeus anthracinus
CAATCTTATGTTTGGAATAAAAATGATCTGTTTGGTGTAACCAGGGGATTGTAAGGCTGAATAACTACCCTCTGTAATTCAAGGGTAGAACACATAAAAAAATGTACGAATCAGACTACAGAATAATACAATAGTACTATTTAATTAATAATAGAATTTAATTAATCGTATAGAATATATGTACTTTGAAGAATTTAATTTAATAAAATGTATACTTGTTGAGGATTTATTCATTTCTCTTCTTAATTAATGTTGGACTTTATTTAATTATTAAGAATTTAATTTAGTATGTTTATTATTTTTAATCGAATGGAATATGCGTACATTTTGTTCATAATAAATATAGATTTTATACAATTTTGAAGAAGTTAATTTAATAAAATGTATACTTTTTGTGGATTTATTAATTTTTCTTATTAATTCAAGTTGTATTTTATTTCATTATTAAGAATTATATTTAATATGCTGCGACGGGGCAGACCTTTTCTGCCCGTCACGAGAGCACCCTGATCCCCGGAAGGGCCTCGCTCCCTCCCCGCCACATACGCCCCCGGAAGTGGTCGGATGTGGAGAGATGTATGGCCCGCGTTAGGCAGGGACCTTTTCCCCCTCGCGCCCTTTATGACACCCTCCCCCGTCGCCGCGAATTCGCGAAAGCGCGGCAAGTCGCCGGTCGCGGTGCCCTCCATCCGGGAAAAACATAGATGCAACCACCACCAAGGGAGGACTGGCCACCCTCCAACGATAGACCATCGGTCCCCCACAGCTGCCAAAGGGACCTCCAGGACCTGATCCACCCTGGACATTGGTGGCGGACGAGAGGAGCCCCTCCGGATCCTGGACGGGGAGAGCCGTGAGCCGGTGACGCGAAGAGCGCCGAAAACGGTCGCGGCCAACGGCGATTTTTCGGCCAAAACTGGTGAACAAAGGCAATTAACGGCTGACTGTCGCGCGAGCGTTACGCCTGCTTGAACAGTACGCCTCTTTCTTGCTTTTTTTTTGCTCTCGCAGTATTTTCTCTAGAGTGTGCATTCCTTTTTCGCGTTTTTGCACCCCCGAGTGGCTGCTGCTGCCTTGCCGCCGCATTAAGGACGATCCAGCAACCAAGGGCCAGAAAAACCCAGGTAGGGCCCACTTGTTGGAGTTTTCGTCTATGTGCACGCGTGAGTGAGCGAAAGGATCGTGTGTGTGTGTCCGCGGACGTGCTCCGGTGCACTTGCATACGACAGGATCACCCCCGGAGGCCTTTTGCAGTTCCCTCTGTGTACTTGGGTCATCTCCCGCGTGGCCTTACGCGGTTAGAGAGCGAGTCGCGTTTCGAAGGAAAGGGCCCCTTGGAAACGCGCAGCCGTTAATTCCCGGCGTAATCTTTTCTTTCGACTGTATTTTATTCTAGAGCGGATTCTTGTTTGCGAGGCCCCCATAGAATTAAGTCGCGCCGGTTAGATATTCTTTTTCTTTCATTCGGATACTTTCTTTTTGTATCGGGAATTCCGCGTCGCGCTCCTCTTTCGGCGCGTGGTCGCCACACCTTTTCCTTCACGGTGATTGTACCGCGGAATTCCCCGCGTGAATTTCGCGCGAATAAAGAAATTCGATTAAACGTACGCGGATCAGAGTTTATTTCCTCTTCTGACCTCCCTTGAGTTTCGCTCTCCGCTAAAGTAGCCGGGAGGACGGAAGTAACGGACGCGTGCACTTGGCACTGGCGCCCAAATTTTTATAAACAACTTCGTCCGTGGGAATTGTGCGACCAAGCGTGTTGAATAGCGGCTTTTCCGGCCGGCCACGCGAGGTCCGTCACGATGCTTATTATTTTTAATCGAATAAAATATACGTATATTTTCTTCATAACAAATCTAGATTTTCTAAAATTTTGAAGATTTTAATTCCTATTAAATATATATAATTACTTGGTTTAGTACAAGTAGACACATCGAAAAAATCAGCTTCTTTCCAAACACAAGTCCTTCATAAAGAACGGAATTCCTAATGCACTCTAGATACCAAAAGATAATCTAATTATTAAAGATAATTTAAAAAGAATCCATTAACCAATCTTTGGAAGATTAAATCCCATAAAATTGATCCCAATACATTTTTTCAATTTAACCTCGTGTGTTGAACGTTCCCGAGAGGGTGTATTTACAACGGCGGATTTCCTGTAACTAATACAACAAAGTATAAAAGTGGACACCAGAAACAGAACGTTCCGTAAATTCTCTTAGAAGTGAATGTGTTCTGCTGCGCTTATGTGGACGCTCTCTGCGCAGAAATGGCGGATATTAGCTTTTCTCGAAACGTGCTCTCACCCAGCCTGTAGATTTTCCCGTCGGACTTGAGCCACCGTTATACCGTGGAAGAATTTCACTGAATTCTGTAACGGTCCCGGGCCGGAGCGGAGGGCGGATGGTAGAACACGTCTCGAACTCATACGACATATTTTTCAGGGAAACTCGCCAGACGTAACTTCACCTTCCGAGTTATTCCGTCTCCACTTCCGGGAGGTCGTGGGTGGAAATTTGTACCGCGGAGAGCTCGGGATTTTCCTTTTTCCTGTTCGATTTCACGGGTGAAAAATTACTGTAATGGAGGAAGTTCGAGAGGGATTGGAGAAGACACCGGGAGTATCCGAGTATTAATGGTAGAATGACAGAAAGTGGTGGGACAGCGAGGGGGAGAATGTAATGCATAATTATTAGCGAACGATGAGTGTAGAAGTGTTGGCTTTTGGAATGTTGAGGACAATTTTTGTATGGTCGTTACTGTATTCAAGAGTTGATCTAGAATAAGGAAATTAGTAGGAATAAATAAAATATTACATTATTGAGAACATTAAATTATACAGTCAGTGTAATAAGTATTCATACAGCAACCAATTTAAAATAAAATTAATGAGAAAAGAAATGAGAGGCCAACATTAAAAGTTAATTTAAAATTATAATTAACGCAAATTCTATTCTAAAAATATGTAGGAATGTTGGTTAATTATTTCTTCCTCTGAAATTTATTAATAGAATAAATACATGAAGTTTTATTTTGAATTG
>NW_026534847.1:0-2706 GCF_026225885.1 Hylaeus anthracinus
TCTGTTGTGATCACAATTTTATACGCATTGTGATGTTTGTGATGGCACATTGTGATTTTCAATCATGTAAACGTACGATAGTTTTGTGATCATTCTACAAAGTTATAGAACCACTTATGGCGAGCTAATGCGTACAGAAAGTTAACAGAAAATTATATTGAAAACTGTTCGACAATGGCCTCCGGTCACGCGTCTTTTCCTCGTCCGAGCTCACAGGCGCGGTTTAGCCATAATTGCATTACACGCGCATGTTTATGCAACAAAAAGGGCTCTGTCTGATGCGTCCGCCCTCTAGGGTGAACCATCTTTTCAAGGGTGACTACCCGAGGGGCGCGGAAGTGACGTTTTAAAGGAGCATTCTATTTTAGCGTTTCTGAAAAAATCAATTTTTCCTTATACTATCATGCAGCTTCGAATATATTATTTCTTCGAATATATTATTTCTTCGCATTCTCGTCAATTTTCGTTCGCCCTTGTTTTCCTCATTCTGCAGAATTACTCCACCACAATGTTAATTAATTACTGTATTTGCTCGTACTCGAGTTTTACTTATTACTTTTTTTTTTATGTTGCATGTTTCCGACAGAATCGAAAGAGAAGCACAGCAAAAGGAGTTTCTGGCGACGGTAGCCGGGAATGCGCACGGTTAGCAGCGAAGACGAGCCCGTGGACAATAGCTGAGGATGCATTTTTATTCGTCGCCCGCTTCTTGAATACCTAATAACCATGGGAGTGGTTTCGTTCACCGTGATATCGCTATAAACACATGCTGCGCCGATGGCTTTCTCCAAACTCGTTTCGAAAACACTTGTTACTTCCTATAACTACTTGAACCCCTCCCACCTCTTCATTAAAGCAGATCAATCGATGGTCGTTATTAAAATCAATATCTTATCCATTCGTGCCAGGGAAAAAACAAGTTTTTCAATCAGAATTTTATTAATATATTTGTTCATTTACGTCGCGACACAATTTTAGAATCTGTTGTGATCATAATTTTTATGTTTGTGACGGCAATCTTTAGATATTGTTAATGTCATAATGCTTGTGATCACAATTTTTCATTGCTATGCATCGCATCACAATTGCAGGATCTGTTGTGATCACAATTTTATACGTATTGTGATGTTTGTGATGACAATTCTTAGGTATTGTAAATGCCACAATGCTTGTGATCACAATTTTTTATTGCTATGCATCGCATCACAATTGCAGGATCTGTTGAGATCACAATTTTATACGTATTGTGATGGTTGTGATCATAATTTTTGATTACTATGCACCGCAAACAAGTTTTTCTAAAAAGATTTGAAAAAATATGAAAATTCTAACATCGAATTGTTAAAATGAATATATGCGAGTAAAAAAAATCAGTCGTCTACAGAAAGTAAGAGGTTTTCACAAAAGTCTCACAAAGAGAATTACGTTAAAGAATTCTATTTTTTTTTTTTAATTGAAAATTTTAATTTAATATTTTATTTTTATTTTTCTGCAAGCAGGTATTTATATACTACGTAGATATGTAATTTTTGTCTCATTAATTTTTAATTTAATCCTACTTGTATTATTATAATAAAAATAATTCGTGTACGTATACCAATAATTATGTTGGCAACAAATTCTTAGACGTAATTCTGCCAAATCTGTTCGAGTAATGTGCTCACGTCCCAGTTTCAGAATGGCTTCTTCTAGTTGAAAGAAGGAAAAAAAAAGACCAAGCGTAATCCATCCAACTCAGCGTTTGTCTGTGTACAGCCAGACAAACTAAATCGGCTTTAGCAGAGATAGAGACGAGGTGATTAGGTGAAGCATTTTCTTTTCCTATGTTATTTTGTTATAACATAAAGTTGCGTTATATTATTTACAATTCAACGTTCATGTCGTTTCTATTCCAATAAATATATTTACAAATGGCTGCATTTCGTCTACAATTTCTTCCCGTCAATCTCCAAGTAAATCCATACTGAACAATAATTAATATTCATACGTTCGTCTTTAGCCAAACTTTTACGGATCATAACAAAATATAATGCGTCCTTGGAATTATCATATCTAAAGTGAAACATCAGAAAATAAACCCAAAAAGTCCTTTAACATTTTGCAAATAGGAAGTCTAGTTACCTAGCTATAAGCACGATTACGTAATTCTATTATACGTATTGTGATGTTTGTGATGGTAATATTTAGGTACCGTAAATACCATGATGTTTGTGAACACAATTTTTCATTACTATGCAGCGCGTCACAATTTAAACATCTGTTGTGGTGATTATTATATACGTATTGTGATGTTTCTGATGGCAATAATTAGGTATCGTAAATGCCACAATGCTTTTGATTAAAATTTTATGTTACTATGCAACACATCACAATTTCAGAATCTGTTGTGATCACAATTTTATACGTATTGTGATACTTGTGATGGTAATTTTAAGGTATCGTAAATACCATGATGTTTCTGATCACAATTTCAGAATCTGTTGTAGTCACAATTTTATACTTATTGTGATGTTTCTGATGGCAATATTTAGGTATTGTAAATGTCACGATGTTTGTGATCAAAACTTTATGTTGCTACGCATCGCATCACAATTTCAGAATCTGTTGTGATCACACTTTTATACGCATTGTGATGTTTGTGATGGCAATATTTAGGTATCGTAATTACAATGATGTTTGTGATCACAATTTTTCATTAGTATGCAT
>NW_026534848.1:0-1682 GCF_026225885.1 Hylaeus anthracinus
GAGATCACAATTTGTGAATATTGTGTAGATTGTGATGTGGCATTGTGAACTTCAAAAATGTTGTGACACGTAGTATTCTATATTTGGAGAAATACAAGTCTCTAGCATTTGCGATGTACCTAACAAAATGCTGTATCGCGACCCGTTGATATGCTTTGATAGATCACAATCCGCGGTGAATCGAAAATCGAGCATACGGTTATCACAAACGGCTTTTACCAGCATTGTCACTGTATCCAAACGAAAACGAAGAGCTGGAAAGTTGATCAGGGATTTTCTAGAGCAAGTAAACAGGTTCGCTTTCATGCGACTAGCCACGGTCAAGGCTGAGCGCTATTACGCTCTCGTTCGCCGGCTGGAAATTACTATTTTCTTCTTCTAGAGTGATTCTTTGCCGCCGTGTCATTGGCATGCCGACGGTTTTACGTCCCCGTAATCGTGCATGCTCCCATTGTCCTCGAAAAATGATGTTTCATGCTCGGCCGACACTTCTGCGATAGGCTTCAATCAACGAGTCTCTTTGTCGAGGACAAAAAAAACCAAATGGCGAAAATAATTGACTTTTGTCTGCGCAGAAATTTGCTACAGTACATAGCGAAGTCCGCAAACGTTGGAATATGTCGCAAATGCGATGGAAATCACAACTTGTGATTTTTTAGAGATATTGTGACGCTATTTGTGCATATTCAAGATTCGATTCACGATGAGATTACCATGTACGAATTTTATAGACATTGTGATGCCCGTGATAGCAATTTTTATACCTTGCCATGAGAAATATTGTGAATGTAATGATGCTCAGGATCGCAATTTGCGAATTTAGCCGTCGGTCTGACTTGTAAGATCACAATTTCTGACTATTGTGAATGTTATACGATTTAGAATCACGTTTCGCGAGAATAACGACACGAGACAACCAGATCCACTTGCGCGTATACATTGCCATGTCTATACGATTAACGAGCATGATCGATAATGTATTCAGCACGAAAATAAACTGACCTATACCAACGCCGATGTTACCACTTCCGCCGAGTGACCCCTCGGTGTCTCGATAAATATTTACGTGGCTGACGAACACGAACTGCAGTCGAACGACTTTTGATACACCGATCGATCCTGGCTGCGATCGTGAAAATATTTGCCAAGCAGCGAGCGTCGCGAGGTCCCAGAATTCGATATACGCGATGATGAAAGGTTAATCGATTGTCACGAGCTCCATACACGTCGTTTAAAATATCGCGATCGTGACTGGTTCATTCATACTTTGAGAAGACAATTTGTGAATCTCGCGTTACGCTCGAAATCACGATATTTGAGTATTGTGAATTTTGTCATAATTAGGATCACAATTTGTGAATCTAGTACATATTCTAGTGATTCTAATTAAAATTTTTGACCATTGACAATGTTGTGATTGTTGTGATCACAATTGTTGGGTACTCCAAATGCCATTGTACTTACGATCACAATTTTTTATTAGTATGCATCGCATCACAATTTCGGAATCTGTTGTGATCACAATTTTATACGCATTGTGATGTTTGCGATGGCAATATTTAGGTATCGTAAATACCACAATGCTTCTGATCACAATTTTTCATTACTATGTATCGCATCACAATTTCAAAATCAGTTGTGATCACAATTTTATACGCATTGTGATGTTTGTGATGGCAATA
>NW_026534849.1:0-2139 GCF_026225885.1 Hylaeus anthracinus
CACTGTGAATTGAAATTTAACAAAGTATTACGCCGCTAGCACTTTAAAATAAAATTTAAAAAGCATTATGCCGCTGGCACTGTGAAATGAAATTTAAGAAAGTATTACACCGCTAGCACTTTGAAATAAAATTTAAAACGCATTACGCTGATGGAACTTTGAAACAAACTTGAGACAAGCAGTACGCCTCTGGCACTTTAAAATAATATTTAAGGAAGCAAAACGCCGCTGGCAGCTTGATATAAACTTTTGACAAGCGACACGCCGTTAAAAATTTGAAATGAAGTTAAAGGAAGCATTACGCCCCCGGCACTGAGAAATGAAAGTTCAGAAAGAAATATGCCGCTAGCAATTTGTAATAAAATTTAAGAAAGCATTACCCCGCTGGCAATTTGGAATGAAATTTAAAAAGCATAACGCCTTTGGCACTGACAAATGAAAGTAAAGAAAGAAATATGCCGCTGGCAATTTGAAATAAAATTTAAGAAAGAATTACGCCGCTGGCACTGTGAAATGAAATTTAAGAAAGTATTACGCCGCTAGCACTTTGAAATAAACTTTAGGCTAGCAATATGCCGCTGTCACTTTGAAATAATAATTTAGAAAGCATTACACCGCTGGCACTGTGAAATGAAATTTAAGAAAGTATTACGCCGCTAGCACCTTGATATAAACTTTTCACAAGCGACACGCAGCTGGCAATTTGAAATGAAATTTGAGAAAGAATTACGCCTCTGGCTCTGGTAAATAAAATTTAAGGAAGCAATACGCCGCTGGCACATTAAAATAAACTTGTGACAAGCGATACACCGCTGGTAATTTGAAATAAAATATAAGAAAGCATTACGCCTCTGGCACTGTGAAATGAAATTTAAGAAAGCAATACGCCGCTGGCATTTTGAAATAAAATTTAAGAAAGCATTACGCCCCCGGCACTGAGAAATGAAAGTTCAGAAAGAAATATGCCGCTAGCAATGTGAAATAAAATTTAAGAAAGCATTACCCCGCTAGCAATTTGAAATAAAATTTAAGGAAGCAATACGCCGCTGGCACCGTGATATAAACTTTTAGCAAGCGACACGACGCTGGCAATTTAAAATAAAATTTAAAAAAGCATAACGCCCCCGGCACTGAGAAATGAAAGTTCAGAAAAAAATATGCCGCTGGCAATTGGAAATAAAATTTAAGAAAGAATTACGCCGCTGCCACTGTGAAATGAAATTTAAGAAAGTATTACACCGCTAGCAGTTTGAAATAGAATTTAAAAAGCATTATGCCGATGGAACTTTGAAATAAACTTGTGACAAGCAGTACGCTGTTGGCACTTTGAAATAAAATTACAAACGCAGTACGCTACTGGCACAGTGAAATGCAATTTATGAAAGTATTACGTCGCTAGCAGTTCGAAATAAAATTTAAAAGGCATTATGTTGATGGAACTTTGAAATAAATTTGTGACAAGCAGTACGCCGTTGGCACTTTGAAATAAAATTTAAGGAAGCAATACGCCGCTGGCACCGTGATATAAACTTTTGACACGCGACACGCCGCTGGCAATTTAAAATAAAATTTAAGAAAGCATTACGCCTTCGGCACTGAGAAATGAAAGTTCAGAAAGAAATATGCCGCTGGCAATTTGAAATAAAATTTAAAAAAGCATTACGCCGCTGGCAATTAAAATAAAATTTAAGAAAGCATTACGCCTCTGGCACTGTGAAATGTAATTAAAGAAAGTATTACGCCGCTAGCACTTTGAATTAATATTTAAGAAAGCATTATGGCTCTGGGACTGTGAAATGAAATTTAAGAAAGCATTACGCCTATGGCACTCTGAAATAAAATTTAAAAAGCATTATGCCGCTGGAACCTCGATATAAACTTTTGACAAGCGACACGCCGCTGGCATTTTGAAATAAAATTTAAGAAAGCATTACACCCTCGGCACTGAGAAATGAAATTTAAGAAGACAATACGCCGCAGGCATTTTGAAATAAAGTTACGGAAAGCATTACGCCGCTGGCAATTTGAAATAAAATTTAAGAAAGCATTACGCCTTCGGCACTGAGAAATGAAATTTAAGAAATCATATGCTGCTTGCATTTTAAAATGAAATTAAAGAAAACAATACGCCGATGTCAT
>NW_026534850.1:0-8245 GCF_026225885.1 Hylaeus anthracinus
CCTGAGTTGAAATTTAAAAATGAAGGGAAATAGGAATTAACACTAAACGTATCAAGACTAATGCATACCAATTATGCATACAACTATGTCTTTGTAATTAGAGAGCGGAGGGGTGAACTAATTCGTCGATCAAATGAACCGTCTGTTACAATAATTGTTCCTCAAAATTTCGGTGAAACATTGTTGATAAGGGACTCTAGGAAGAAGTTGAAAATAGTCCGATAGATTCGAATCGACCATTCTGGTAATTTTAGTATCAACTTTCTGTAGCATTAGTGGCGGACGAGTTCTCCTTATGTCGAATCACCTTACGCGTTATTGTGCACCGTGTAACTGCATTAACATCGACATCGATCGTCACAGCACGATAACGGATTACGGTTTGCGTTTTGTCGTAGTCTACGATCACGGTTGCGCGACGGCCGCGAGGACGGTTCTCGCGGTCTTCCCCCGTCGGAACAAAGAAGTTCCTTCATCGTTGGGAACGGAGAGTGCGCTCGAGTGTTTGAAGTGCATCGAGCACGAGGCGCACTCTGTGCGTTTGAAAAATTTCGAAACGAATACCTCGTTAACATTCTTCGTCGATCTGTCAAAAATTCACACGCGACTGTGCGACGTTTAAATTTCGTAGCGACGTCAATCCTCAGGGGCTGTAGCTGCGGTTGGTCACTGGTACAGCACGGGTTTGGCGAACCCGAGGTACCCGAGCCAGCGTAGGGCCCATTGAGATATGTATAACAGAAAACGACTGATAAGTAGACCGCGGATCTTTATGCATTTATAGGAAATTTGAATGTGTAAGGAACTACAAAATGCAAACAATACGCGTGAATATAAAAAAGATTGAAAGTAAAGTTCGTGTTATAATATTTGCACGATAAAATAAATTCTTATTTAGGTTCAATTTTCGTGGGCACGTTCGCGTAGATTTTATTTTGCATAAAGATCCGCAGTCTACTGACAAGAATATACAGTAGTACCGTAGTACACAGTATTGTCTCGAAATAAGCAACTCGCTATCCCCACGTTTTTGTTTGAAGTCGACCGCTGAATGAAATGTCCGACAAGAATTCGATTTTACTAGTGCTAATATGAGAATTTATTCTTCAAAGAATAACACCCGTGCTCGAGTGATTAGTTTATAGTTTGCCGCTACACCAAACCCCCTGTCTTGTCTACGGATTCCCTCTTGTCGCGCTCGAGAACAAAGTCGAGTCGAATACCATACCTCCCTCGAAATAAGCAACCTACCGGTCCCGACAGAGTTGCTTAATTCGAGACAGTACTGTATAAAAGAGTATAAAGAATAGTAGCAAAGTCTGACCAAGCCACGATGTTTGATAGCAGGGCAAATATTATAGAAAAGAGTGTCACAGACCTGCGCGGTCTACGCATTGTTTATGAAGGAAAACCGCATTAGGAAGCACATTAGAAAACCAAATATTAAGAAGTTAGTTGGGCCGTTTCTTCCTATTGTACACAATCGCATCTACTGTTTTGTATCAATCCTTTCAAAGCTTTGAAATTAATGATTGTTTTCTCTTTAGTCTTTAACATTTTTCAACCCGTGTTTTCCTATCTTTAACATAACCGATTAGGTTGCATAGGCAAGGGAGGCAGATTTGCCCTCAAATTTGCTCCTTACCGTAACACATGTAAAGAATGTAACGTAAGAAGTTAGGGGGTCGATGGAAAACAATGTACATTTGAAACAGGAAAAGACACACATGTGAAAAACACACAAGACTGGTGAATCGCGGGAAGCAATCCTGGACGCATAGGTGCAACAATCGATACAAAACAGATTACGTACCCTTACAAAATACAGAGACAAACAAACAAAAGGGGGGGCAGGTGGAAGCGTAAACGTCGCCGCGCGCATCCCGTTTCCGCTTGCGAGCCGGCCCCAGTCACCGCGAACTTTTCCTGGATTCGGCCGACCGACGCCGCCTATTTATATCCCGTCAGTTGTAACTGCCTGCAATATAATCGCGTACTCGGCTGGAAGTTTGCCTAGCCCCGTTGTGTCGAATCGAAAAGGGCCACGGGAACGCAGACTCCGTGCCTAATCGATTTAATCGCCACCTTCTGACGAGTTCGCGCCCGCCGTCCAATTTGCGGCGAATTCTCTCGATCGTCAAACGAAACGATAAGGCATACAGGATGTTCATACGTAATGGTGTTTAGTTAGTTAGTTATAACGCGTTAGTTAGTTCTCAGTCGGTCACGAAGTTCGATGGTAAACAAATTTCTAAACATTGTTTAACACGTTGACGGTCAGATAAATATTCTTGAACATTTCTGCAACAATGAAATATTATATAGAATATTGGAGACTACGTAATCAAACGTTTAACGTGGTGTTTATCTTTGTAACTTCATAAAAATTCATGAATTTCATTCGAATTCATTTCCTTTCATGCTTGACTTTCAAAATTAATTCTTTTGCTTCTTCAGTGAAAAACACTGTCACCCATATATGGGTGACGTGGCGATCAACGTGTTAATACTTTTTATCGTTCAGAATATAATTGCCGTTACCTATTAACACGTTGGCTGCCAAACGAATATTCTTGAAAATTTCTGCTAAGATTAAATATTATTTAAACTACCAGAGTCTAGGTAATGAAATATCTATCGTGATATTCAATTTTGTAACCACATCAAAACTCGTGAATTTCATTCGGATTCATCTCCCGCGACGTCCAACTTTCGGAATGAATCTTTCTAATTCTTGAGTGAAAAACACTCTGTCATCCATATATGGGTGACATGGCGCTCAACGTGTTAAACTGGACATCCTGTACGCGATGTTCTGCGACGTCCTGCGTGTGTCCCGCAAGAGGTTAATAAAACAATTTATAATTACATCGTTTTACGCGTATGACATATTTCGTGTAAATAATTTCATACGTTTTCGAGTTTAAATTTCGATTCGGAACCGTGAGAAAAATTAGCCAAACGAGCAGCGGTGAGGGGGGGGGAGAGAGGGGTTCCACGCATATTTGGTGCACGAGCTCACCGCCGCGTGGGCGATGTTCGTAAAGAATACGCGATCATGAACACGTACACAAACGCGTGCGCGCCAGGTGTAAATAAAAGCGAACGCGTAACCCTCGGTTAGCCAAGCGCGGCCAAGCGTAACGTTTTCTCTCGAGCCATTGTCAGCTGGTCGCGCCTTCCTTTTCTTTTATTTTCACGCCACCGTGCGCGCTCGACTTTCTCAAACTTATCGCTCATTACCATAAGAATTCCCCTCGTCAACGGTAATGCTCGTCTCTCGAGGAACGAGGAAAACTCCTCTTCTCGGAAGCTTGCCCATCATTACGCGAAACGGCTGGAATCATTTTGTAATTCACGTTCGCTGCGATGAAAACAATTACAATTGTAATCGTGGGGCAATTGCGCTTATCATTGACAATCAACACTTCACCAGACGACAGTAATTGGATATATAATTAATGTAGGAATCTAATGACCTTAAAACGTATTACAGTTCGACAACGAATTATTTATTGTCTGACTTTTACAACTGTCTCGACCGAACTAAACTCCGAATTATTATAAATAACAATAACACCGCGTTTATAAATAACAATCACACCTGCGTTCCTACGCAACCGTTGCATTCACGGATACACTCACACACGTACCCTCGTATTATATATCACACTCCTACGTTAAATTCAATAATATCTTTTATTTTCATACCATTTATTTATTTTTATGAGCGTGTCCAAAATGTTTCTTCCGCGACTTGCACTCAGGTATTTCACGTGGCAGTGTTTATATGAATAGACAATATTATCTTTTGGAAGTAGGATGTTATAACAGCAATAGTTAATTAGATTACATTTTTCCAAGCTACAGTTAGTCGTGTAACGCGATCGGTTCGTGCTGGCAGCAACGCATGTTCAAAAAGTTTCTTTCGCGACTTGCACTCAGGTATTTCATGTGGCAGTGTTTATATGAATAGACAATCTTATCTTTTGGAAGTAGGATGTTATAACAGCAATAGTTAATTAGATTACATTTTTCCAAGCTACAGTTAGTCGTGTAACGCGTTCGGTTCATGTTGGCAGTGTCCAAACAATAAGATTACGGCCTGTTCTTAAATGGTATCACCCTATTTAACCAATTAACACAGGCGTGTCCAAACTAATCTTCCGAGCTTAGACCCCCCTCTCAACCTGACCCATTACTGTGATTCCCTATAGCAGGGGTCGACAAGTTTATTCTGGGAAGGATCAAATAATATACATTACAGGCTTTGTAAGTTATGATCCAATATCTAGGAAATTATCTGCATGCTTAGTTAGGGTTATAAATAATAGATAAATATATTAAACACATACGTTCCATTTAATTCTTTTTTCTCGAGTAGCTATACAATTCCTGATGTAGGAGGATGATTTAGGATTATACAAAATTAGTTTACAATGTCCAAGATTATTTTAGCTCAGATCTGGGCATTTTTGACATTACATTCATTCAAATATTATTTCAAATAATACGTTATGTTATTTTATAAGTATTTGAAATAATTGCAAAGCTATTCTTCTAAGGCTTGATGTACCCAGAACAAAAATTTCTTAAACTACTTTGAAGGAATTTTGTTCAAAACCGATTGCTCTAAAGATTTCATAAAATAAATTCTTTGCCTTATATATTACTTTATTAAAATAAAAATATAACAAAGTAATTCATCATTTGAACAAATTATTACTTCAAATGAATTAATATAAAGCATTATAATTAATATAAATGAATTAATAATTAATATAATTTAATTAATAATTAATATAAAATTAATATAAAGCAACGCCCGAAAATAAATTATTTCGAATAGTTATTTCTCATTTCCAATTCGATTAAAATTTGCCCAGGTCTGTTCACGCTACTTCAAATTTAGTATTCCATGTTCCGCGAGGTTATCTGAGGTCAAATAGTGATAGATTAGTTTAGCGATCGAATATCTCTGAAAGTAATAGTTTTATGACAGCATGTAACAGCCATCGTCCTTCGTGTCCATGGATCGTTTCGGACTGGACGACCATGGTTGTCCTTAGCGATGGAGACGAGACAACGTTGCGCATGCTGTCCCAACCGGAAAGCAACCGCAATTCAGAAAGGAAAGCGCTCCCGTGCGTCCCTCGCAATCATGATTTTATTATAATACTCGCAGGACGAGCAGTACACGACTCTCGTGCTTCAACTGGCTGGCTCAGAGAACCATCCTATAAAATTTAATAGCACGTCGAAAGAAGCACGGATTTTCCACGGAAAATTGCAAAATTGCAACCGATTAGAGACGAGAAATCGTGAGAAAGTAACAACGTACAAACAAAATTGTAATAGTCGTTTAATTTCACATTTCTGAAGTAAAATTGAACACTGTATGAATGAATGAAAATTAAATACTGTAACAGGTTAACTATAGAATCTAGAACATAATATGTTGAATTATTCACTTTTCTATTGGACATTTGCTGTGACAAAATAGTTTGAGAGAAAATACGGTTCCGGTATATTCAATAATTGCATTTTTCTCGAATTGAAATTTCAAGTTACAACAGAGCAGAAGGGTCTATATGTCGCAGGGAAATGATAAAAATAGAGATTTGATCAAATCCCTAAAGTAGATGATCAACTCACGGGAGATGTTAAAATAACAACTCCGTAAGGTCATTTCCCTAAAGAAAGTAAGTGATTTGATCAAATCTCTTAATTGTTTTAGTGAACAGATGAAATAATATAATTTGATCAAATCCCTTAACTGTTTCAGCGAAAAGATGAAATAGTATGACTTGATCAAATCCCTTAACTGTTTTAACGAAAAGATGAAATAATATAATTTGATCAAATCCCTTAACTGTTTTAGTGTAAAGATGAAATAATATTGTTTATTAAAAGTAGAATAGGTAATACATCAATACTCATAGAAACATGAATTATTTATTCGAGATTAATTAGCAAAAGGAATAGGTACTTAAGCTGATATTTTAAAAAACGAAAAGAATATTTTTAGGGAATGTAATTAATAAACAATAATGTTCATTCGTTTTTATTAAAACACGTTGTCGATTTGCGACATCTCGAGTTACAAAGTACGTTACTTTTTTCACAGGCTCATCTTTTTGTTCTACATTGTATTTTGAATTGTTCACAGGAACGCTTCTTAAATCCTTGACCCCCAAATAAGGATAATTTCTCTGCAATCTCACGCAGACTTAGGGTAATCCGTGGAACTGTTTCCGTAAATTTTGTAGCAGCTGTTTGAAGAGCGTTTCTAGGTAGCCAATCTTTTATAATTCCAATTGAGTTACCAATTTGTCCCTTATTGAACGTATTTATTTATTAATTAAATTCACTAAAAATGTTTAATATTTCATTAGAAATATCCTTTTTGTGTTTTAAAATATCAGCTTAAGTACCTATTTCGTTTGCTAATTAGTTTCAAATAAATAATTTATGTTTCTACGACTATTGTTGTATTACCTTCTCTACACTTGATAACGCATGATTTACTAAATTAATACTTTTAATATCTAAACAATATTATTCCATCTTTTCACTAAAACAGTTCAGGGATTTGATCAAATCATATTATTACGTTGTCCCAAAAGTTTCTTTCGCTTTATTAATAAGTAATACATGCACAATCTTTTATGTTCTATGTTACATTACTGAATTGTGCACGATTCATTTTGCACCATTACTGTTACAACATGAATATCTTTGAAATTAGATCGTCTATTTATATAAACACGACCACATAAAATAATTGAGTGCAACTCGCGAAAGAAACTTTCGGGACAACCTAATATATTTCATCTTTTCACTAAAACAGTTAAGGAATTTGACCAAATCACTTACTTTCTTTAGGGAAATGACCTCACGGAGTTGTTATTTTAACATCTCCCATGAATTGATCATCTACCTTAGGGATTCGATCAAATCTCTATTTTTATCATTTCCCTTGGGACATATATATTATTCCACTAACTGAAGAAAAACGAAAGCTGGAATTTTACCGTTGGATGATAAGTAGAAAGGGATAATCGTGAACGGACGAAAGGAGCGCTAGAGTGGAACGAGAGGTTAGCGCAGGTCAGATAGGAGTTAAGAGGAAGTTGTCTGGCCGGAAGAGGAACGACCCCTAAATATCGTCTATCCCGTACACCTGAAATAGATTCCCGTAGTGTTTATAATTAGAGGTACTCAGCGCGCGCTTCGTGGAGGCAAAACCAGCTGGGCTCGCGAGGTGCCCTCCATCGTGTGTTATCCACCGATTACGAACAGAAAAATGAAAACCGTCGGGAACGCAGCTGTCTGTTTCCTGCACGCGGTAAACTCCAATTCAGTTACGTACGTCCGCTTGTATTTATATCATCGATAGTTTGCAATAGTTTTCTCTGGGTTAGGTTAGGTCTGTTTCCCGTGATTCGATCGATCTTTCATCCTCCGTTTTTTTTGTTCTCAAAAATTTGAATCACTCGCATTCGAACTGTTCAGCGTTGGGCGATTTGTTCGAAACACGATAACTTTTCAATTTCAGTTTATTTAATGTCGCATCAGCATTTATGCCGTTAGCGACCACTGTGGATTACGTTTTTCTTTACATTCTATAAATTACATACAGTGGGTGTAGAATGTATTTCGTACACCGATCAATTTCCCGAAAAAACATTTCTGTGAAATTTTAGTTTCTTAACTTTTCTTTCTATAATCTAACACCAAGAAAAACCGGCAAAAATGGTGAAATGTGAAATTACTGCAAGTTTGAAATAAAGGACGAGTTCTTTCGGTGAAAAGGAATCACTTCAACTTGATAACAAAGTTGTCTAACATTTTTTTTTGTATGAATTTTCTTAGTTCACATAGAAGAAACATGTATGAAAATGAAAATTTCTTTTGGTTTTCTTTTTTTTTTTGTGTCAAACCAAAATTACGATCTGCATCTCTCCCGCCGATAGGAGGTTTTAATTGTGAGGTGCCCTACAAATGTGCGTCACAGTCGACTCAATTTGAGTGTTTCTTGTTGAACAAATTTCTACAGACTACTCAAATATGTATGAAAATAGAATAAAAAGTTCGATAGAATTAATCATTCTTTTCCTTTCTAAAAAAATTCACGAAAAACCGTTTTCTTTAGACCTCCTAATTCAGGATATACCCCCTCGAAGCAAAGATCATATTCTCTCTCTCTCTCTCTCTCTCTCTCTCTCTCTCTCTCTCTCTCTCT
>NW_026534851.1:0-8243 GCF_026225885.1 Hylaeus anthracinus
CCTGAGTTGAAATTTAAAAATGAAGGGAAATAGGAATTAACACTAAACGTATCAAGACTAATGCATACCAATTATGCATACAACTATGTCTTTGTAATTAGAGAGCGGAGGGGTGAACTAATTCGTCGATCAAATGAACCGTCTGTTACAATAATTGTTCCTCAAAATTTCGGTGAAACATTGTTGATAAGGGACTCTAGGAAGAAGTTGAAAATAGTCCGATAGATTCGAATCGACCATTCTGGTAATTTTAGTATCAACTTTCTGTAGCATTAGTGGCGGACGAGTTCTCCTTATGTCGAATCACCTTACGCGTTATTGTGCACCGTGTAACTGCATTAACATCGACATCGATCGTCACAGCACGATAACGGATTACGGTTTGCGTTTTGTCGTAGTCTACGATCACGGTTGCGCGACGGCCGCGAGGACGGTTCTCGCGGTCTTCCCCCGTCGGAACAAAGAAGTTCCTTCATCGTTGGGAACGGAGAGTGCGCTCGAGTGTTTGAAGTGCATCGAGCACGAGGCGCACTCTGTGCGTTTGAAAAATTTCGAAACGAATACCTCGTTAACATTCTTCGTCGATCTGTCAAAAATTCACACGCGACTGTGCGACGTTTAAATTTCGTAGCGACGTCAATCCTCAGGGGCTGTAGCTGCGGTTGGTCACTGGTACAGCACGGGTTTGGCGAACCCGAGGTACCCGAGCCAGCGTAGGGCCCATTGAGATATGTATAACAGAAAACGACTGATAAGTAGACCGCGGATCTTTATGCATTTATAGGAAATTTGAATGTGTAAGGAACTACAAAATGCAAACAATACGCGTGAATATAAAAAAGATTGAAAGTAAAGTTCGTGTTATAATATTTGCACGATAAAATAAATTCTTATTTAGGTTCAATTTTCGTGGGCACGTTCGCGTAGATTTTATTTTGCATAAAGATCCGCAGTCTACTGACAAGAATATACAGTAGTACCGTAGTACACAGTATTGTCTCGAAATAAGCAACTCGCTATCCCCACGTTTTTGTTTGAAGTCGACCGCTGAATGAAATGTCCGACAAGAATTCGATTTTACTAGTGCTAATATGAGAATTTATTCTTCAAAGAATAACACCCGTGCTCGAGTGATTAGTTTATAGTTTGCCGCTACACCAAACCCCCTGTCTTGTCTACGGATTCCCTCTTGTCGCGCTCGAGAACAAAGTCGAGTCGAATACCATACCTCCCTCGAAATAAGCAACCTACCGGTCCCGACAGAGTTGCTTAATTCGAGACAGTACTGTATAAAAGAGTATAAAGAATAGTAGCAAAGTCTGACCAAGCCACGATGTTTGATAGCAGGGCAAATATTATAGAAAAGAGTGTCACAGACCTGCGCGGTCTACGCATTGTTTATGAAGGAAAACCGCATTAGGAAGCACATTAGAAAACCAAATATTAAGAAGTTAGTTGGGCCGTTTCTTCCTATTGTACACAATCGCATCTACTGTTTTGTATCAATCCTTTCAAAGCTTTGAAATTAATGATTGTTTTCTCTTTAGTCTTTAACATTTTTCAACCCGTGTTTTCCTATCTTTAACATAACCGATTAGGTTGCATAGGCAAGGGAGGCAGATTTGCCCTCAAATTTGCTCCTTACCGTAACACATGTAAAGAATGTAACGTAAGAAGTTAGGGGGTCGATGGAAAACAATGTACATTTGAAACAGGAAAAGACACACATGTGAAAAACACACAAGACTGGTGAATCGCGGGAAGCAATCCTGGACGCATAGGTGCAACAATCGATACAAAACAGATTACGTACCCTTACAAAATACAGAGACAAACAAACAAAAGGGGGGCAGGTGGAAGCGTAAACGTCGCCGCGCGCATCCCGTTTCCGCTTGCGAGCCGGCCCCAGTCACCGCGAACTTTTCCTGGATTCGGCCGACCGACGCCGCCTATTTATATCCCGTCAGTTGTAACTGCCTGCAATATAATCGCGTACTCGGCTGGAAGTTTGCCTAGCCCCGTTGTGTCGAATCGAAAAGGGCCACGGGAACGCAGACTCCGTGCCTAATCGATTTAATCGCCACCTTCTGACGAGTTCGCGCCCGCCGTCCAATTTGCGGCGAATTCTCTCGATCGTCAAACGAAACGATAAGGCATACAGGATGTTCATACGTAATGGTGTTTAGTTAGTTAGTTATAACGCGTTAGTTAGTTCTCAGTCGGTCACGAAGTTCGATGGTAAACAAATTTCTAAACATTGTTTAACACGTTGACGGTCAGATAAATATTCTTGAACATTTCTGCAACAATGAAATATTATATAGAATATTGGAGACTACGTAATCAAACGTTTAACGTGGTGTTTATCTTTGTAACTTCATAAAAATTCATGAATTTCATTCGAATTCATTTCCTTTCATGCTTGACTTTCAAAATTAATTCTTTTGCTTCTTCAGTGAAAAACACTGTCACCCATATATGGGTGACGTGGCGATCAACGTGTTAATACTTTTTATCGTTCAGAATATAATTGCCGTTACCTATTAACACGTTGGCTGCCAAACGAATATTCTTGAAAATTTCTGCTAAGATTAAATATTATTTAAACTACCAGAGTCTAGGTAATGAAATATCTATCGTGATATTCAATTTTGTAACCACATCAAAACTCGTGAATTTCATTCGGATTCATCTCCCGCGACGTCCAACTTTCGGAATGAATCTTTCTAATTCTTGAGTGAAAAACACTCTGTCATCCATATATGGGTGACATGGCGCTCAACGTGTTAAACTGGACATCCTGTACGCGATGTTCTGCGACGTCCTGCGTGTGTCCCGCAAGAGGTTAATAAAACAATTTATAATTACATCGTTTTACGCGTATGACATATTTCGTGTAAATAATTTCATACGTTTTCGAGTTTAAATTTCGATTCGGAACCGTGAGAAAAATTAGCCAAACGAGCAGCGGTGAGGGGGGGGAGAGAGGGGTTCCACGCATATTTGGTGCACGAGCTCACCGCCGCGTGGGCGATGTTCGTAAAGAATACGCGATCATGAACACGTACACAAACGCGTGCGCGCCAGGTGTAAATAAAAGCGAACGCGTAACCCTCGGTTAGCCAAGCGCGGCCAAGCGTAACGTTTTCTCTCGAGCCATTGTCAGCTGGTCGCGCCTTCCTTTTCTTTTATTTTCACGCCACCGTGCGCGCTCGACTTTCTCAAACTTATCGCTCATTACCATAAGAATTCCCCTCGTCAACGGTAATGCTCGTCTCTCGAGGAACGAGGAAAACTCCTCTTCTCGGAAGCTTGCCCATCATTACGCGAAACGGCTGGAATCATTTTGTAATTCACGTTCGCTGCGATGAAAACAATTACAATTGTAATCGTGGGGCAATTGCGCTTATCATTGACAATCAACACTTCACCAGACGACAGTAATTGGATATATAATTAATGTAGGAATCTAATGACCTTAAAACGTATTACAGTTCGACAACGAATTATTTATTGTCTGACTTTTACAACTGTCTCGACCGAACTAAACTCCGAATTATTATAAATAACAATAACACCGCGTTTATAAATAACAATCACACCTGCGTTCCTACGCAACCGTTGCATTCACGGATACACTCACACACGTACCCTCGTATTATATATCACACTCCTACGTTAAATTCAATAATATCTTTTATTTTCATACCATTTATTTATTTTTATGAGCGTGTCCAAAATGTTTCTTCCGCGACTTGCACTCAGGTATTTCACGTGGCAGTGTTTATATGAATAGACAATATTATCTTTTGGAAGTAGGATGTTATAACAGCAATAGTTAATTAGATTACATTTTTCCAAGCTACAGTTAGTCGTGTAACGCGATCGGTTCGTGCTGGCAGCAACGCATGTTCAAAAAGTTTCTTTCGCGACTTGCACTCAGGTATTTCATGTGGCAGTGTTTATATGAATAGACAATCTTATCTTTTGGAAGTAGGATGTTATAACAGCAATAGTTAATTAGATTACATTTTTCCAAGCTACAGTTAGTCGTGTAACGCGTTCGGTTCATGTTGGCAGTGTCCAAACAATAAGATTACGGCCTGTTCTTAAATGGTATCACCCTATTTAACCAATTAACACAGGCGTGTCCAAACTAATCTTCCGAGCTTAGACCCCCCTCTCAACCTGACCCATTACTGTGATTCCCTATAGCAGGGGTCGACAAGTTTATTCTGGGAAGGATCAAATAATATACATTACAGGCTTTGTAAGTTATGATCCAATATCTAGGAAATTATCTGCATGCTTAGTTAGGGTTATAAATAATAGATAAATATATTAAACACATACGTTCCATTTAATTCTTTTTTCTCGAGTAGCTATACAATTCCTGATGTAGGAGGATGATTTAGGATTATACAAAATTAGTTTACAATGTCCAAGATTATTTTAGCTCAGATCTGGGCATTTTTGACATTACATTCATTCAAATATTATTTCAAATAATACGTTATGTTATTTTATAAGTATTTGAAATAATTGCAAAGCTATTCTTCTAAGGCTTGATGTACCCAGAACAAAAATTTCTTAAACTACTTTGAAGGAATTTTGTTCAAAACCGATTGCTCTAAAGATTTCATAAAATAAATTCTTTGCCTTATATATTACTTTATTAAAATAAAAATATAACAAAGTAATTCATCATTTGAACAAATTATTACTTCAAATGAATTAATATAAAGCATTATAATTAATATAAATGAATTAATAATTAATATAATTTAATTAATAATTAATATAAAATTAATATAAAGCAACGCCCGAAAATAAATTATTTCGAATAGTTATTTCTCATTTCCAATTCGATTAAAATTTGCCCAGGTCTGTTCACGCTACTTCAAATTTAGTATTCCATGTTCCGCGAGGTTATCTGAGGTCAAATAGTGATAGATTAGTTTAGCGATCGAATATCTCTGAAAGTAATAGTTTTATGACAGCATGTAACAGCCATCGTCCTTCGTGTCCATGGATCGTTTCGGACTGGACGACCATGGTTGTCCTTAGCGATGGAGACGAGACAACGTTGCGCATGCTGTCCCAACCGGAAAGCAACCGCAATTCAGAAAGGAAAGCGCTCCCGTGCGTCCCTCGCAATCATGATTTTATTATAATACTCGCAGGACGAGCAGTACACGACTCTCGTGCTTCAACTGGCTGGCTCAGAGAACCATCCTATAAAATTTAATAGCACGTCGAAAGAAGCACGGATTTTCCACGGAAAATTGCAAAATTGCAACCGATTAGAGACGAGAAATCGTGAGAAAGTAACAACGTACAAACAAAATTGTAATAGTCGTTTAATTTCACATTTCTGAAGTAAAATTGAACACTGTATGAATGAATGAAAATTAAATACTGTAACAGGTTAACTATAGAATCTAGAACATAATATGTTGAATTATTCACTTTTCTATTGGACATTTGCTGTGACAAAATAGTTTGAGAGAAAATACGGTTCCGGTATATTCAATAATTGCATTTTTCTCGAATTGAAATTTCAAGTTACAACAGAGCAGAAGGGTCTATATGTCGCAGGGAAATGATAAAAATAGAGATTTGATCAAATCCCTAAAGTAGATGATCAACTCACGGGAGATGTTAAAATAACAACTCCGTAAGGTCATTTCCCTAAAGAAAGTAAGTGATTTGATCAAATCTCTTAATTGTTTTAGTGAACAGATGAAATAATATAATTTGATCAAATCCCTTAACTGTTTCAGCGAAAAGATGAAATAGTATGACTTGATCAAATCCCTTAACTGTTTTAACGAAAAGATGAAATAATATAATTTGATCAAATCCCTTAACTGTTTTAGTGTAAAGATGAAATAATATTGTTTATTAAAAGTAGAATAGGTAATACATCAATACTCATAGAAACATGAATTATTTATTCGAGATTAATTAGCAAAAGGAATAGGTACTTAAGCTGATATTTTAAAAAACGAAAAGAATATTTTTAGGGAATGTAATTAATAAACAATAATGTTCATTCGTTTTTATTAAAACACGTTGTCGATTTGCGACATCTCGAGTTACAAAGTACGTTACTTTTTTCACAGGCTCATCTTTTTGTTCTACATTGTATTTTGAATTGTTCACAGGAACGCTTCTTAAATCCTTGACCCCCAAATAAGGATAATTTCTCTGCAATCTCACGCAGACTTAGGGTAATCCGTGGAACTGTTTCCGTAAATTTTGTAGCAGCTGTTTGAAGAGCGTTTCTAGGTAGCCAATCTTTTATAATTCCAATTGAGTTACCAATTTGTCCCTTATTGAACGTATTTATTTATTAATTAAATTCACTAAAAATGTTTAATATTTCATTAGAAATATCCTTTTTGTGTTTTAAAATATCAGCTTAAGTACCTATTTCGTTTGCTAATTAGTTTCAAATAAATAATTTATGTTTCTACGACTATTGTTGTATTACCTTCTCTACACTTGATAACGCATGATTTACTAAATTAATACTTTTAATATCTAAACAATATTATTCCATCTTTTCACTAAAACAGTTCAGGGATTTGATCAAATCATATTATTACGTTGTCCCAAAAGTTTCTTTCGCTTTATTAATAAGTAATACATGCACAATCTTTTATGTTCTATGTTACATTACTGAATTGTGCACGATTCATTTTGCACCATTACTGTTACAACATGAATATCTTTGAAATTAGATCGTCTATTTATATAAACACGACCACATAAAATAATTGAGTGCAACTCGCGAAAGAAACTTTCGGGACAACCTAATATATTTCATCTTTTCACTAAAACAGTTAAGGAATTTGACCAAATCACTTACTTTCTTTAGGGAAATGACCTCACGGAGTTGTTATTTTAACATCTCCCATGAATTGATCATCTACCTTAGGGATTCGATCAAATCTCTATTTTTATCATTTCCCTTGGGACATATATATTATTCCACTAACTGAAGAAAAACGAAAGCTGGAATTTTACCGTTGGATGATAAGTAGAAAGGGATAATCGTGAACGGACGAAAGGAGCGCTAGAGTGGAACGAGAGGTTAGCGCAGGTCAGATAGGAGTTAAGAGGAAGTTGTCTGGCCGGAAGAGGAACGACCCCTAAATATCGTCTATCCCGTACACCTGAAATAGATTCCCGTAGTGTTTATAATTAGAGGTACTCAGCGCGCGCTTCGTGGAGGCAAAACCAGCTGGGCTCGCGAGGTGCCCTCCATCGTGTGTTATCCACCGATTACGAACAGAAAAATGAAAACCGTCGGGAACGCAGCTGTCTGTTTCCTGCACGCGGTAAACTCCAATTCAGTTACGTACGTCCGCTTGTATTTATATCATCGATAGTTTGCAATAGTTTTCTCTGGGTTAGGTTAGGTCTGTTTCCCGTGATTCGATCGATCTTTCATCCTCCGTTTTTTTTGTTCTCAAAAATTTGAATCACTCGCATTCGAACTGTTCAGCGTTGGGCGATTTGTTCGAAACACGATAACTTTTCAATTTCAGTTTATTTAATGTCGCATCAGCATTTATGCCGTTAGCGACCACTGTGGATTACGTTTTTCTTTACATTCTATAAATTACATACAGTGGGTGTAGAATGTATTTCGTACACCGATCAATTTCCCGAAAAAACATTTCTGTGAAATTTTAGTTTCTTAACTTTTCTTTCTATAATCTAACACCAAGAAAAACCGGCAAAAATGGTGAAATGTGAAATTACTGCAAGTTTGAAATAAAGGACGAGTTCTTTCGGTGAAAAGGAATCACTTCAACTTGATAACAAAGTTGTCTAACATTTTTTTTTGTATGAATTTTCTTAGTTCACATAGAAGAAACATGTATGAAAATGAAAATTTCTTTTGGTTTTCTTTTTTTTTTTGTGTCAAACCAAAATTACGATCTGCATCTCTCCCGCCGATAGGAGGTTTTAATTGTGAGGTGCCCTACAAATGTGCGTCACAGTCGACTCAATTTGAGTGTTTCTTGTTGAACAAATTTCTACAGACTACTCAAATATGTATGAAAATAGAATAAAAAGTTCGATAGAATTAATCATTCTTTTCCTTTCTAAAAAAATTCACGAAAAACCGTTTTCTTTAGACCTCCTAATTCAGGATATACCCCCTCGAAGCAAAGATCATATTCTCTCTCTCTCTCTCTCTCTCTCTCTCTCTCTCTCTCTCTCTCTCT
>NW_026534852.1:0-5225 GCF_026225885.1 Hylaeus anthracinus
TTAGTAGTATTTGTCGCATTTTTGGGTTTAACGTGTTTTTTTTTTTTTGTACGGTTTGTGTGGTATTCGTGGAATGTGATTTTTTGGTAATTGATAATTGTCGCGTTTTTGTGTCGTATTCGTCATATGTTTGTGCGGAATGTGTAACCTTTGCGCTGTGATTTACGTGGCTCGTGTGATATTTGTCTCATATCTGCGAGTAATGTGATTCTTGCGTGGAATATGTCTTTGGTGGCGTTTATGTAATTATTCGCGTATATACTACAGAAAAATCACATACAATACGCAAGCTACACATTCCACACAAAAATCACATTCAATGCGTAAATATCACGTGCAATACCGCACAAAGGCATACAGACAACGTTAGGCTCGTTCAAATATCGAATAACGAATAACGTTTCATTCGTGACCCACGAGTAAAGCTTTCATCTAGATAAAAGTGTGCCCAACTCTGGTTCGATGGAGAGTTCAAAATGCGTAGTTCGTTATATCGTCTACGTAAAATCTATCATCGTAACGTTTCGTGTATGTGTGTGTGTGTTTTGTCGTGTCTGTTTCGTTAATTTAACTGCAAGCTATTCCATAGAGTACGTTATCATTCTACCTCGTAACGGTTCGGTTTCGAAGACTCGCTAGAAAAAAGAAAAACTTACTATGGCGTCTAGCTGTAAATACGGAGAAAAAGAAACTAGGTCACAGCATTGAACGTTTCTCTTTTCTAGGAGCGCTGGCGGTTATTTGCTTTCGGACGAAATCAATTTGCCAAACTTTATACACGGTAACGGTTCGCTTAAAACTGCGACGAGGAGTTGTTTACCAGCCACGTTAAAAAATATACAGATTACTCGGAGGGGCGACGATATCTGGAATCGAATTCTTAATATTTAAAAATACTTAGACGATTCGTCATGTTTGCTGCCGATCTTCTTCTTGCTCGGACAGAGGTGGAATGCCGTTCAAATGGTCCACGGCATTGTTTTCCGTTTCGTCTTGTTCGGAGAGCAACGGAACCACCTGCTGATTGCTGCCATCCGCTTCAGAAGGTCGCCTACTTTGTCCAGGCAAGAACGACATTGGCATCGTACCCGACGGTGTCGTCGGCGCCGAACGCGATAGCCATCTTTTTGTTTTGTTCTTCGAGCCAGGATGTCCTAGTGGCATGTACATCTTTCCTCGTGCCCTTCTGGCTTTGTATGATCCAACAACGTCGCCTGGACTTAAAGGCCGTTGCGTAGAGCCGTTTGCATTTGTTGTGCATAAAACTTGAGGTCGATTCTGATAACAAGGCAAAACGGTGCTATGCCCACTGGGGAGCTGTGGTAGCTGTTGAATTTTATCTAACAGTTCACGTAACTGTAAAATATTATCACATTTTAAAAACTGCATCCCTAATCTAATGCTATCAATGAATAATAATATTCAGCGATACTATCAAAATCAATACCTCTATCGTTGGACTAGTAGCCCGTGGTGGTGAACACGGAGATTGAGCAGCTAAACTCGATATGTCAGATGTTGTCCTATGATTAGCCAACGAAACAACAGACCCAACATCCATGTTTTCCATTCTCTCGCATTCCACTGCAGATAACTCGTCGACGCTGTTGTTACAGGAGTATGGTGGAGGAATTATGGTATTTGCTTCGTTTACCATATTGCACATGAAACTGGAGCTCAAGGAATCCAATGTGCTTGCATGCGAAAGGGATCTGAAGTAGCGCATCACAAATCCTGATGTTCCTTTGCCAGATCCCTCGTCATATCCGATCACCAATGGATACAGATCAGGCTTTGCTGTAACCTAGAATTCCATTGTGTTGATACGATGAATTTATACAAGTGGTGTCAATGGTGTCACTATGTGGTACATACCTCATTGTAGGGAGGTGGCAGGGCTTGAACGAAAGAACTACAGTGACTATAATGTGGCGGTGGGTACCACGGTCCTGTGGAAGCTCTATCCGAAGAAGCACAATCTTCCACCATGACCGATCTGCGGCGTCTCCATAGCCAACAACCAATATATGCTGCTGCTATGGTCAACCCTATAAGTACCGCTGCCCTAAATAATATAGAACATATATTGACTACAACTCTTACAGAAGAGTGGCTACATAAAGAAGCATGGAACTAACCATAAGTACCAATAAGTCCAAATCAAGAAATTAAACATGTCTGATGCAGTGTGCACTTGGAATACACCGTAACAACAACCAAAGGAACAACAGTCTTTTGGAGGAGAGCAGCTGAAAATAATCAAATTTAGTTGTCCTATATGTTTCAAAAATTCAGGTAGTATGGTTTAAAGAAGCAGCTATTAAACTTACACATGCCCCCCATTGCACAGCCTAGAAGACACCTTAAAAATAAAGCAAGAAATTGTTATTGAACGAAAATGACATCAATGTAAGTGCAATCTATTCAAAATTAAGCATCACAAATATCGGGACATTCAATGTAATATTTTCTGCAGAAGAATATAGATGGAAAAGTAACAGAAACAAGCGTGTAGAAATTTGAACACCCTTCGAATCTTCAAAGAGAAACGTCACAAAAACTTGCCGCACAAAAACTTCACCGACACTCTCACATCCCATCGAGGGACATTCGACGAGAAAGGATTGTTTTTGCCGCGAGAAAGCGTGCACTAACGATGAATTTGTCGCGCACAATTGGTTCGTATAAATGAAAGGACGTGTCGAGTTGTGAGAAACAAAATTGAACGTGGAAAAAGACTTACTCATGAACGAGAAATACAGCGAACAGGGGTTCATTGTCTAGACACGGGCGAACCGTGGGTAAAACCGACGTATTGATCGACCTCTGGTCGAGGAGAATAGAACAAGGAGACACTGGTACACGAGATATGCGCTAACATTCTACGGGGTTATAGCATGCCGCAGCGGTACACGGCGGCTGCATCATTGGAAGTCGTGTTCCTCGCCGTCGTTCTTACTTGATCGACGAACAGCAGCGTCAGGAGTGCGGTCAGCACGGACACTTCGAAAGCACGGCCTACGGTTTGCACCATAATTCTACCACGGAGTGCATGCCACCGCGCCACCTTATATAGTTCCATTTCGTTTATCATATATCTACCAACGGCTGCGGAACAAGCCGTCTTCCTTCCTATTCTAATTCGGTTCTCCGGGTCTTGCGCTCTGTGATTAATGTTGAGCATTAATCGATCGATCGGATTAAAAAAAGACCAATTGAACGTAATTGCAATTGCTACGAGCGATCCTTAGAGCTGTCGGAACCGAATGAAATTATATCCTTAGCCTTAGTCAAATAATTAACGAACATGATAATGTTTCTGACTTTAGGTTTGAAAATTGTAAAAGTTTCGGTGTTTATTTGCAAAGAAATTTATTGAAGTCTATATGATTTTCGACTTGAAAGAGCGCTTCTAGAAGTTTAAATCGACCTTGTACCGCTGATCGGTAATTCGATTTATCGATCGACAATTGCCAAAATGTTGAATGTTAACGTTAAGTTCTCTCTGTACATTAACATAATTTTAGAAAAATGATTCTTCAGAATGTCATACGGAGATATTCTAAAATAACGAAAGTACATCATTCTTATAAAATAGTCGGTGACCTTGAAGTCCTGAAAACTGCGACCTTGGAGATTTTTGATCATCGCATTTGCTACCTTTTGAACACATAACATATTTTGCAAGCATATAATATATTCCAGTCCATCTTCAAATAAGTTTCTATACCCAACGAATTAAACTTCGGTCAGTCAAAATCAGTAAAAACAATTTCAAATTAGATAAATGTATCAAAACATTAGTCGAGATAGTTACAGAAATTCATTTCAGAGAAAAATAGAACTTTTTGTACGGTTTTATTGGAATTTTTGACCTCACAATATCTAAAAACACCAAGAAATGCAAAAATGTATCAGTCAAATATTAACCCTTTGCGCTCGAGTGGCGCCTCTAGGGCGACATATACAATTCAAATGTGATTTTTGAACGTACAATTTCAATTTCACTTATATCAAAATACAACTAATTATTCATTGAAATAATATACATTGAGTGGTAAATGTTTTTAGATGTTTCTTTTCGAAGCAGAGCTTTTGGTTTTACGGAAATTTGTTATAAAAATGGACTCGATTTGATTCTATAGAAAAATGCCTCAAGCGCAAAGGGTTAAACAATAATAAATATAATATTTCCTTTCTGTTGTAATTCGATGAAGCTCGAGAACAGAGACGGGCAAAACCCTAAGCTTCGAATAAATCTGAAGTTTGCCGATATGTTTGTCTCGTTTCCTTCTTTGGGAAATTTTCAAAAGAGGAAACGAGACAAACATATCAGCAAACTTCAAATTTATTCGAAGCCTAGGGTTTTGCCCATCGCTGCTCGAGAAGGCATGCAAAAATAAGTTGATCGAACTTGTACACGTGTTTAACATTCAAATTATATTGACAGGTGTACCGGTCGGTAAGTTCGTCACGCTTGAAGCTTGGGTGACGTTCCGATTGGTCGGCGCGGTGGTGGTGGCTGCGCTCCGATTGGTCGCCGGGGCTCGTGTACGCGACCACCGGCGTAAGGGCGCCGACGTATCTCGCCTGCGTGATCATTCGCAGTGCGCGCGTCGTGGAACGTGGGAGTGTCGATGCGTGACAAGTGCGCGGCGGGGCGAGTACGAATACCACGTTGCCGGTGTGGGAAACGCGCGCGATCAAAATGTGACGGTTTGTGGATCTCGATCAGGAACAACTTACCGAAGGATTCGTCGATCAACGGAATGAACTTGGCCATGAGCGAAAGTGCCTGTGCCCGCGAACACTTTTGGAGAACATGAGATTCTCGTAACAGGACGAAACGGTGAGTGCAAAAATAAATTATCACCTGCGCCGGTGTCACGAGATAGTAGTCAGCTTATTTGAACTGGTGAGAATACGCGTTTAACACTTTATTTACCGGGAGCCTATTTATAGGCTTTTTAATCGCAGTGGTTAGCTTTTCGAATTTATTTACTGTGTCGATGGTTGTCTACTAACAATGTTCAGTTTTTGGGAACAGACTTGGCTTTCGATGTACCCAGTAATAGTATGAAGGAATGATTGTCAGCCTAGATTGGCATATGCTCCTGTAGAAAATTCTTTTTTGAATTAAACACTGTTTCTAAATAGCCCGGTAGATAAAGTGTTAAGTTTTTTGGATACAGAGAGTAGTTCAAATGATCTTTGAATTATTTTCC
>NW_026534853.1:0-5224 GCF_026225885.1 Hylaeus anthracinus
TTAGTAGTATTTGTCGCATTTTTGGGTTTAACGTGTTTTTTTTTTTTGTACGGTTTGTGTGGTATTCGTGGAATGTGATTTTTTGGTAATTGATAATTGTCGCGTTTTTGTGTCGTATTCGTCATATGTTTGTGCGGAATGTGTAACCTTTGCGCTGTGATTTACGTGGCTCGTGTGATATTTGTCTCATATCTGCGAGTAATGTGATTCTTGCGTGGAATATGTCTTTGGTGGCGTTTATGTAATTATTCGCGTATATACTACAGAAAAATCACATACAATACGCAAGCTACACATTCCACACAAAAATCACATTCAATGCGTAAATATCACGTGCAATACCGCACAAAGGCATACAGACAACGTTAGGCTCGTTCAAATATCGAATAACGAATAACGTTTCATTCGTGACCCACGAGTAAAGCTTTCATCTAGATAAAAGTGTGCCCAACTCTGGTTCGATGGAGAGTTCAAAATGCGTAGTTCGTTATATCGTCTACGTAAAATCTATCATCGTAACGTTTCGTGTATGTGTGTGTGTGTTTTGTCGTGTCTGTTTCGTTAATTTAACTGCAAGCTATTCCATAGAGTACGTTATCATTCTACCTCGTAACGGTTCGGTTTCGAAGACTCGCTAGAAAAAAGAAAAACTTACTATGGCGTCTAGCTGTAAATACGGAGAAAAAGAAACTAGGTCACAGCATTGAACGTTTCTCTTTTCTAGGAGCGCTGGCGGTTATTTGCTTTCGGACGAAATCAATTTGCCAAACTTTATACACGGTAACGGTTCGCTTAAAACTGCGACGAGGAGTTGTTTACCAGCCACGTTAAAAAATATACAGATTACTCGGAGGGGCGACGATATCTGGAATCGAATTCTTAATATTTAAAAATACTTAGACGATTCGTCATGTTTGCTGCCGATCTTCTTCTTGCTCGGACAGAGGTGGAATGCCGTTCAAATGGTCCACGGCATTGTTTTCCGTTTCGTCTTGTTCGGAGAGCAACGGAACCACCTGCTGATTGCTGCCATCCGCTTCAGAAGGTCGCCTACTTTGTCCAGGCAAGAACGACATTGGCATCGTACCCGACGGTGTCGTCGGCGCCGAACGCGATAGCCATCTTTTTGTTTTGTTCTTCGAGCCAGGATGTCCTAGTGGCATGTACATCTTTCCTCGTGCCCTTCTGGCTTTGTATGATCCAACAACGTCGCCTGGACTTAAAGGCCGTTGCGTAGAGCCGTTTGCATTTGTTGTGCATAAAACTTGAGGTCGATTCTGATAACAAGGCAAAACGGTGCTATGCCCACTGGGGAGCTGTGGTAGCTGTTGAATTTTATCTAACAGTTCACGTAACTGTAAAATATTATCACATTTTAAAAACTGCATCCCTAATCTAATGCTATCAATGAATAATAATATTCAGCGATACTATCAAAATCAATACCTCTATCGTTGGACTAGTAGCCCGTGGTGGTGAACACGGAGATTGAGCAGCTAAACTCGATATGTCAGATGTTGTCCTATGATTAGCCAACGAAACAACAGACCCAACATCCATGTTTTCCATTCTCTCGCATTCCACTGCAGATAACTCGTCGACGCTGTTGTTACAGGAGTATGGTGGAGGAATTATGGTATTTGCTTCGTTTACCATATTGCACATGAAACTGGAGCTCAAGGAATCCAATGTGCTTGCATGCGAAAGGGATCTGAAGTAGCGCATCACAAATCCTGATGTTCCTTTGCCAGATCCCTCGTCATATCCGATCACCAATGGATACAGATCAGGCTTTGCTGTAACCTAGAATTCCATTGTGTTGATACGATGAATTTATACAAGTGGTGTCAATGGTGTCACTATGTGGTACATACCTCATTGTAGGGAGGTGGCAGGGCTTGAACGAAAGAACTACAGTGACTATAATGTGGCGGTGGGTACCACGGTCCTGTGGAAGCTCTATCCGAAGAAGCACAATCTTCCACCATGACCGATCTGCGGCGTCTCCATAGCCAACAACCAATATATGCTGCTGCTATGGTCAACCCTATAAGTACCGCTGCCCTAAATAATATAGAACATATATTGACTACAACTCTTACAGAAGAGTGGCTACATAAAGAAGCATGGAACTAACCATAAGTACCAATAAGTCCAAATCAAGAAATTAAACATGTCTGATGCAGTGTGCACTTGGAATACACCGTAACAACAACCAAAGGAACAACAGTCTTTTGGAGGAGAGCAGCTGAAAATAATCAAATTTAGTTGTCCTATATGTTTCAAAAATTCAGGTAGTATGGTTTAAAGAAGCAGCTATTAAACTTACACATGCCCCCCATTGCACAGCCTAGAAGACACCTTAAAAATAAAGCAAGAAATTGTTATTGAACGAAAATGACATCAATGTAAGTGCAATCTATTCAAAATTAAGCATCACAAATATCGGGACATTCAATGTAATATTTTCTGCAGAAGAATATAGATGGAAAAGTAACAGAAACAAGCGTGTAGAAATTTGAACACCCTTCGAATCTTCAAAGAGAAACGTCACAAAAACTTGCCGCACAAAAACTTCACCGACACTCTCACATCCCATCGAGGGACATTCGACGAGAAAGGATTGTTTTTGCCGCGAGAAAGCGTGCACTAACGATGAATTTGTCGCGCACAATTGGTTCGTATAAATGAAAGGACGTGTCGAGTTGTGAGAAACAAAATTGAACGTGGAAAAAGACTTACTCATGAACGAGAAATACAGCGAACAGGGGTTCATTGTCTAGACACGGGCGAACCGTGGGTAAAACCGACGTATTGATCGACCTCTGGTCGAGGAGAATAGAACAAGGAGACACTGGTACACGAGATATGCGCTAACATTCTACGGGGTTATAGCATGCCGCAGCGGTACACGGCGGCTGCATCATTGGAAGTCGTGTTCCTCGCCGTCGTTCTTACTTGATCGACGAACAGCAGCGTCAGGAGTGCGGTCAGCACGGACACTTCGAAAGCACGGCCTACGGTTTGCACCATAATTCTACCACGGAGTGCATGCCACCGCGCCACCTTATATAGTTCCATTTCGTTTATCATATATCTACCAACGGCTGCGGAACAAGCCGTCTTCCTTCCTATTCTAATTCGGTTCTCCGGGTCTTGCGCTCTGTGATTAATGTTGAGCATTAATCGATCGATCGGATTAAAAAAAGACCAATTGAACGTAATTGCAATTGCTACGAGCGATCCTTAGAGCTGTCGGAACCGAATGAAATTATATCCTTAGCCTTAGTCAAATAATTAACGAACATGATAATGTTTCTGACTTTAGGTTTGAAAATTGTAAAAGTTTCGGTGTTTATTTGCAAAGAAATTTATTGAAGTCTATATGATTTTCGACTTGAAAGAGCGCTTCTAGAAGTTTAAATCGACCTTGTACCGCTGATCGGTAATTCGATTTATCGATCGACAATTGCCAAAATGTTGAATGTTAACGTTAAGTTCTCTCTGTACATTAACATAATTTTAGAAAAATGATTCTTCAGAATGTCATACGGAGATATTCTAAAATAACGAAAGTACATCATTCTTATAAAATAGTCGGTGACCTTGAAGTCCTGAAAACTGCGACCTTGGAGATTTTTGATCATCGCATTTGCTACCTTTTGAACACATAACATATTTTGCAAGCATATAATATATTCCAGTCCATCTTCAAATAAGTTTCTATACCCAACGAATTAAACTTCGGTCAGTCAAAATCAGTAAAAACAATTTCAAATTAGATAAATGTATCAAAACATTAGTCGAGATAGTTACAGAAATTCATTTCAGAGAAAAATAGAACTTTTTGTACGGTTTTATTGGAATTTTTGACCTCACAATATCTAAAAACACCAAGAAATGCAAAAATGTATCAGTCAAATATTAACCCTTTGCGCTCGAGTGGCGCCTCTAGGGCGACATATACAATTCAAATGTGATTTTTGAACGTACAATTTCAATTTCACTTATATCAAAATACAACTAATTATTCATTGAAATAATATACATTGAGTGGTAAATGTTTTTAGATGTTTCTTTTCGAAGCAGAGCTTTTGGTTTTACGGAAATTTGTTATAAAAATGGACTCGATTTGATTCTATAGAAAAATGCCTCAAGCGCAAAGGGTTAAACAATAATAAATATAATATTTCCTTTCTGTTGTAATTCGATGAAGCTCGAGAACAGAGACGGGCAAAACCCTAAGCTTCGAATAAATCTGAAGTTTGCCGATATGTTTGTCTCGTTTCCTTCTTTGGGAAATTTTCAAAAGAGGAAACGAGACAAACATATCAGCAAACTTCAAATTTATTCGAAGCCTAGGGTTTTGCCCATCGCTGCTCGAGAAGGCATGCAAAAATAAGTTGATCGAACTTGTACACGTGTTTAACATTCAAATTATATTGACAGGTGTACCGGTCGGTAAGTTCGTCACGCTTGAAGCTTGGGTGACGTTCCGATTGGTCGGCGCGGTGGTGGTGGCTGCGCTCCGATTGGTCGCCGGGGCTCGTGTACGCGACCACCGGCGTAAGGGCGCCGACGTATCTCGCCTGCGTGATCATTCGCAGTGCGCGCGTCGTGGAACGTGGGAGTGTCGATGCGTGACAAGTGCGCGGCGGGGCGAGTACGAATACCACGTTGCCGGTGTGGGAAACGCGCGCGATCAAAATGTGACGGTTTGTGGATCTCGATCAGGAACAACTTACCGAAGGATTCGTCGATCAACGGAATGAACTTGGCCATGAGCGAAAGTGCCTGTGCCCGCGAACACTTTTGGAGAACATGAGATTCTCGTAACAGGACGAAACGGTGAGTGCAAAAATAAATTATCACCTGCGCCGGTGTCACGAGATAGTAGTCAGCTTATTTGAACTGGTGAGAATACGCGTTTAACACTTTATTTACCGGGAGCCTATTTATAGGCTTTTTAATCGCAGTGGTTAGCTTTTCGAATTTATTTACTGTGTCGATGGTTGTCTACTAACAATGTTCAGTTTTTGGGAACAGACTTGGCTTTCGATGTACCCAGTAATAGTATGAAGGAATGATTGTCAGCCTAGATTGGCATATGCTCCTGTAGAAAATTCTTTTTTGAATTAAACACTGTTTCTAAATAGCCCGGTAGATAAAGTGTTAAGTTTTTTGGATACAGAGAGTAGTTCAAATGATCTTTGAATTATTTTCC
>NW_026534854.1:0-3795 GCF_026225885.1 Hylaeus anthracinus
CATTGTCCAATTGTTCTTTCATGTTATAATAATTCTCGAAGTTAGATTATAATAATATTTTTATTGCACCTTACGCATTTGTGTGTCTCTAGTGCCACCGTTTGTTATCATATTCATCTCCTTGTAACGCGATAATTGAATACTGAAGACGTTGAGTGAATAATTAATGATTATCGCGAATCATCAAAAACGTACTCTTCCCTTAGAGTCAAATTTATGTCGCGTCGTTTCCTGTCGCGGGACCCGTTTCTCCGAAAGATGTACACGGTTTCTTTTCTTCGAAAGTTTTGCTACGTACAATGTCTTTTATGTATGGTGCCTCACTGTGCGCTATACAACTTGAAGAACCAAACCTGACCAAGGGTTAAGCATTTTTAATAGGGAACACGTTGATTGTTTTTATAATTGTACTCTTGACTAAAACGATTTTCAAAATGGATCGCGTTCAGTGGAATATTAACGTTTTGTTTGACAGCGTTAATCTCGCTAGCCACTTCCGGGAAACGGCGAGTGTAACGAGCTCTTCGTACTCGAAAGAGACACGTTTAGCGAAGGAAAGTTAATTATGGGTCCCACAACAGGATCCAGTACTCTGGCGAATTTTTTCACAAAATACTACTGGATAATTATTACGCGTAGAAATTAATTCTGTGCCTTTATATTATCAAGTATTCAATCATTCGTTATTTATTTATTTTTTTTTTCTTTTGTAAGTTTAATTTAAATAGACATACTTACTCGCCATGTTGTTACGTTAGAGTAACAATTTTCTAAGTTCTCGAAAGTCTCAATCTGATGGCCATCACAATTTATTTACATACAGTGGATGTAGGAAGTATTCGTACACCGATCAATTTCCAAAAGTTATTTTTGATAATCAATGACATTCTACATATTCTCGGAAATCTCTAGAATAGATAGATTACAAAAAAAAAAATAGCTATTTATGTAAGTTTCGAAATTAACAAAAAAAAAGAAACAATCAATCGATAGAAATATTGAGGCAATAAGTATTCGCACAACTGTTTAATTTTTGAAACTTCGTTAAAAAAAAAGAAATTTACATTAATGTACAAGTATATAATACTTCCTTCGTGGGATTTCCTTTTGATTTTGTAATGATTGTAACTCTTCTGAGCATTAAATTAACTAAATTATTAGTTATTCGAAGTGGGATCTTTTTCAATTACTCTATTAGAGCAATTTTTAAAAGTACTTTACTGGAAATTTGATGTTTTCTAATTCGTACGAAGCAATAAACTAATGTGGTTATGTCATAAATTCTACTGTAAATGGTTCGTCGTAAGAATCGTACAAATACTTGTTGCTCCTATACTTTTACTTAAATTAAATTAATAAATTTTACGTAAATGCAAAAAGTGCATTTTCTTGTTTATTTCCCAAATTATATTAACTAGTTAATATTGTTTGGACTATATCTATCTTAGAGATTTCCGAGAATATGTAAGATATCATTGATTGAAAAAAAAATAAATTAAGAAACTACAATTTCATAGAAAAGTTTTTTGGGAAATTGATCGGTGTACGAATACATTCTACCACCCACTGTATACGAAGTTCAGTAGCCATGAATATTTTACATTGTAAAATACTCATACTCGATACTTGATTACGAGTATAACAAGTAGTTATGATAATTGTACAGGGATAACACAAAACAAAATATTACGTTGCATGTAATGTCAGGTTATGTGTTGAGACGTGTACAGATGTGTAATACATTGTAATAGAGATCACATTGAGAACTCGGAAGGTTGGTGCTTCACTTGACGTATCAAAATTACAAATAGCTACGTTTATTCTGACTGGAGTTATGAATGATCGAATACAAAGCCACAGAATTCGTTTCTACACCTAATACATTAACACTTTCGTTGCGGACGAGTAGCCGTTCGCTGGGGGCTGCAATTATGATATTTTCTTTAATGAAAAATTTCTTACAAATGTTCTAATATGATTATTTTGAAAAACATATATTTGTGGTAACTTATTTTATATATAATATGATTGCTGAACAAAAAAAAAAAATGAAACCTGAAAACTAATAAAAACAACCATATATTTTGATATGGACGCACATATGCGTCATCCGCAGCGAAAGTGTTAGAAAAGAAAAAAAAGAAAGAATTCCACCTACAAAAATCTGTTCGCGTTAAATGATGTCCACCCGATACCATTAGATATTTAGTTCGAATCCTTCGCTTTATACATCAAGTACGTTTCTAGTCATTCGAAAGTCGTTGAGTTAAATGCTTCCACTTTGGGTATATTGTTCGATATTAATTGATAAATATACCGTTTCTGTTCCACAATCGAAAGTTTAAGAAGCCCGAAGGCCACGTACCCATGCGGGCTTTCGTATCGTGCCCGTCTAATTTTTCAGTCGTAATGGGAATCGAAGCGGAACGATCGAATGTCTTTAAAATGTTACGTAATTGCCGGGGAGAAAAAAAAGTTTGTATTTATTGACGGTCGGAGTTACCATTACGCTACTCGACTATGCGTGCTGTTGGTTCGCAAACTAGCGCGGCTTATGCATATTGCATACGTTTCCATGTATAATGTCGCTTGTAAAAGGGGTTCTGCTCGTCCCGAGTGCTGCTAACCGCGTAACCATCGAGTTTCCCTGAGTTTCTTTGTATTCGCCCGTCACTTCGACATGCTTTGCGCCCGATTCTGGGATAACGCTGACTAAACACCGTTAATAACTGTCAGATAGATATTGAAACCGTAGAATGTCAATGGAAAATTTGCCCGTTACGAATCGTCCACGTAAACGTGAATTCTTAAGGCATCTACTGTTTTGTATTCTTAATTAATTATTTGATTATCTGACTCGAGTACGATTTACGTTACGGAATGACCGTGTTTTTATCTATACCTCTATATTAATATTATAAACAGGTGAAATACGTTTGTATGAAGGACGGGATAATCTCCGAAAGTAATGAACTGATTCTAAACAATTTTTCAGTGATAGAAAGCTACACTATCCCTTAGTAACACAAGCTATATTTTATTTCGATATGACAATACGACGTTAATATCTGTAAGCGAAGTCGAAGCAACACTATACTCAGAAATATCGTAAGCTCCCTATTTATTTTTCTTTTAAATTATTATTTATTCTTTTTACACGTTTACATATTTTCTATTCGCTTCGTTTTACAAATTCACATGTTCTTTATTTATTTTCTTTCATAAATACATGGATTCCTTGTCTATTTCGTTTCGTAAATTCGTTTATTTTCGATTTAGTTTACTTTATTTCACACCACTCTCCCACCTTCTGTGGATAAAAACTGTAGGACGTTGCGAGCTTGCATTTTAAGTTCGACTACCCTATGGCTACGTTCCAAGTTTCATCGCGATCCGACCAGCCGTCTTCCCGTGACACACAGGCATAACTAGATTTTATTTATATAGACAGGAAGCTCGGTCTACAGTCCCACAACATTGCCAATTGTTCGAATTTCACCCTAAGGCGAACGTAAAACAGTACACGGTTGAAATACAAATACAACTTGGCGACCTATCCTTGCATTTTTTAATCTTTTCTATAGTACAAATATCGTAGATTAATGCCAAGTTGGAATCCACCGATATTTCCTTCTTAGAAAAAAAGCAAAGAAATATTTTCCACTCGTTAATTTTCAACGATACGTACGATATTAGTATACTTAGTAGAATTCCTGAGTTGAAATTTAAAAATGAAGGGAAATAGGAGTTAACACTAAAACTATCAAGACTAATGCATACCAAGTTGAAATCCAC
>NW_026534855.1:0-1875 GCF_026225885.1 Hylaeus anthracinus
GTTGATGAGAAAGGGTTAATTCACCCCGTCCCTAAAGAGGTAATGCAGAAAAACGGCACTTCAGAAGGGTCCAGGGGCGAAAGAAGGGGGGTGAAAAAATCAAAAAAACCTTTGAGGCGACTCTGTTTGATGCCCCTACAAAATGCACCCCTTGAAGTCGCTCTCGGACAAACCCAACCCTCACAACCCCCCCCCCCCCCTAAAATCCACAATTTTTGGACGACAGTCCCGATTTTGGACTCGATGCATTCTTTAGACTCCCCTGATCCAGGAAATGCCATCACTCATGCCGTCCACCCCATAGCCACCCCTTGGGGGGTGGAACAGCTTGCGACTTTTCAATCCCCTTCGTAAGGGAAGACTTTCAGACATCAAAGAGCGATGAAATTCACCATGTTTGTTCTCGATATGTTAAGAATGAAAGCCCAACAGATCCCGTTTCGAAAACTACCCCCTGAGCTGAGCAGGGGTGGTCCAAAGTTAGGGGTGGTTCACCCGAAGTGTAAGAGTTGGTACGATGTTTCGTTGCGTGAAACGCATGTGGTACGGTCCAAGGCATTGAAGTGACACAGTTTTGATGTCTTTTCCCCTCGTGAATAGCACTAAAATACGAAAATGTCGTTTTCTTGAAAAACCCACCTCCCGTCTTCAGACCCGTCTGTGGGGTGACTGACCAACTCCATTGTCAACGCCGTTCTCGGATTCGGACGCGCAATTGCTTTATTAACAGGTCTCCAAAAATTCAGATTTTTTTAATCACGCTTTCATTGCAAAACAAGGCGAATTTGAAAGCGCTGTAAATGAAATCGGCACTCAGAAGTGGAGCGGTACGTTATCAAGGAGCTGCATCCGTACGTGGTCAGACATGACCGGACCCCAATTTAACGTGGGCTGACCACGTACGGGTGCAGGCCCTCACTTCACTTCTGCATGCCGGCTCCGTCCGGCCCACTTGCTACTCTTTCAAATCTGCTCCGATTTTACCACGAAAGGGTGATTCAAAAAATCTGATTTTCTAAGGACCCGTTAATAAAGCATTTGCGCGTCCGAATCCGTGAACGGCGTTGACATGGAGTTGCTCAGTCACCCCAGAGACGGGTCTGAAGACGGGAGGTGGGTTTTCCAAGAAAACGACATTTTCGTATTTTAATGCTATTCACAAGGGGAAAAGACATAAAGCTTGTGTCGCTCCAATGCCTTGGGCCGTACCACATGCGTTTCATGCAACGAAACATCGTTCCAACTCTTACACTTCGGGTGAACCACCCCTAACTTTGGACCACCCCTGCTCAGCTCAGGGGGTAGTTTTCGAAACGGGATCTGTTAGGCTTTCATTCTTCATGTATCGAGAACAAACATGGTGAATTTCATCGCTCTTTAATGTCTAGAAGTCTTCCCTTACGAAGGGGATTGAAAAGTCGCAAGCTGTTCCACCCCCCAAGGGGTGGCTATGGGGTGGACGGCATGAGTGATGGTATTTCCTGGATCAGGGGAGTCTAGAGAATGCGTCGAGTCCAAAATCGGAACTCTCGTTCAAAAATTGTGGATTTTAGGGGGGGGGGGGTTGTGAGGGTTGGGTTTGTCCGAGAGCGACTTCAAGGGGTGCATTTTGTAGGGGCATCAAACAGAGTCGCCTCAAAGGTTTTTTTGATTTTTTCACCCCCCTTCTTTCGCCCCTGGACCCTTCTGAAGTGCCGTTTTTCTGCATTACCTCTTTAGGGACGGGGTGAATTAACCCTTTCTCATCAACTCTCGTCAATGCAACTTTGCACACACTCAGAGGACACCTCAAAACTAAACCTCACGAAGTTTCCCGAAGATCGGTTAGAAACTCTCGGAGTTATGAAGTTTTAAAATAGTGTCCCGTTTTTTTTT
>NW_026534856.1:0-1292 GCF_026225885.1 Hylaeus anthracinus
AAACTCTCGGAGTTATGAAGTTTTAAAATAGTGTCCCGTTTTTTTTTACGGCTAGTGTATAATATAAATAATCCATGTTATAATGTTCAGAAAACAAGACACACTTTTATTTAAGTAATTACTAGACTGCGGATCTTTATGCATTTGTAGGAAATTTAAATGTGCAAGAAACTACAAAATGGAAACAATTTGCAAGAATATAAAAAAGATTGAAAGTGAAGTTCATGTTATAATATTTACAGAATAAAATAAATTCCTATTTAGGTTCAATTTTTAGGCACGTTTGCGAAGATTTTATTTTGCATGAAGATCCGCAGTCTAGTAATTACTTTTATTTTTGTGCAAATAAACATATCAATTAGCATAAACATTCCCAGTCTAATAATCACCGTACATAAACCCAATATATTATATTAGTTAATCGATTTCTTTGCCATTGAAAACTATGAACGTTTAACATATATGTGAAATATAGACAGGGTGTCCCAAAAATGTCGGAGGTTCCTGAAAGGGGTGGTTCGAGGGGTGACTTGAAACAACTTTTTACTTAACGAAAATGTTGTCAGTGGCTTCGTTAACAAGATATTAAAGAAGATATTTATAGCACACAGTTTTGCTAAGCAAAAAGTTGTTTCAAATCACCCCCCGAACCACCCCTTTCGAAGCCCTCCAACATTTTTGGGACACCCTGTCTATATTTCACATATATGTTAAACGTTCATAGTTTTCAATGGCAAAGAAATCGATTAACTAATATAATATATTGGGTTTATGTACGGTGATTATTAGACTGGGAATGTTTATGCTAATTGATATGTTTATTTGCACAAAAATAAAAGTAATTACTAGACTGCGGATCTTCATGCAAAATAAAATCTTCGCAAACGTGCCTAAAAATTGAACCTAAATAGGAATTTATTTTATTCTGTAAATATTATAACATGAACTTCACTTTCAATCTTTTTTATATTCTTGCAAATTGTTTCCATTTTGTAGTTTCTTGCACATTTAAATTTCCTACAAATGCATAAAGATCCGCAGTCTAGTAATTACTTAAATAAAAGTGTGTCTTGTTTTCTGAACATTATAACATGGATTATTTATATTATACACTAGCCGTAAAAAAAAACGGGACACTATTTTAAAACTTCATAACTCCGAGAGTTTCTAACCGATCTTCGGGAAACTTCGTGAGGTTTAGTTTTGAGGTGTCCTCTGAGTGTGTGCAAAGTTGCATTGACGAGAGTTGATGAGAAAGGGTTAATTCACCCCGTCCCTAAAGAGGTAATGCA
>NW_026534857.1:0-1779 GCF_026225885.1 Hylaeus anthracinus
AGGTTCGTATTGCTTTCTGAAATTTCATTTGACAGTGCGCGCGGCGTAATGCTTTCTTAAATTTCATTACAAAGTTGACAACGGCGTAATGCTTTTTTAAATTTCATTTTACAATGCCAGCATCGTATTGCTTTTTTAAATTTTATTTTACAGTGCCAGCGGCGTATTGCTTTCTTAAATTCCATTTCCTAGTGCCAGCATCGTATTGCTTTCTTAAATTTCATTTCACAGTGCGAGCGGCGTAATGCCTTCTTAAATTTCATTTCAAAATGCCAGCGGCGTATTGTTTTCTTAAATTTCATTTCCCAGTGCTAGGTTCGTATTGCTTTCCTAAATTTCATTTTACAGTACCAGCGGCGTAATGCTCTCTTTAACTTCATTTCACAGTGCCAGCGGCGTAATGATTTCTTCAATTTTTTTTCAAATTGCCAGAAGCGTGATGATATCTTAAATTTTATTTCAAAGTACCAACGGCGTAATGCTTTCTTAAATTTTATTTTAATATGCCAACGGCGTAATGCTTTCTTAAATTTTTTCGAAATGCCAGCTGCGTATTGATTTCTGAAATTTTATATCGCAGTGCAGCTGCGTAATGCTTTCTGAAATTTTATTTAAAGTGCCAGCATCGTATTGCTTTCTTAGTTTCATTACACAGTGCTAACGGCGTAATGCTTTCTTAAATTTCATTTCACTGTGGCAGGGTCGTATTAATTTCTGAAATTTCATTACAAATTTGCCAACGGCGTAATGCTTTTTTAAATTTCATTTCCCAGTGCCAGGGTCGTATTGCTTTCTTTAATTTCATTTAACAGTGCCAGCGGCGTAATGCTTATTTAAATTTCATTTCACAGTGCCAGCATCGTATTGCTTTTTTTAATTTCATTTCACAGTGCCAGGTTCGTATTTCTTTCTTAATTTCATTACACAGTGCCAACGGCGTAATGATTTCTTAAATTTTATTTCAATATGCTAGCGGCGTATTGCTTTCTGAAATTTCATTTCACAGTACCAACGGCGTTATAATTTCTTAAATTTTATTTCAATATGCTAGCGGCGTATTGCGTTCTTAAATTTCATTTCAGAGTGCCAACGGCGTACTGCTTTCTTAAATTTTTTCGAAATGCCAGCTGCGTATTGCTTTCTGAAATTTTATATCGCAGTGCCAGCTGCGTAATGCTTTTTTAAATTTCATTCCCCAGTGCCAGGGTCGTATTGCTTTCTTTAATTTCATTTCACAGTGCCAGCGGCGTCATGCTTTCTTAAATTTCATTTTACAGTACCAGCGGCGTAATGCTCTTTTTAACTTCATTTCACAGTGCCAGCGGCGTAATGCTTTCTTTAATTTCATTTCAAAATGCCAGCATCGTATTGCTTTCTTAATTTTATTACACAGTGCCAACGTCGTAATGCTTTTTTAAATTTCATTCCCTAGTGCCAGGGTCGTATTGTTTTCTTTAATTTCATTTCACAGTGCCAGCGGCGTCATGCTTTCTTAAATTTCACTTTACAGTACCGGCGGCGTAATGCTTTCATAAATTTCATTTCACAGTGCGAGCGGCGTAATGCCTTCTTTAATTTCATTTCAAAATGCCAGCGGCGTATTGCTTTCTTAAATTTCATTTCCCAGTGGTAGGTTCGTATTGCTTTCTGAAATTTCATTTGACAGTGCGCGCGGCGTAATGCTTTCTTAAATTTCATTACAAAGTTGACAACGGCGTAATGCTTTTTTAAATTTCATTTTACAATGCCAGCATCGTATTGCTTTTTTAAATTTTATTT
>NW_026534858.1:0-9056 GCF_026225885.1 Hylaeus anthracinus
CCTGTCGACGTGAAGAAAGTTTGCGAGAGACTCGGAAGCTCGGGGGGGTAGCAACGACTCAAGGAACAGCGTGATGCCGACTCCAGGTGTTAATAATCCTCCCCTAATTGTCCCATCTCGGGGCTGGGATAATTCCCATTAAACGCCGCTAAATACTTGTTTGTATACAACCCCCGCTGATCGGAGAGACTCTTTTACACCTTTCGTGAAAGGTAACGAAGGACTTCCTGCGGCTTTTGTAGGGGGTTCCTCGCGACAAAAGGGGCGCGAGCTCTCGCAAGATGTTCGATAATAAGTACCTTTAGATATCACGTGGTTACGTAATGAGTAGATGCTTGCACAAATTCAGTAATATATGTATAATATATATGTACAATACATGTATAATATATATATGTATAATATATGTATAATATATATGTATAATATATATGTATTATATATGTATAATATATATGTATAATATATATGTACAATACATGTATAATATATATATGTATAATATATATGTACAATATATGTATAATATATACGTACAATATATGTATAATATATATGTACAATACATGTATAATATATATATGTATAATATATGTATAATATATATGTATAATATATATGTATTATATATACGTACAATATATGTATAATATATATGTACAATATATGTATAATATATATGAACAATATATGTATAATATATATGTACAATATATGTATAATGTATATGAACAGTATATGTATAATATATATGAACAATATATGTATAATATATATGTACAATATATGTACAATATATATATACAATATATGTATAATGTATATGAACCGTATATATATAATATATATGTACAATATATATAATACAATCGTTTTATTTTGTACATTACATACAACGGTAATATTTCAAAACGTATTTGTAATTTTTTATTTTATCTAATGTTACATGAGTTTGTTAGCCATTTGCGAGCACGTTACAATATATTATTACGTTATTGAATTTTCTGTCTTCTTACATTGTATTTAACTTAGTTTTCATCGGTATAACTGCCTTTTAGAATGGAATACAATGTAAATACATGAAAATCACATTTATAGTAAAAGTAGCATCGGAACCAAATAGTATAGAAACTGATATTTTGCTATTAAACTGATATAACATGTTGATAAGAGAATGGACGCAAGTTATCAGTAAAAATGTAGCGAATGAAACAGAAATATTGAACAAAACCTACGCTTCAAAATGAAATGTTACTATTAATACATATTAATGACATTTTCCTGCATATATAATATAATAATTCACGTTACTAGGAAAATGGCCACGAAACAATGTAATTGAAGCAAATAACACAGAAATACAAAACAAAATCTGTATTCTGAGTACGAGCACATAAGAAAAAAATATCTATTCCAAAATAAGATTTACCATCAATTTATACAAAAACCAAAATATCGATACCAACCTAATATAACAGTACACGTCAACAGGAAAATTCACACAAATTCTATCCTCTGAAATGGAACGCAACACGAACATATCAAAACAAAATAAAAATCGTAGTTCTTCGACCGACCCAGCAAATTAATTTCGCCAACGTCGGTGGCCCTTTCGAGACCACCGTGGTTCGGTACCGCGCAAGTTCTCGCGTACCAATTTACCGGTACAATACCGAGCCCCGGAAACACGAAATTCCTTGTTGACACGTATGCCGAGGCAGCGGCGCTATAGAGCCGGAGCACTGTAACGACCAGCATTTGATAAGGGACGGTCCGGGGTGCGCGATGGCGGATGAGTCCCGATTTAATGGATAGAGGACAGATTCTGCAGATACATCAGAAGGCCGGGCGCGGTATCTCCCGTGCAAATCGGAACAGAAGCACGTCGTCCTCTGTTTCCCCCCCGGCCCCGTCCACACCTCCCCCCCCCCCCCCGATTGGTATCCTCCGGACCCTCGATGCTCCGACCACCCACCCCTGGGCTATCGATCCCGTCTCTTTTTCCACCTTTGACTAACTTTCCGGCCCCGTCTCGCTTCCGTCCATCGACACTTCGACCCACGAGGGCTCGTCACCTCGCTTCCAACCAGAGATCGCATCGCGTCTAATGGCAGCTGATCCGCGCCACCCTCGTTGTCTCTTTTTCGCGGCGCTCGCGTTTCGATGATGCCACCGACGACGGCTTCTCTACATTTTTCCTCGGCCTGTCTGCGTCTCGTCGCCGAAAGAACCGATCGTGGAGAGCACGATGTGCTTAAGGGTCGGTTCTTTCGACGATGGCTCGCTGATCGGGGATGAAGCTGAGAGATTAGGACGCTCCTACCCTCGTTACGTACATTACACCCCGGGGACCGAGTCGCTTTTTCCCGGCAATCGATAACACGGGTTGCGGACAGAGATGGAGGAGGTTTTTTTTTTTTAGCGGGTTTTGGTATCGGTAAGAAATTTGGTCCGCGAAGAATACTTTGTTCAACTTCTTACCTTTCTATTTGCCATGGTCCGAGAAATTTGGAGATAACGCGTGGGTCAAGGGGTTGAGAGACTAGTTCGAATCATTTAAAATTGATCCTAGTAATTTGATATAATATTAGCAATGTGATATACAGGGTGTTTCAGAAATGTTAGAGGTCCTTGAAAGGGTGGTTCGGGGGGTGATTTGAAACAACATTTTCCTTAGCGAAAACGACGCGACAATATACACATTCAACTCAAAATACTAACAAATTCCCAATTTTTCGTATTTTACCACGATCTATTCAACATAATATTTTTAGAATTTATTATAATTTGGACCTTCGAGAATAAAGGAAAAGAATTAATATTAGAAAATCACTTAATTTCATGATTCAGAGTTGAATTTTTATCAAACACATCTTTCCTAATTATTGTAAATTTGTATCTAAATGAGAAGTTTCAAACCTGCACGTCGAAGCATGTCATTCGTTAAAAAAATCATTGCTCTTCTTTATTATCAGCAGACTACGAGTTTCTATGCATTTATATTAAATGCGCAAGAATTTGAATGTGCAAGAAATTACGAAGATGCAAACAATACGCAATAACGTAACAAAATATTAAAAGTCAAGTTCGCATTATAATCACAGTTAAAAATAAATTCATATTTAGGAACATTAAATTTTCGTAGGTAATCAGACCAGTCTATTTTTCGACTAAATAAAATTTACTATGGAGACATAAAATTTACCTTCACCATAATAAAGAAACGCGAAGTTGGGTCAGAATTAGTCTATTTTTCGATTTATTAAAATTTACCATGGAGGCATAAAATGTACCTTTGTAAATTTACCATAAAATTCAGCATCGTAATAAAAAAGAAACGCGAAGTTAGGTCAGAATTATTTCTCGACAAAATAAAATTCACTACGAATAAAAATTACATTCGTAAATTTACCATAAAATTCAGCATCGTGATAAAAAAGAAACGCGAAGTTAGGTCAGAATTATTTCTCGACAAAATAAAATTCACTACAAAAAAAAAGTTACCTTCGTTTTACCATAAAATTCATCATAAAAGTACCATCGTAAAAAAGAACGTGAAATTATATCAGAATATCTAATTCAGACCTAACAAGCTGTGACGTATCTAGGTTGAGCTAAGTTAGACTCAGGTCAACACTGAAATTGGTCTCTGTTATGGCACTCCGGTGACGTTTATGGTAGCCTGTGCCAGCCATAGTCTAGCTAGGCCAGCTTGCGAAGTGGCCTACTTCGACCATAGCGCTTTTAGTGGTTCGAAGGGATGACTGGCGCGGGAACGAGGTTCTTGAACGGAACGTCAGGCGATTCATTGGTATCGATGATTTTATTGCATTGGATTGACTCATATTTACTACAGGGGACACATACATATGCATTTTCGTCTACTCTACCGATTATCTACATATATAACTTTTCTTTATTTTCGCCGTTAATCATGCTTAATTAATTCGCCGTCGTTGCCTGCAGCTTACCTAATCTGCGTGGTAGAAACGTGAAACACGAGTCGAGACGAGCTTTCCACGAGGAATTACTCGCCGTAAAAAAGTAACGACGAACGTTACGCGAATAACCAAATGTTACTCGAGCAACGAATCGCACGCTTGGAAATTTTCAACGAAAATTAACTTCTTCGGGGGACGATTTTATTCTTCGCGCTTTTTCTTATATATCTAACTGTACATCGGAAATAACGTCATCAGTGCAGCCAAACCATGAAATGTTTACTCCTCTTGTCGAGGAATTCTGTAGCAAATGAGTTATTATCATGTGGGAGTGACACGGTTAGACATCGATGATAGCGAAACAATTATGGTAGGACGTACGATAAATAAGAGAAACGTATAAGTATCAAGCAAACATTTTTTTTCTTTTCAAGTAAAATATTTAATATATTTGGAATTAACGAATGGGAAGTAAATAGTAGTTTAATTTTGTTGGATCGGATTTACACGTACCTCTTTCAGGCTACACATTTTTACCTTTTATTTTCCATTGTGTTCATTGCAACCTGTCTATCCACACAATTTAAAAATCGTGTCGAGGGATAAATAAAAATGTTCTTATAAATGGTGTACAATATTTTCGTAATCTACCAAATCACTCCCATCGCTGTCAAACCGCACAAAGACATACACGCGAAAACGAAGAATAGTGACGAACGACTTCTATTGCAAAGCTCTGAGACGATCGCGCGATGTAACTAGAATAATTACAATGGTAATGATAATGACCAACATTTCGTTCGCTATCTACGCGCGGCTTAAAGCTACTATCACACCGATTTATACATTTCGCCTAAAGAATAGATAGATATGCGTTCGACGCGTCGCGGTAAGAGTCGCTTCTGTGTACCGTTCTCGTCATTGTCATCGCCAGGGTGTTCAGCTCTTCCTTTATTAAACAAATGAGTTTTAAAAACGGACATCAGGATTTTGTTTTCTGGTAAAAAATCCACAATCTTCTCGGGTTGTCGTTTAAAATATAAAGTCGAGTATACAGAGTGCATCAGAGTGTGTTACTAAAACATAAAATTCTAGGAGTCTAAATAATTTTACACAAATTTTTACACGCAGAAAAGCTCGTAGAAACAAATTTCGCTAGTTCCTTCAAAAGTTATCCAGGTTGGTCTTGCGTCGCACCCTGTACCACGACCCCTCGCATCCATCAATTTCCGTTTCGCTTGTTTCCATCGATGGTTAACAGTTGCGCGACGCGACGCGTCTCTGCAGCAGGTACAAATATTTACATGTATTTACACAAATAAGTAATCGTCTCGCAGGACACCATCGATTGAGCTTTCATGCGACGATTAAGCCGATATCACGGGGAACGGTTTCCAATAACGATCGAGCCAATACGTCCGCTAACTGCTCGGGTGTTGATTTAACTCCCGGACGCGGTTTATTTCGCTGATGCTACGACCGATTATTTGCGTTCTCCGATATGCATGCAACGCTCGGTGTTTTGCACCTCGTAACTGCTCGGCTCGGTTGAAATATCATTGTCGCGGGGGCGGAATTGTCCGCGACGCGTTCTGTCGTCTAATTCGATTATCTGTTTGCACGGTGTTTTCCTCTGTCGCACGGTTGATTGCCAAATTAAGAATATCCCGTCGTCGTTGTTTGCTGAAATTCTTCCGCCGACAGATCCGACGATCGAGCTTCCGTATTTAAAAAAAACGACGAACGTGACGCTTCTCGCGCGTGAGTTATCATTCGACCAATATAACGTGGAAATGTTTGAATATTTTTCACCGATTCTTAAAAGCAGTACTGATTGGACGATATTTCTTATTTTCCTCGAGTGCGAGAAAAACCTGTCCGATTTCTGAGTATCTTTCATTGGCACCCTGTATATGAAACACATATAAGGCTATTTATTTTAATTTAAAGAAATATGTCGAGAATGTACAATGACACTTTTTTGTACAAGTAGATTTCTTTTTCGGGGTAATCAATTTTAAGTGTACACGGCACTAATGGACTACTAAAAGTGTACAAAGTTTCAAGAAAATCCGTGATCCTTTCCGGTCGTGTCCTAATTTCGCATAGACGTGGCCCACGTGGGTTGGTGTCGGTTCACTGACAATCGTTTCGTCGACAATGTTTATATCGACACCGTTTCGCCGAGACGTTCAATTCGCCGTCAATGTTTACATCGACATTGACTTTTGTCTATGCTGCTTTCAGCTGGAAAACCTTCCATACAAACTTTAAAAGCATACGTCTCAAAATTATATGTAAGCTAAGGGGCACACCCTGAACCTCGTTTTTTACTGCACGAATAAAGATCATGATTGTATCGTGCACGATACAAGCGCGTGTAACGTATAAAGGTGGATTCAGACTATACGACACGGACCGGCAACGACACGTACCGGTACCGACACGACAAAACATTAAAACACGGGTTTAAAGGTCTATTTACATATATGCGTAACGTGTCAGTTCTGTATCCGTTCGGTTCCGTAATGTTCCATCAGTGTCAGTGATTCTTCTGTTGTTTTTGAACGAGCACGATCACACACGTCCGACACCGCTCCGTGACGTCATTGATACGGTACGGATACGGAACTGACACGTTACGGATATGTGCAAATAGACCTTTAATGGAACTATTCACGCTAGTCCCGTTGACGGAACGTTCAGGTCGGTGTCTGTTAAGTGTGAATAGTTCCATTAAAACGCGTGGTTTAATGTTTTATCGTGTCGGTGCCGGTACGTGTCGTTGCCGGTCCGTGTCGTACAGTCTGAATCGACCTTAACACGCGATAATAAGAAATTTTTATGGTATACTTGCGAAAATCAGTATGTATACAACATAGACAAATGCCGGTGTGTAAACATTGTCGATGAATTGAACGCATCGGTGAATCGGTGTCGATGTAAACATTATCGGCGAAACGGTCGCCGTGAATCTCACACCAACCCGCCCCACGTACTTCCAAAACCAATTACCCCGAAGAAGAACCTATAACCCTTCCATAAAAAAAGTGTTACTCTACATCTTTCCATCGGCTCTCGAACGACGACTCGTCGACTTTTCGCTTCCACTCCAAATCGGACAAATACTCCTGTCCCAACATTTTGCTGAGGTAGCTAGTGGACCCAGGCGGGTGAACCAGGAAGGGTGCGACGAACGTGTGGCCCCCGGGCCCGTGGTGAACGGACGCGTAACCGGATTGTTGATTATGGCTCTGCGCGGACGTGGCCAACCCGCTGAGCACCGGCGAGCCCGTGTCGTGGAGCTTCCTCATGTGCTTCTTCAGGTCGAAGTTCCTGCAGAATCCCTTCCCGCAGATCTTGCACGAGAACGGTTTCTTGTCGTTGTGCGTGTGCATGTGAAACGTCAGGTTGTAGACCTGGTGGAACGCCTTGTTGCATATGGTGCACTTGTACGCCTTTTCGCCGCTGTGGGTGAGCTTGTGGTTCTTGTAGTTTCCCTTCTGGTGGAATCCTTTCCCGCAATCCTCGCAGATGAAAGGCTTGAAGTTGGCGTGGATGCGCCGGTGGGTGTTCAAGGTCGAGCTTCTGTTGAAAGCTTTGCCGCATGTGCCGCATTTATGAGGCTTCTCCGCCGTGTGAATGATCTTGTGCCTGCAAAGGGTGCTCGCCTGACGGAATCCCTTCCCGCAGATCTTGCAGACGAACGGCCTGGCGCCGGTGTGCACCGGCATGTGTCTGGTCAGGTTGTAGTGGGCGTTGAACACCTTTCCGCATACCGAGCAGGTGAAGGTCTTCTGTTTGTTGGTGGCGTTTAACTCGTTGCCACGAGGACCCGGGCTCTTCTTTCCTCGTTGGCTTTCGGGAGAGGTGGCGGTCAGGCTTACCCTTGAAGAGGCTTCTTGGATGGCTGTTGGCGGTGGCGAGCTCTGTGGCACCGTTGGTATCGCTGGTGGAGGCGCTGGAAAGGCCCTCAGCAACGGGTTCGGGTGGTAGTAGAGGAGAGGGTAGTGCTGCAAGAGGCTTTGATGCCTCAAGGTCGGCACGTACTTCTTGAACGCCGATTCCAGGTGCAGGTGACGGATTCCGTACGTCAACGACGGGATGCTATGCGGCTGCTGGAGGATCCCCGTGGCGGTGGTCGCCGGCGGTGCCTGCGGCGACGTCGTCTGACGGTTGCTCTGCTCGGTCAGCCTTTTATCCGGTTCCATGATCTTCGCGATGGAGAAGGTCAAGTTCTTGCACGGCGTGGGCGAGCTAACCCTCTCCGGTGGGAGGCTGGTCGGTGTCTCGGTCGCCATTGTGCTGCCCGTCGAGAACGGTTGCATGGTAGAGACCTGGAAATGGAAACGAGCGGCGGTCAGTTTATTTTCCCCTGGTCAGGCTCGGTTTGGTTTCACGGTCGATGCCGTGTCACTGTAGCCTGTGGGCGAGGCCAACCGCCCTTGAATGTATTTAACGCCGCCCATTTGCGATTCCCTGGCGCTAATTAGCCTCGCTTGCCGACGGATCTCGAAGGTTGCAAGCTTTCGATTAGCTTCGACTAGGTTCGATTAGATTGGATTAGGCACTCTTCGCGGAATATTTCTTAATTAGGATAGCGGAGACATGATCGAGAGAGAAATTCGAAGTTTACTCTAGAAAATGTAAATTACTTTAGTAATTGTAAGAAGGATTTGTTGTTTTCATATTCAAGATGGATATTTGGTTAGTTTGATTGATTTATTTTTGAGAATGTTTAGAAATTTAAGAAATTTAGACCGGGGAATTCAAATACACGAATTATCATACGAATAGTGTTGAAATGTTATATCAAGTTTAGGAAGGATTTGTTTCGATATTTCAAATAATAGTTTTGAGATCGAACATTTCGAATACTTTAATATTGGAACGACGTGAAGTTGGCACCCTCTTCAAGATTTGAGTTGCTTACAATTTTTAAATTAAAAGGGATGCAAACGAAAATTCCAACAGGGCATCGACGGACAAACGTTTGCAAAAAGAATATTTTGAAGTTTTTAATATTGGGGTGCCGACGTGAAGTTGATCCCTTGAAAATTGAATTGCACACAATTTTTAAATTAAAATGGCTGCAAACGAAAATTCCAACAGGGT
>NW_026534859.1:0-9053 GCF_026225885.1 Hylaeus anthracinus
CCTGTCGACGTGAAGAAAGTTTGCGAGAGACTCGGAAGCTCGGGGGGTAGCAACGACTCAAGGAACAGCGTGATGCCGACTCCAGGTGTTAATAATCCTCCCCTAATTGTCCCATCTCGGGGCTGGGATAATTCCCATTAAACGCCGCTAAATACTTGTTTGTATACAACCCCCGCTGATCGGAGAGACTCTTTTACACCTTTCGTGAAAGGTAACGAAGGACTTCCTGCGGCTTTTGTAGGGGGTTCCTCGCGACAAAAGGGGCGCGAGCTCTCGCAAGATGTTCGATAATAAGTACCTTTAGATATCACGTGGTTACGTAATGAGTAGATGCTTGCACAAATTCAGTAATATATGTATAATATATATGTACAATACATGTATAATATATATATGTATAATATATGTATAATATATATGTATAATATATATGTATTATATATGTATAATATATATGTATAATATATATGTACAATACATGTATAATATATATATGTATAATATATATGTACAATATATGTATAATATATACGTACAATATATGTATAATATATATGTACAATACATGTATAATATATATATGTATAATATATGTATAATATATATGTATAATATATATGTATTATATATACGTACAATATATGTATAATATATATGTACAATATATGTATAATATATATGAACAATATATGTATAATATATATGTACAATATATGTATAATGTATATGAACAGTATATGTATAATATATATGAACAATATATGTATAATATATATGTACAATATATGTACAATATATATATACAATATATGTATAATGTATATGAACCGTATATATATAATATATATGTACAATATATATAATACAATCGTTTTATTTTGTACATTACATACAACGGTAATATTTCAAAACGTATTTGTAATTTTTTATTTTATCTAATGTTACATGAGTTTGTTAGCCATTTGCGAGCACGTTACAATATATTATTACGTTATTGAATTTTCTGTCTTCTTACATTGTATTTAACTTAGTTTTCATCGGTATAACTGCCTTTTAGAATGGAATACAATGTAAATACATGAAAATCACATTTATAGTAAAAGTAGCATCGGAACCAAATAGTATAGAAACTGATATTTTGCTATTAAACTGATATAACATGTTGATAAGAGAATGGACGCAAGTTATCAGTAAAAATGTAGCGAATGAAACAGAAATATTGAACAAAACCTACGCTTCAAAATGAAATGTTACTATTAATACATATTAATGACATTTTCCTGCATATATAATATAATAATTCACGTTACTAGGAAAATGGCCACGAAACAATGTAATTGAAGCAAATAACACAGAAATACAAAACAAAATCTGTATTCTGAGTACGAGCACATAAGAAAAAAATATCTATTCCAAAATAAGATTTACCATCAATTTATACAAAAACCAAAATATCGATACCAACCTAATATAACAGTACACGTCAACAGGAAAATTCACACAAATTCTATCCTCTGAAATGGAACGCAACACGAACATATCAAAACAAAATAAAAATCGTAGTTCTTCGACCGACCCAGCAAATTAATTTCGCCAACGTCGGTGGCCCTTTCGAGACCACCGTGGTTCGGTACCGCGCAAGTTCTCGCGTACCAATTTACCGGTACAATACCGAGCCCCGGAAACACGAAATTCCTTGTTGACACGTATGCCGAGGCAGCGGCGCTATAGAGCCGGAGCACTGTAACGACCAGCATTTGATAAGGGACGGTCCGGGGTGCGCGATGGCGGATGAGTCCCGATTTAATGGATAGAGGACAGATTCTGCAGATACATCAGAAGGCCGGGCGCGGTATCTCCCGTGCAAATCGGAACAGAAGCACGTCGTCCTCTGTTTCCCCCCTGTCCCGTCCACACCTCCTCCCCCCCCCCGATTGGTATCCTCCGGACCCTCGATGCTCCGACCACCCACCCCTGGGCTATCGATCCCGTCTCTTTTTCCACCTTTGACTAACTTTCCGGCCCCGTCTCGCTTCCGTCCATCGACACTTCGACCCACGAGGGCTCGTCACCTCGCTTCCAACCAGAGATCGCATCGCGTCTAATGGCAGCTGATCCGCGCCACCCTCGTTGTCTCTTTTTCGCGGCGCTCGCGTTTCGATGATGCCACCGACGACGGCTTCTCTACATTTTTCCTCGGCCTGTCTGCGTCTCGTCGCCGAAAGAACCGATCGTGGAGAGCACGATGTGCTTAAGGGTCGGTTCTTTCGACGATGGCTCGCTGATCGGGGATGAAGCTGAGAGATTAGGACGCTCCTACCCTCGTTACGTACATTACACCCCGGGGACCGAGTCGCTTTTTCCCGGCAATCGATAACACGGGTTGCGGACAGAGATGGAGGAGGTTTTTTTTTTTTAGCGGGTTTTGGTATCGGTAAGAAATTTGGTCCGCGAAGAATACTTTGTTCAACTTCTTACCTTTCTATTTGCCATGGTCCGAGAAATTTGGAGATAACGCGTGGGTCAAGGGGTTGAGAGACTAGTTCGAATCATTTAAAATTGATCCTAGTAATTTGATATAATATTAGCAATGTGATATACAGGGTGTTTCAGAAATGTTAGAGGTCCTTGAAAGGGTGGTTCGGGGGGTGATTTGAAACAACATTTTCCTTAGCGAAAACGACGCGACAATATACACATTCAACTCAAAATACTAACAAATTCCCAATTTTTCGTATTTTACCACGATCTATTCAACATAATATTTTTAGAATTTATTATAATTTGGACCTTCGAGAATAAAGGAAAAGAATTAATATTAGAAAATCACTTAATTTCATGATTCAGAGTTGAATTTTTATCAAACACATCTTTCCTAATTATTGTAAATTTGTATCTAAATGAGAAGTTTCAAACCTGCACGTCGAAGCATGTCATTCGTTAAAAAAATCATTGCTCTTCTTTATTATCAGCAGACTACGAGTTTCTATGCATTTATATTAAATGCGCAAGAATTTGAATGTGCAAGAAATTACGAAGATGCAAACAATACGCAATAACGTAACAAAATATTAAAAGTCAAGTTCGCATTATAATCACAGTTAAAAATAAATTCATATTTAGGAACATTAAATTTTCGTAGGTAATCAGACCAGTCTATTTTTCGACTAAATAAAATTTACTATGGAGACATAAAATTTACCTTCACCATAATAAAGAAACGCGAAGTTGGGTCAGAATTAGTCTATTTTTCGATTTATTAAAATTTACCATGGAGGCATAAAATGTACCTTTGTAAATTTACCATAAAATTCAGCATCGTAATAAAAAAGAAACGCGAAGTTAGGTCAGAATTATTTCTCGACAAAATAAAATTCACTACGAATAAAAATTACATTCGTAAATTTACCATAAAATTCAGCATCGTGATAAAAAAGAAACGCGAAGTTAGGTCAGAATTATTTCTCGACAAAATAAAATTCACTACAAAAAAAAAGTTACCTTCGTTTTACCATAAAATTCATCATAAAAGTACCATCGTAAAAAAGAACGTGAAATTATATCAGAATATCTAATTCAGACCTAACAAGCTGTGACGTATCTAGGTTGAGCTAAGTTAGACTCAGGTCAACACTGAAATTGGTCTCTGTTATGGCACTCCGGTGACGTTTATGGTAGCCTGTGCCAGCCATAGTCTAGCTAGGCCAGCTTGCGAAGTGGCCTACTTCGACCATAGCGCTTTTAGTGGTTCGAAGGGATGACTGGCGCGGGAACGAGGTTCTTGAACGGAACGTCAGGCGATTCATTGGTATCGATGATTTTATTGCATTGGATTGACTCATATTTACTACAGGGGACACATACATATGCATTTTCGTCTACTCTACCGATTATCTACATATATAACTTTTCTTTATTTTCGCCGTTAATCATGCTTAATTAATTCGCCGTCGTTGCCTGCAGCTTACCTAATCTGCGTGGTAGAAACGTGAAACACGAGTCGAGACGAGCTTTCCACGAGGAATTACTCGCCGTAAAAAAGTAACGACGAACGTTACGCGAATAACCAAATGTTACTCGAGCAACGAATCGCACGCTTGGAAATTTTCAACGAAAATTAACTTCTTCGGGGGACGATTTTATTCTTCGCGCTTTTTCTTATATATCTAACTGTACATCGGAAATAACGTCATCAGTGCAGCCAAACCATGAAATGTTTACTCCTCTTGTCGAGGAATTCTGTAGCAAATGAGTTATTATCATGTGGGAGTGACACGGTTAGACATCGATGATAGCGAAACAATTATGGTAGGACGTACGATAAATAAGAGAAACGTATAAGTATCAAGCAAACATTTTTTTTCTTTTCAAGTAAAATATTTAATATATTTGGAATTAACGAATGGGAAGTAAATAGTAGTTTAATTTTGTTGGATCGGATTTACACGTACCTCTTTCAGGCTACACATTTTTACCTTTTATTTTCCATTGTGTTCATTGCAACCTGTCTATCCACACAATTTAAAAATCGTGTCGAGGGATAAATAAAAATGTTCTTATAAATGGTGTACAATATTTTCGTAATCTACCAAATCACTCCCATCGCTGTCAAACCGCACAAAGACATACACGCGAAAACGAAGAATAGTGACGAACGACTTCTATTGCAAAGCTCTGAGACGATCGCGCGATGTAACTAGAATAATTACAATGGTAATGATAATGACCAACATTTCGTTCGCTATCTACGCGCGGCTTAAAGCTACTATCACACCGATTTATACATTTCGCCTAAAGAATAGATAGATATGCGTTCGACGCGTCGCGGTAAGAGTCGCTTCTGTGTACCGTTCTCGTCATTGTCATCGCCAGGGTGTTCAGCTCTTCCTTTATTAAACAAATGAGTTTTAAAAACGGACATCAGGATTTTGTTTTCTGGTAAAAAATCCACAATCTTCTCGGGTTGTCGTTTAAAATATAAAGTCGAGTATACAGAGTGCATCAGAGTGTGTTACTAAAACATAAAATTCTAGGAGTCTAAATAATTTTACACAAATTTTTACACGCAGAAAAGCTCGTAGAAACAAATTTCGCTAGTTCCTTCAAAAGTTATCCAGGTTGGTCTTGCGTCGCACCCTGTACCACGACCCCTCGCATCCATCAATTTCCGTTTCGCTTGTTTCCATCGATGGTTAACAGTTGCGCGACGCGACGCGTCTCTGCAGCAGGTACAAATATTTACATGTATTTACACAAATAAGTAATCGTCTCGCAGGACACCATCGATTGAGCTTTCATGCGACGATTAAGCCGATATCACGGGGAACGGTTTCCAATAACGATCGAGCCAATACGTCCGCTAACTGCTCGGGTGTTGATTTAACTCCCGGACGCGGTTTATTTCGCTGATGCTACGACCGATTATTTGCGTTCTCCGATATGCATGCAACGCTCGGTGTTTTGCACCTCGTAACTGCTCGGCTCGGTTGAAATATCATTGTCGCGGGGGCGGAATTGTCCGCGACGCGTTCTGTCGTCTAATTCGATTATCTGTTTGCACGGTGTTTTCCTCTGTCGCACGGTTGATTGCCAAATTAAGAATATCCCGTCGTCGTTGTTTGCTGAAATTCTTCCGCCGACAGATCCGACGATCGAGCTTCCGTATTTAAAAAAAACGACGAACGTGACGCTTCTCGCGCGTGAGTTATCATTCGACCAATATAACGTGGAAATGTTTGAATATTTTTCACCGATTCTTAAAAGCAGTACTGATTGGACGATATTTCTTATTTTCCTCGAGTGCGAGAAAAACCTGTCCGATTTCTGAGTATCTTTCATTGGCACCCTGTATATGAAACACATATAAGGCTATTTATTTTAATTTAAAGAAATATGTCGAGAATGTACAATGACACTTTTTTGTACAAGTAGATTTCTTTTTCGGGGTAATCAATTTTAAGTGTACACGGCACTAATGGACTACTAAAAGTGTACAAAGTTTCAAGAAAATCCGTGATCCTTTCCGGTCGTGTCCTAATTTCGCATAGACGTGGCCCACGTGGGTTGGTGTCGGTTCACTGACAATCGTTTCGTCGACAATGTTTATATCGACACCGTTTCGCCGAGACGTTCAATTCGCCGTCAATGTTTACATCGACATTGACTTTTGTCTATGCTGCTTTCAGCTGGAAAACCTTCCATACAAACTTTAAAAGCATACGTCTCAAAATTATATGTAAGCTAAGGGGCACACCCTGAACCTCGTTTTTTACTGCACGAATAAAGATCATGATTGTATCGTGCACGATACAAGCGCGTGTAACGTATAAAGGTGGATTCAGACTATACGACACGGACCGGCAACGACACGTACCGGTACCGACACGACAAAACATTAAAACACGGGTTTAAAGGTCTATTTACATATATGCGTAACGTGTCAGTTCTGTATCCGTTCGGTTCCGTAATGTTCCATCAGTGTCAGTGATTCTTCTGTTGTTTTTGAACGAGCACGATCACACACGTCCGACACCGCTCCGTGACGTCATTGATACGGTACGGATACGGAACTGACACGTTACGGATATGTGCAAATAGACCTTTAATGGAACTATTCACGCTAGTCCCGTTGACGGAACGTTCAGGTCGGTGTCTGTTAAGTGTGAATAGTTCCATTAAAACGCGTGGTTTAATGTTTTATCGTGTCGGTGCCGGTACGTGTCGTTGCCGGTCCGTGTCGTACAGTCTGAATCGACCTTAACACGCGATAATAAGAAATTTTTATGGTATACTTGCGAAAATCAGTATGTATACAACATAGACAAATGCCGGTGTGTAAACATTGTCGATGAATTGAACGCATCGGTGAATCGGTGTCGATGTAAACATTATCGGCGAAACGGTCGCCGTGAATCTCACACCAACCCGCCCCACGTACTTCCAAAACCAATTACCCCGAAGAAGAACCTATAACCCTTCCATAAAAAAAGTGTTACTCTACATCTTTCCATCGGCTCTCGAACGACGACTCGTCGACTTTTCGCTTCCACTCCAAATCGGACAAATACTCCTGTCCCAACATTTTGCTGAGGTAGCTAGTGGACCCAGGCGGGTGAACCAGGAAGGGTGCGACGAACGTGTGGCCCCCGGGCCCGTGGTGAACGGACGCGTAACCGGATTGTTGATTATGGCTCTGCGCGGACGTGGCCAACCCGCTGAGCACCGGCGAGCCCGTGTCGTGGAGCTTCCTCATGTGCTTCTTCAGGTCGAAGTTCCTGCAGAATCCCTTCCCGCAGATCTTGCACGAGAACGGTTTCTTGTCGTTGTGCGTGTGCATGTGAAACGTCAGGTTGTAGACCTGGTGGAACGCCTTGTTGCATATGGTGCACTTGTACGCCTTTTCGCCGCTGTGGGTGAGCTTGTGGTTCTTGTAGTTTCCCTTCTGGTGGAATCCTTTCCCGCAATCCTCGCAGATGAAAGGCTTGAAGTTGGCGTGGATGCGCCGGTGGGTGTTCAAGGTCGAGCTTCTGTTGAAAGCTTTGCCGCATGTGCCGCATTTATGAGGCTTCTCCGCCGTGTGAATGATCTTGTGCCTGCAAAGGGTGCTCGCCTGACGGAATCCCTTCCCGCAGATCTTGCAGACGAACGGCCTGGCGCCGGTGTGCACCGGCATGTGTCTGGTCAGGTTGTAGTGGGCGTTGAACACCTTTCCGCATACCGAGCAGGTGAAGGTCTTCTGTTTGTTGGTGGCGTTTAACTCGTTGCCACGAGGACCCGGGCTCTTCTTTCCTCGTTGGCTTTCGGGAGAGGTGGCGGTCAGGCTTACCCTTGAAGAGGCTTCTTGGATGGCTGTTGGCGGTGGCGAGCTCTGTGGCACCGTTGGTATCGCTGGTGGAGGCGCTGGAAAGGCCCTCAGCAACGGGTTCGGGTGGTAGTAGAGGAGAGGGTAGTGCTGCAAGAGGCTTTGATGCCTCAAGGTCGGCACGTACTTCTTGAACGCCGATTCCAGGTGCAGGTGACGGATTCCGTACGTCAACGACGGGATGCTATGCGGCTGCTGGAGGATCCCCGTGGCGGTGGTCGCCGGCGGTGCCTGCGGCGACGTCGTCTGACGGTTGCTCTGCTCGGTCAGCCTTTTATCCGGTTCCATGATCTTCGCGATGGAGAAGGTCAAGTTCTTGCACGGCGTGGGCGAGCTAACCCTCTCCGGTGGGAGGCTGGTCGGTGTCTCGGTCGCCATTGTGCTGCCCGTCGAGAACGGTTGCATGGTAGAGACCTGGAAATGGAAACGAGCGGCGGTCAGTTTATTTTCCCCTGGTCAGGCTCGGTTTGGTTTCACGGTCGATGCCGTGTCACTGTAGCCTGTGGGCGAGGCCAACCGCCCTTGAATGTATTTAACGCCGCCCATTTGCGATTCCCTGGCGCTAATTAGCCTCGCTTGCCGACGGATCTCGAAGGTTGCAAGCTTTCGATTAGCTTCGACTAGGTTCGATTAGATTGGATTAGGCACTCTTCGCGGAATATTTCTTAATTAGGATAGCGGAGACATGATCGAGAGAGAAATTCGAAGTTTACTCTAGAAAATGTAAATTACTTTAGTAATTGTAAGAAGGATTTGTTGTTTTCATATTCAAGATGGATATTTGGTTAGTTTGATTGATTTATTTTTGAGAATGTTTAGAAATTTAAGAAATTTAGACCGGGGAATTCAAATACACGAATTATCATACGAATAGTGTTGAAATGTTATATCAAGTTTAGGAAGGATTTGTTTCGATATTTCAAATAATAGTTTTGAGATCGAACATTTCGAATACTTTAATATTGGAACGACGTGAAGTTGGCACCCTCTTCAAGATTTGAGTTGCTTACAATTTTTAAATTAAAAGGGATGCAAACGAAAATTCCAACAGGGCATCGACGGACAAACGTTTGCAAAAAGAATATTTTGAAGTTTTTAATATTGGGGTGCCGACGTGAAGTTGATCCCTTGAAAATTGAATTGCACACAATTTTTAAATTAAAATGGCTGCAAACGAAAATTCCAACAGGGT
>NW_026534860.1:0-5911 GCF_026225885.1 Hylaeus anthracinus
CTTATTCTGCGTCAGATTCTTCGATATTTTTGGAGTAGCAATAATATTCTTCGTTGAACATTTATTCAAGTTTATATCAATATAATTATTTCTCATGTCTCATAACTATGGATATTTTTTCATATCAGTTTCATAGAATGACTATTTTGAGGGTAGTTGAATTTTCATTTATGTTTGTATCTTTTTCATTTCATTTTTGTGTCTAAATTTTCAATGATTTTGAAACAGCAATAATATTCTTCGTTGAACATTTATCGAAGTTTCTATTAATGTAATTGTTTCTCATGTCTCGTAACTGTGGAGATCCTTGGATGAACAGAGGCCCCCCAAATGGTTGCCGCAGGTGAGCCCGGCGTTAAATGTGCAAAGTTTACCGATGCGGTTACAAACGGTCCGAAGAATCCAATCACCTCCAGTAAACTATTAGCGACGATGAGCGGAACCTAAAGAAAGTTGAAGGAGCTCGAAGGAACTTGAAATGGCTTTGCAAATTTACCCGCCTCGTTGTCGGCCCATTAATTATCCTCCTTCTTTTCCACCCCCGCGACGATCAGCCTATCGTATCCTCGCTCCTGTTACTTTTTCGTTGTCTCCTCCGGAATATAACAACGACCAAATTCGAGGACAAACGCGAATTCCGACCTCCCTTAATTTTCCGCGCTACCGTTAATCCGTCATTCGGTCGTTTTCTCGATTAACCAGAGGGTGGACGGGGGTGGTTTTGCACGGTGCAACGTTGTAGGGTACAGGTTGACACGCTCATCAAGATAAGGCGGTTAACCCCGAAACGGTAAGCAACGATGATTCGAATCAGTGACTCCCCAATATGAACATTCCGGATCAAGAGGGTAAAAGTGAGCCGGGATAGGGGTTTTGCGTGCCCGGAGTGCATCAATCACCTACTCCTTCTGCGAATATACCTGCTCATGAGGTCAGACGCCTATCGCTCTTTGCCCTTAAGTAGCGATAAGGAAATAAGCTGGCCTGAACGAATTCTATTGCTTAACTTTATTACGATCGCGCCCTCTGGCTGTGAGATACAACCGAAACGCGTTACGCGTTGTTTCTTCCTCGAAATGCGCGAAAGCTGAGAAACTTTCGGGGAAACGGTGATATTTGTTCCGGGGGAAGCAATCGTTCGTTGTACTTCATTTTCGAATATTTACTTCGACTCGCTTGCACTAGGGTTAGAATAATTAGGGGACCGTTAGAATAATTACAAGCGTACTTCATGATTTTTAAGTAGCTTTCGAAATAGAAAAATTGATCGATATATCTTCCTAGTTGGTGTGGATTCAAGGATTGCGAGAGATATATGTGGAGCGTCCATTTATCGATTAGAGAGACATGTATTCCTAATCTCAAAGATTGACATTATAAAATATTAGGTCCTCCCAAAAGTTTCTTTCGCGAGATGTACCCAATCATTTCGACTCGCAGTGTTTATATAAATAAACAATCTAATTTCTTAAATCGTAAAAATACTATTTGCATTACTTATTAGTAAAAGAACAGAAACTTTCGAGACAACCTAATATACACATAACCTTAACAACCCTCTAACAACCCTCTAACAACCCTCTAACAACCCTCTAACAACACACCCAAAAACACCTTTACAAACCTACCTCAAACCTTCCTCAAAGAACCCAAGAACACTCGACTACAATCAACACCAAATACAAATACCTAAAACAACCCCCTAATCACCCCCCACTCGATGCAACGATCAAGAACGAAGTAAACCGCACGCATTCCACCTTCGAGTCCATTCGCGTCGGAATTAAAAGCTGTTTCCCGGACGGAGCGAAGGGACGCTTGGCAGCCCCGACGCGAGAGCTGCCAGACACTCTGTAATTTTTATTAGGACGGGTCTCAAGGTCTGGACGGCGTCTTTGGTGTGGAAGAGGCCCATTAGACGAAGCCTTCCGCCATTGTTCCCATCCCCGACGCTTCCGTGATATGGCGCGTGAACGGTTGACATATAATTAGCATTTGGGGTAACGAAAGCTCGACTGAGGATGACAGCAGGCACAATGCACACACCCCTACCCCCTCCATCCATCCCTCGGTTATCCTGTGTCCCATAACTCGGCCACAGAACCGCCCCGAGTGCGTCGCACCGTAAGCCGATTCTAAATTAGCCAGCTTAATCGCCTAAGGGGTTTCGACCAACTTTCTCAGCGAATTTTAAAAGTATCCAGTCTCTTTCCAAAATCTGGAGAGGGTGAAATCGTATTAGGTCCATCATTTGATAACCATTGGATCTAATAAATCCTGTAAAACGTTTCAAAAAACCCCGAAATCAGTACAAATTCCCGTTCGAATTTGGTATTTAACGCAGCTCGAATGAAAACGATATCCGACGCGTGTTTCTTTTTTTTTTTTTTTTCACAGGAGTTTAAACGCGCACCATGACTCAATTTCGAAGTTTCGGGTTATAAGGAGGACTCGCGGAGAGGGTGATTTAAAGTTAATTGGAGAGTGGCGGTGGCAGAGGCGAACAGGAATAAATTGCGAGTCGCCTCGCACGAATCACGAAGCTACCGCGGCCGGGGGTGGAAAGAGGCGAGGGTAGTCGGTATATTCCCGTTGGTGTATTCTGAATTAAGTCGCTCAGTTGTGCGCCGTTTACTTTGCTCCTCCGCTGCTCTGGAATCGTTCGGGGGTACGGCTTAATTTTAAGGAACTTTCCAGGCGGTACCGGGAACTTTAATTTCATCCCTCTGAACAATGTTGTATGTGTTCTAACGACATCGTGTCCAGTCCTGTTCGTGCGTTACAGCCATCAGATTGTTTCACGTTTGCTACTCTGGTGAGTTGAGGTCGGGGCACGGTTGATTCGAGCGTGGAAATTAATCGAATCACTCGGAGACTTGCTAATTCGACTCGAATCTTTTAATCTTTGTATTGGGTTAACCCAGGCCTAAAAAATCCCTGATAATTGTTCCATAGAACGGTTTGTTATTTTTTTGTTATTCTGTTTGAAGGGTTAACAGTGGCAAACTTCGAGAATAACGGAAATAAAAATGCCAATTTAATTTTCACTCGAAACATGAAGTGCAACTCACTGTGCAAAATAAATGGAGTGCAATGTACTTCAGCTAGTATTTTCCAAAAAGATAAACCAGGTAGCAGTAAAAATGGACCGTACTGAAAAACAAGTGGCTTGATCTGAACTGCTATGTTCAAGAGAATTGAATGCTACAAATAAATACATTAAAGCTGGCAAAATGAATAATAACGGATTGATAAAATTCCTTCTTTTTCGCAGAAATGGAATAAATGCACTCGTGCATCGTTGGTGTTTACTTCGATGGATGAAACTAATTTGTAATAAAAATACAAACGCTCAAATCTTCTCTAAAAAGATCCTAAATTTCATGTGCAACGATATAATTAAGAAGAGAGCGTCTCAAACACTTAAATAACTACAAGATATTATATAGATCAAGGGTTTAACGAACTAAATTAAATTAGTCCCAAAATTAAGGTGCACTTGCTTCCTGGAAAATTCCCTAAAAATCGATCGTCCCTTGCAAGGCTTTTGTTGACTTTTATTGACTTTTGTGTATGCGTCAACACGGCCAGGGAGGAAAGTTACGAAGTTGAATCGGGAACGAGAGGCGGCATTGTTTAAAACGAGAACGAACCGAGTTTAACGAGCCCTGCGTATGAGCAAGCGTGCAAGAAACGAAAGAAATCCTTGCCCACGTGCGTGCTCATGTGAATACGGGCGGCTTTCCAAAATGGCAACGGGTCCCGCTGCGCTCGATGCATCTCGAATTCGCGTATATTGCGACGTATCGTCGATTCGAGCGGAATTGGCGGGGGGTTCACAGCTGCGCAGTCTACAGGGGGGCCCTCACCCCGCGCCCTGTGACGCTTCGACCTCCGATGGAACACCTCGTTATCACCGATTCGTTCTTTTCGTTCTAAGGGTGGCTTCTGGTTTGTTGGGTTAAAAAATAAGCAATACTCGCGATTTTCTTTCTCCTACGGTATTGGTACAGTATCCCAAGATGTTTCAACCCTTTGCATTCGAGAGGTGACTCGCACCAGGTTTTCTTTAAATTAAATTTCTGTGGAGCTCGAAGTGTCGATAAAATGATTGTCGTTGAGCCAAAGGTGACCTGATTCTCAAATCTAGATAGCTTAGAATTCATGGCAATAGAACGCTAAGAAACATCTCGAGTTGCTGGCAGATACCAGAGAAAAGGCCTCGAGTGCAAAGGGTTAAAAAGTGACAGGTACGAGTAAAGTTTAATTTCCATCAACGATGTTTGCCAGATGACTAGCCAGCCTCGTTAACCCGAGGATCTTTCTTTACCCCGCAACAATGCCAACCTCCCGCCCTGAAAATATTTTCAGTCCTCTCGGCAGGGGCGAAGTACCCCGAGTAATATTTTCGAGTCCTCAAGACGCGTCCCGATTATTCTCAATTATATTCCCTCAATCGAGCCGATAGTAATTTGATTTCGAGGATCGCGAGAGCCGAGCGGATTCCCATAGCGTCCGTGGAGTTTCTCGACGAAACGTGGGCAAAACGCAAACAGGGCTGTGGGGTGGCTGAATGGGCCGCGAAGCGACAATGCCGGGCGCCAATTGTTTTCCTGACTTTTATCCCACTTATTATTCCGTGAGACTATTATGATCGTCGTTGGCGACCGTCATTATGTTTGACGAATGCCGGTGATCTCGAGTTACGGGGGTTCCTATTGTCCGCGGGGCGCAGCAACGACGCCGAAAAATGCGAAATGAACGCGCACAGACGGCGCGTTAGAGGCGCCCGCTGCGGCGATTGTGGACTCGCCGAGCCGAGGGGCACGTGTGCACTTTCGTGTTTAATTTACGGCTCCGTTTGCGCGGGTTTCTTCGTTAAACCGTGGATCGCCGGACCTTTGGGAGCTGACGAACCGTGCTGGATGGTAATTGACACTGGAACTACCGAGCTGGTCAATTTACCCGCGTACTAAGACTTGGATCATTTTCTCCTGAAGCATTGGCCCCATGAAGTTTCAATTTATCAGGTTTTATCGTTGTCTTGTTGGAAGATAAACTCGTCGTCGCAACCCATCTTTACTACTGCTTCTTCTAAATTTTCATTTAGATTATCAATATATTTGTCTGGATTCATAATTCTATCGATTTCTGCTAATGTACCGACTCCATTCCATGAAAAGCACCCCCACACCATTAATGATCCTCCGCCAAATTTAACTGTAGGTGTAATAAATGCTTTTTTATATGCTTCAAACTACTCAAATTTACTTTCGTTGCTCCAAACTATATTTTTCCAGAATGCTAGTGACACATTCAAATATATTTTTGCAAATGCTAAACGTTTTCTCATATTAATTTTATTGATGTATGACTTGCGTCTAGCCTTGCAACATCTTAATCCAGCTTCGTGAAGGCTTCGTTTTATTGTTTTTGTTGAAACTTTTAATCCCATTATTTCTGCAATACTTCTTGATGCAATTGTTTTCTTGTATGGTGCTGCAGCGTTTACGTCCACGGCCTCTTAAATTTTTCACCGTATTATGTAGTAGAATTTTTTATAAATTTTTTCTACCGAACCTTCTAGAGCACTTTTAGATACGTTATACTTTCGAGCTATCACGCGGTGACTTAATTGTGTACAGCAATCTAAAACGATTAAATGGCGAATTTAATTTGAAATTTCTTCCGTTTTTGACATTCTGAAATTTTTCTAGAAATGCATTGTACTCGTACGAAGGCTGAGTTAGTACTAACAAGTTCCTGTGGGATCACTGCATGTAAGCGTAATCTCTTCCTAATGTTTGTATACATTTCTTGCCTTATGATAACTTTGTTACAAAGTATCCACTTATTCTTGTCTACTGCTAAATAGCTATCAGTTTCGTTAACTACAGCATGCTTACACAAA
>NW_026534861.1:0-1196 GCF_026225885.1 Hylaeus anthracinus
TCTGTTTTCTTTCATAAAAATATCTTGAAAATTCATACTAACTAAAGCAAATCCTTAAGAGTCGATACCGCAACCAATATTGCACCCGCAATTGTTTCATTTTTATTTTAAAAAAATATTTCCCATTTCCCTGAAAAATTCGTCCCAGCAATTCTCGACCAAAAGCAACGGAATCTTTTTTGGAGTCGCCAGTTCTGCACCCTACCCCGAAACGCCTATAAACAAATTCGCGAACTTTGAGAAAAGCGTTTCGAAGAAGTATCGTTTGAGAAAAATATTCACCAACGAACGCCTCTTCTTTAGCGTTCAAGACAAGAAGACCCCCCCCTTAATGGACAGTTCTCTCCCGTCTCGCGTTTGCACTTTTCCCTCCCGCACTTTATTTCCCGGCTACAACGACACGGCTCAGCTTGTCTTTTTCACTCCCCATCTCGCCCTTTGCATCACTTTCCCGCCCTTCGCCGTGTTCCCTCTTTTACGATTCAAATGTCTCTTTCGTTCCGGTCTCCCCCTCCTCGTTTCTCCGCGACTCCTCTTCGGGCTCTCTTCGACTCTTCACTCTTCGCTCTCCCTCTCGCTCTCCCGACGTTCTCCCTCGAAGGCAGTACTCTCCGTCTCCCCACCTCGTCGCTCTTGTCTCCCCCCTCGACTTTCGTGACTCGTCGAACGTGAGAGGGGTGAAACGGTGGGGACGCGAGCGATCCCATTGGACGCACGCTTATTCACCCCTCGGAAAAGCGACCGCGGTGGGGGGTTAGGAACGAGGGACGTGGTGGGGGTCGGTATTGTTACAGTACTTAACGAGCGGCTGAGGTAATCAGTATCGTTCCTTGCGGCACCCGACAATTCTGCCAATTTACTTCAATCTCAGCTGAAGTATGGCCGACGCGCAGGGACCATTTTGTTTTCTTCGGCTCGCTAACCGCGGGAAATTTATTTGCGTCGGCTAGAAATTTATTGTTCGGGGGTTGCAGGACTCTGGAAGGGTAGGAGTGCTTGTCGTTTCATTCTGTGTATGGTTTCTTCAGATCTTGGGAACACTTCTGTTTAGGTATTTCGTTTATGTTTATGTCTGATCAGGTTTATACTCATGTTCTTCTCTGCAAGTCTCGTAACTACGAAGATTTACTTGTTTCATGAAGCAACTATTTTGAGGGTAGTTGAATTTTCATTTATGTTTGTGGGTAGCTTTGTCA
>NW_026534862.1:0-6867 GCF_026225885.1 Hylaeus anthracinus
TCTGTTTTCTTTCATAAAAATATCTTGAAAATTCATACTAACTAAAGTAAATCCTTAAGCGTCGAAACCGCAACCAATATTGCACCCGCAATTGTTCCATTTTTATTTAAAAAAAGTATTTCCCATTTCCCTGAAGAATTCGTCCCAGCAATTCTCGACGTACCAAAAGCAACGCAATCTTTTTTAGAGTCGCCAGTTCTGCACCCTACCCCGAAACGCATATAAACAAATTCGCGAACTTTGAGAAAAGCGTTTTGATTTGGTAGTAGTTCCAATTGACACTGGAACTACCGAGCTGGTCAATTTACCCGCGTACTAAGACTTGGATCTTTTTCTCCTGAAGCATTGGCCCCATGAAGTTTCAATTTATCAGGTTTTAATTCTTTGCACTCGAGGCTTGGACGGTAATTGACACTGGAACTACCGAGCTGGTCAATTTACCCGCGTACTAAGACTTGGATCATTTTCTCCTGAAGCATTGGCCCCATGAAGTTTCAATTTATCAGGTTTTAACCCCTTTGCACTCGAGGCCTTTTTTTCTGGTATCTGTCAGCAACTCGAGATGTTTCTTAACATTCTATTGCTATGAGTTTTAAGCTATCGTGATTTGAGAATAACGTCACCTTTATCTCACCGACAATCATTTTATTGACACTTCGAGAAACGAAAGAAATTAAACGTAAAGAAACGTGAGGTATTGTAGATTTGCTGCGCGAAACGTAATGGTGCCTGAGAGTCACCTCTCGAATGCAAACGGTTGAGATCGAACATCTTTTTATGTTTCGTTGGTTTATCTATGACACGTACGAATTTTTTCTTTTTATTTCTTTCCAATTTCTTATTTTCTTTTATTTCTTTAGTTTCTCCAAACAATTGGAAAGCATACGGAAAGTTTGACGTCGAACGACGTCTCGAAAGATGCCACACCCCGTCATCTGTCGCCCCCTTTCACCCCCAAAAGGAAAGCATGATCCGAGGCTGATCATTTTAAAGGCAAGAGCATGGACTGGCCCCGTCCGGTAGGCGGTCGGGCACGCGCCGCTCGAGGAGATCCCTCATTCAGGAGCCGATGATTCTTGAAGACGTGGATAAGTATGCCGTACGAGGCAAATGGCACGCAAGACTTCCGGTGCCACCCCTATACGTCCCCCGTTGGTGTCGAGTTTGGTCCATTATTCCGTGGAGAATCGAGATCGCGTTTGAATAGCGCGAGCGGAAGCGGCGGAAGGGCGCTCGCAGACGTACGAGGACGTTTGTCGTGCGCGGCGTGCCCCGACGAGAAAACCTCTTTTGTAATGTCCATTGTCTATAAACGGTGGGAGTAGACGGCTGGCGACAAGAACGGACGAAACGAACTACGACGATTACGCGCGAACGACGCTAGAACGAGCTAAGACCGTTGGCGTTGGGTCGTTTGTTGATTGGAAACGTTTGTAGATTGGAGACGTTTGTAGACTGGGTCGTCTGTAGATTGGGGACGTTTGTGCGAATTTATGTTTCTATAGGTACAGGAGAAGTACCGAAATTTAACCATGCTTTGTACAAATTGATATTGTATAAGAGAAGTACTGAAACTTAATTTATCTATGGATCGTGCAAATTCATATATTCACAGGTACAGAAGAAGTAACGAAGCCTAACAATGGTTTGTGCAAATTATTATTGTCACAGACGCACAAGAAGCATTGAAGCTGAACCATGGTTCGTGCAAGTTAATATTGTCACAGATGCGAAAGAAATATTGGAACTTAATTTAAACAGTTTGTGCAAACACATATTGTCACAGATACAGAGTATACAAACATTGAAATGTCCAAGTATACAAGTATCGAATTATCCAATTTACAAAGCTGTATAATGCGGTATTGCAATTTTTGAGTATCATAATAAAATATTATTATGCAAGATATAAGCATACCATTCTCTTTTGGAGACAATGAATTGATATATCTCGTACGAATCTTATAATTTAATATACCTTATACGAACGTTTAAATCGAACAGTTAATTTTTTAGAAAACATTGTCTCACTTTGACGAATAGACCTCCACGTTCAACATTAATCCTTCCTAGCCAACTAATAAATAAACTAAAGTCTATCATTGAAAAGGAGAAATGCTGAGAAATTTCTCGCCAATCCCACGGAACTATTCAGTTCATGCTCGAAGATCGTCTTCCCCAGACAAGAACGAATAAATTTCAACTCCGGCGCAACGTTTCTCGCGTTTTCCAATATTGTTCCACGGGTTCGCCGTCCCGTGACGTGTTTCTCGAAACGGCGAAATGGATTTCCTTGAGCACGAACGGACGCGAACGGTATATAGGCATGAATAGTCGCACGCAAATCCCGTCACGGCTATTGGTTCCTTATCAGATATCAGTTATGCGCTCGATTTGGGGTGCGTGCAGCCTATTACATTTGTGATCCATTGATAAGCACGTCAAATCCGCCAACAACACACTTCCCGGGCCCGGGCGAAACGCCATTCGTTGGCCCCTCGAAACCGCACTTCCTCGCTACTCGAATCGATTACTGAGACCTTCCGAGATTGGAGTAGCTCCGATTCAACCTGTCTTACGGCGCGTCTCAATCACTCGTCCCACGATTCTCTTCGACCCTTTACCAACGGAAAATTATTAACCGACTACCCGCCGTCTAGAACCGTGTTTATTATTGTTCAAAACAAGGTGTGTTATTGTCGAATCGAATTACGTTCGATTAAAAACCAAACTCCGACTGTGTAACGTTCAGATCACAGACTAATATATTAGGTTGTCCCAAAAGTCTCTTTCGCTTTATTAATAAGTAATACGTGCACGATAGTTTATGGTTTATGTTGCATTACTGAATCGTGCACGATTCATTTTCATCCATTACTGATACAACATGAATATCTATGAAATTAGATTGTCTACTTATAGAAACACGACCACATAAAATAGTTGAGTGTAAGTCGCGAAAGAAACTTTCGGGACAACCTAATATATCTATATTACATCAAATAATTTCACTTTTGATTATATAACGTACCTGATCACTAATTATTGGAAAGTGTAATACTGCTCGGTGTGTGTGTGTGTGCGTGTGCGAGAGAGAGAGAGAGAGAGAGAGAGAGAGAGAGAGAGAGAGAGAGAGAAACAAAAGGACTGGGCACGGAGAGAGAAGGCTCAGCGGTGATAGAGAAGTAAGAGAGAAATGTAAACAGGCGCGAATATTCAAATTGTGTGTTATAATAAATAATTATCGTCTAAACAAAAGTGCCGTTTTCGGTTCACTCCTAAATAAAGTTGTATTCGACACTAATGAAAATATTAACGACGGTTGGCATCGCTCTCAAATGTCAAACTAAACGCCTCGAAAATATCTGCACGTTAGATTCCGAAGAACTATAAAATTACGCATCTAATTTCACTAAACTATAGGGCGTAGCAAAAATCCCATACGTGGTACTTGGAAAACACTCTATCATTTCTGTTTCGACTACTCGAAGGCGACTCTCGTCGCGACCATTGATCCTGGCCGTTCCCCTTAGCGGGGGTTAAATGTCTACCGATTCCGACGGGTTAAAGTGTTGGAAAGAACTAGTCCGACGGCTGCCATCTGCCACCCCCAACCCTCGGGGGTTTCCTAACGGCGGACGCAGAAGCAGAGAGCTCGGAATTCTCGCGAGTGGCTTGGACGGCTCAATGCCTTTAACCGTCTCTTGGCCACCCTCGAGAAACCGCTCTTTCTGTCTCCTTCCTTCCCACCCTCCTGTCTTTATTCCATCGCGAACCATTGCGCGAGGCTTTTCATACGAAATTATATAGGATATTACGCATTAAATGTCGCAATTCGCTTTCCCGCCCCTCCCCACCCTCCCGCGGCCCTCACCTTCGAACTCGTTCAAACACGAACGAGGGAGGAGGGGAGAAACACCCCCTCCGGAAATGGTTTACTCGGAAAAATTGGAAAAGACACACAGCGTCGAACGGACCGTTATATTTACTCGCGAAACGATCCTTGGCTTTTCTTCGTTTCTCGTGAAGGCGGAGGGGACGAGGGTGAAAGGAGGGACTCGTTTCAACGGGACGAAACGAAAAGCACTTTCCATGCGTGACTGCGAACTGGAAAACCAATCTGGGGAGTCTTTAAGACAACGAGCAGCGACGCGGATTGAATCGATTTTAAGGCTGATGGGTATCTTCCTAGGAGGTTAATATAAGTATACACGGAAATACTGTCTGAGTAGGTTTGGACCTAGTTTAGTTCGTTTTTGTTGTGTAACTGTTTCGTTTAAGTTTAAATTATGAAATTATTTCTTCTCTAGTTGGGTTTTCATTTGGGTCTTGCTCGGGTACCTCGAGGATGCTAAGCCCGTACCGTAGCTTACTAAAACAACGCTACAGCCCCTGAGGGAACATGTTCAGACAGTATTTTTCCGGGTAGACAGTACGTGCATTAACAAGTTTGTTATATTCGTCATTAGGAGATGGGAATTATATTTAACAGTATTCAATATTCCCTCACCAATAACTACCCCAAACTTACTCAGACAGTATTTCGGTGCAGGCATTCAAAGTAAATTTAATAATTTGCCTTTACCTTTTACCCTTCTTCCCAAACTTACTGAGACAGTATCTCCTTGTAGACAGTATATGCATTAACAAGATTATCACATTCGCCATTATTAGATGGGAATTATATTTAACAGTATTCAATATTCCTCGACTAACAACTACTTCAAACTTACTCAGACAGTATTTCCACGTAGACAGTATATGCATTAACAATTCTATTACATTCCTAGGCGTAGTTTATATAAAATCGTCGGTCAATTTGATAAATATTCGACAATTTACCACATTTATATACATATACATACATATAGCAGCATAATATAACAGTTTATTAAACGCAATAAAATTTTCGCTTGCAAATTACTACACGTCATATTTCTAAAGCAAGGAGTTATTTAAATAAACAAATGTCAAACAAAACCTAAACCAAGCAATAAATGTATAACGAAAATGCTTTAATTGAAGCGTACACGTAAGAATACATATACGAACACGTATTTTCGTAATTATTATTTAGAAAATTACTGGCATTTTCAGATGAATACGCCCCCTTAACGAACTGTCGTCGTCGTTCGAGCATATTGGTGGCTGCGTCGCGCTAGATTTCCACAGTGTCTCCCCGGTCTTGGCCAACAAGTAGCTTTCGCTTGAATCCCCATGTCACCGTCCCGTTTAACGGCAAGGAGAACTTGGAAGTCTCCGGGGAGAGTTTGCCGACTAAAACCAACCCCTGTCGACGATTTGAGGGGTTGCGCCACAGTACAAGCAATAACACGTACCACCCTCCGCCCCTCGGAGCCGTGGTCGCCACTCGCCCCGTAGCACGCACCCTCTCTTACCTTAATCGAAGGATGATTTGGTCTTAAATAAACTTCTCACCTCCATCGACGTCGACCACATCCCCCTTCTTCGACCCCTACGCCCGTTTATCACATAAATTGTCGAGTGGTCACTTTGATTATAGGCTCGCCACCCTCGTAGTTCTTTATTTGCTTCCTCTCTTTTTCAATCCCACCCCCACTCTAACAACCTCGGAGAATTTTGAATTGAATTCGATTCCCAGGGAAAGAGCATTGGGTTCCTCGAGGACTCGTCTTATTACCGACAGCTGACGCTATTTCGTACGTTTTCCTCCTCAAATGATATCGTTACGAATTCTTTTAACGTAGGGGGTGGAAATGTTCACGATTGAGAAGCGACGCTGTCGAGATTGTTTTAGGCATCGCGAAATAATTTTGTCGCGTATTGTTGTGTACTTTGAATGATAAGTTGATTGCTCTATAAGTAATCTTTGTGGATTTCTTTTTGCAAAAATCCGACGATATGGTCTGTTATATTAATTATTTATTATTCAATGAGCCAACAAAATTTTGTCGTTCAATACTTTTAATCTTCATTATCCAAGAAACTTATTATAAATCTAAAAAGTTATGACTACACCAAGTGCTTCGACACTGAAATTTCAGATTTCTCAAAAGGTGGAGTTAATCAGTTTCGTGCAGTGAACGAACCCATTAAAAAATTTGGGGATCCAAGACCGCGAAACCATGATCGCGTCAGAAATTCAGCGATTAATTCGCGCGAGACGAACACGGAGAAATTAGAGCGATCTCGAATTCCCCGTGCACACCTTTGCGGCGAAGGAAGAGCGAGGCGCGGAGGTGAACAAAAGATCGATCGAAAGACGAGCGTTGCGGTACAAGGCGAGACGGTATTATTCACCGTCGAGCGGAAACGCTTGGAAGGTAGACCGACATCCGGCCACGTGTCCCCGGGCTAGATGGACCAATGAGATTCGCGACACGGAGGAAGGAGACCAGTCTCGAAACTGATCGTGGCGAAGGTCCAGGCCGAGAGCGTTGGCACGCGCCGGGACCGGCGAATTATTCAAATGGGATTCACGAAACGAGCCAGCTGCTTCGGGGGCTGGGATCGAAATTGGGGGAGTGGGACGTGCGCGACGCATGAACGACACTTTTTGTGTCGTATATGACCGTGTGTTCATTTCATTCCCTTCCGCTCGCTCTATTATGTGGCCTGGATTTCTGGTTAGGGCGAGAGTCAATCATCCACCCTTTCGCTGGCAGATTGTTTTAATTTTCGGGAAATGATCGCCACTGTGGAATATTCCAATCTTTTTCTGTTTTATTCTTCTTGGATTTCGAGGAACACCCTGCTAATTTATTTAAGAGGACTTAGTTTTTCTGTAGAGGGATGATTTAATTTTAGGTAAACGTTGATTGCAGCTGCGACTGCAGTTGCGATTGCAAATTAGCGACTATTTTTGTGCAACACATTTTTTTATAT
>NW_026534863.1:0-4563 GCF_026225885.1 Hylaeus anthracinus
CCAACAGGGTATTGATGCAGAAACGTTTGCAAAAAGAATATTTTGAATTTTTTAATATTTGGGGCCCGACGTGAAGTTGGTCCCCTGAAAATTGTGTTGCTCACAATTTTTAAATTAAAAGGTGTGCAAACGAAAATTCCAACAGGGCATCGATGAACAAACTGCAAAAAGAAAATTTTAAATACTTTTAGGCCAGGTTATACCAATAAAACGTGTTATTTTAAATAAATTTTGTTTATGTTTTGTTAATTGGCTATCGTCGGTACTGCAGCTAAAAATATTCGTTGTTATTTAAAAAAAAGTTACAAGCAATTAAAAGTGCAAAAAAAGGGTCGAAAAATTCAAAAGTCCGCCTTTTTGTTTTTTTTTTTTTTCGGTGAAAATGTTTCATTGTAGTACCGACCATACCCAATTCGATACAGAATATGAAACCGTTTTATTTTTTGCTTTCAGATGATTCGTTTCCAAGAAATGATGACACCCGCCAACAAATTGGACAAGTTTGAGCAGCCATTTTCAGAGCCGCCATTTAAAAAATAGAAAAAAAGAATTTTTTCTCAAATAGTTTAATATGTGTAAACTGTAAACGGCTCAGCTGTAAACGGTTTGATTCTGAAATATTTTATTTACTACAAACGAAATTTATTTTAAAAAAAACACGTTTTATTGGTGTAACCTGGCCTTAATACTGAAGAATCAACTTCCCACGGCTGTCAATATTGCCATCGATCAAAACTAGCTCCAGGGAAATCCGTGTCAGTCACTTCCACTCCTCCAGCCTCCAAATAAGAAATTCCCCGAAAGAAATTAGGTTACGCGAGCAACAACTCGTCGCACGCATGGGAAGAATGATTTTTACATTCGTAATTGGATCGACTCGTGTAATTCCTGGCACCGCGCTCTCGCGGAGGCTGGAGCGGTCGAATAATGGGGGAGTACCCGAATCATGGCGATCAGTTTGATGACTTGGAGGACTGTCGTTAGTGCCCCCCCGCGCGATCCTCCCTTCGTGGAACTCCGTTAATGTTTTAGTGCGCGTACACACGGTGGCTCGAACGGAACCCACATGTCGGCGAATCCGAGTGAAACATGTGGTGCCGGCTATTATATCCACTCAATTGGCCCTCGTGTTGACATAAAAAACGAGCGCGGTCCGGATTGAACGATGGGGGCTGGCAAACGTCGAACATCGACGAGGGAACGGTCCATTTCGCACTTCGTCTCGAGGCTAAACGCTTCTCGACCGTTATTTCCCATTCGCGGGTTCCGAGAAGAAGAATGGACCGTCCCTCGAACGAAAAAGAAAATGATGAACGAACGAGTCAGGAGCGAAACGATTCGGGGGACGACTTCTGTCCGGGCAACAGCTTCAATCTAATTACGTATGCGCGAGCAATTTGAATGTTGATTCGCTCGCGAAACGGCATGAATATACAGGTAGCCATCAAGCATGTGCAACGTGGAAAAGGGGGATGAATGGCGGGGGCTGAATGAGATGCGAAATGGTCAGCACAGTTGAAGAGCAAGCTTCCCCGAGGTATCGCGGAAGGTTTGCACGTCGAAAAGTAGAAATGTTTGCTTCGTAGAATGGCGTTATGTTTGGACTTGGAATGACGGTTGGAATTGGATAGGACGTTGCTCGCTGGCCTCGTGGAATACTTGTTTCTAGTTCCTGACCGAAGAGACAATGAGGCCGATCGAATTTTAATTCTACTCGCAGCGACGCGTTATCAAGCAATGGGTGTGGACGTGCAGTGTTTCAGTTACAGGATATTCGATTTTCGAGCTCCTGGGTACCTTCGTCATTTTGTCATTTTGTCATTCTATTCTATGCTAGAGCCTTCGATATTTTTGGAGAAGCAATAATTTTCTTCGATGAATATTTATTCGAGTAGATATTATTACGTTTGGGTTTGTAAGTCCCGTAAGTATGGAGATATTTTGATAATGGTTTCACCAAGCTACTATTTTGAAGTCAGCTGAATTTTCGTTTATGTTTGTGGGTGTATCTTTGCCATTTAATTTTGTGTCTAAATTTTCAACGATTCTAGCAGTAATATTCTTAGTGGGTGTATCTTTGTCATTTAATTTTGTGTCTAAATTTTCAACGATGTTAGCAGTAATATTCTTAGTGGAACATTTATTCAGATTCACATTAATATAATTATTTCTCATGTCTCATAAGTATGGACAGCTTTTCATGTCAGTTTCATCAAGGGACTATTTTGACTCTAGCTGAACTTTCATTTACGTTTATGGATACATGTGTCATTTTATTCTATGTCAGATCACTGTCGTAGTTCTCTTCCTTAAAAAAATGAAATAAAAAATTGCTAAAAATTCAATAATCCAACATAAAATTTCGCTTCACCCCCACCCCTAGCAAGAACTTCACCCCCTCCATACAATGAAACCCAACAATCGATATAACGATCCAAGTCCCTCCACAAGTAATAAAGTATCGTTTGTCGAAGCCACGGCAAAAGTAAACAAAAGAAAAGTTTCTTTTTCCCGACGATAAATCGGAAAGCTCCTCGAGAAGGCGTCGAAAGGGACCGATGGAGGAATGATACTCAGGGGGTTGAAGGAACGAGGAGGCCCGGGGGTCGAAGACTCGACGATCTTGCGTTTGGGGAACACTCGAAGGCATAATCATCGCGTCCTTTGTCGTTTATATGGACGACAGTTGCGCCGTTCCATGGCAATGAAGCCCGACGTCTACGCGGACGGTTTTCTATAGGTCATAGGGGCGTTTCGGGGGCGCGCGAGGAGATCGTTTCCCTTCTCGAGTCTCGCTTCTCACGCCGGGGTTGCTTTTCCGCTCCTTGTTCCCTGGTTATTAGGGCTGCCTTTCGCTGAGGGACAATCGAAAGGCACCGGGTGATGGGCGGGGCTTTAGGCAGGACCACTGCCGTCATAATTCCACCCTGCCACGAGGGGTTTCGTATTTTCATCGTTGAATCCGTGCATTTTTCGGTGCATACTTTTCCAGATTCTTACGAAAATTTCGTAGAATCTTTAAGACCCTCGAATCTTACTTTCGCGATTACCGATAAATCTCTCAAAAATTGCTCTTGTAAAGGAATGATGAAAATTAGGATTGGAAAGAACGAATTCTTTTGGAAGAATCAAATTTATTGGTTACTGTACTTCGTATATACAGTCGGGGACGAAAATAAGTGGACAGTTACTGGAAGCAGGTAAAGATGAAGTTTGATCGAATTAACGTAACTGTTATAAACTTCATTTTTATTAATTATATGTCCTTATAGTATGTACATTATGTAGTGAATATTGAAGTTCATACTTGCATCTTTGTGTAAACATGCTGTAGTTAACGAAACTGATAGCTATTTAGCAGCAGACAAAAATAAGTGGACACTTGCTAAAATACGTGACAAATGGAATACATATTGAAATTAATACTTGGTATTGCCACCTTTTGCTTCTATTACTGCTTCCAGACGTCGGGGAATACTTTTTATTAAAATTTCGATATAATCTTTATCAATTTTTTCAAATTCAAACTGTAACCTTTTGAAAAAATCGACCTTTTCATTTCGTTGATCCAATGGAACTTTTACGTCCAGTAAACTCCATAAATTTTCTATAGGATTCAAGTCGGGGCTCTGAGCCATTCAAGCAATTTAATATTGGAATCTTCAAAAAGTTTTTTAATTTTCGTAGCAGTATGCTTGCGGTCGTTGTCTTGTTGGAAGACAAACTCATCTTTACTACTGCTTCTTCTAAATTTTCATTTAGATTATCAATATATTTGTCTGGATTCATAATTCTATCGATTTCTGCTAATGTACCGACTCCATTCCATGAAAAGCACCTCCACACCATTAATGATCCTCCGCCAAATTTAACTGTAGGTGTAATAAATGCTTTTTTATATGCTTCAAACTACTCAAATTTACTTTCGTTGCTCCAAACTATATTTTTCCAGAATGCTAGTGACACATTCAAATATATTTCTGCAAATGCTAAACGTTTTCTCATAATAATTTTATTGATGTATGACTTGCGTCTAACCTTGCAACATCTTAATCCAGCTTCGTGAAGGCTTCGTTTTATCGTTTTTGTTGAAACTTTTAATCCCATTATTTTTGCAATACTTCTTGATGCAATTGTTTTCTTGTATGGTGCTGCAGCGTTTACGTCCACGGCCTCTTAAATTTTTCACCGTATTATGTAGTAGAATTTTTTATAAATTTTTTCTACCGCACCTTCTAGAGCACTTTCAGATACGTTATACTTTCGAGCTATCACGCGGTGACTTAATTGTGTACAGCAATCTAAAACGATTAAATGGCGAATTTAATTTGAAATTTCTTCCGTTTTTGACATTCTGAAATTTTTCTAGAAATGCATTGTACTCGTACGAAGGCTGAGTTAGTACTAACAAGTTCATGTGGGATCACTGCATGTAAGCGTAATCTCTTCCTAATGTTTGTATACATTTCTTGCCTTACGATAACTTTGTAACAAAGTATCCACTTATTCTTGTCTGCTGCTAAATAGCTATCAGTTTCGTTAACTACAGCATGCTTACACAAA
>NW_026534864.1:0-7231 GCF_026225885.1 Hylaeus anthracinus
TCTGTTTTCTTTCATAAAAATATCTTGAAAATTCATACTAACTAAAGTAAATCCTTAAGCGTCGAAACCGCAACCAATATTGCACCCGCAATTGTTCCATTTTTATTTAAAAAAAGTATTTCCCATTTCCCTGAAGAATTCGTCCCAGCAATTCTCGACGTACCAAAAGCAACGCAATCTTTTTTAGAGTCGCCAGTTCTGCACCCTACCCCGAAACGCATATAAACAAATTCGCGAACTTTGAGAAAAGCGTTTTGATTTGGTAGTAGTTCCAATTGACACTGGAACTACCGAGCTGGTCAATTTACCCGCGTACTAAGACTTGGATCTTTTTCTCCTGAAGCATTGGCCCCATGAAGTTTCAATTTATCAGGTTTTAATTCTTTGCACTCGAGGCTTGGACGGTAATTGACACTGGAACTACCGAGCTGGTCAATTTACCCGCGTACTAAGACTTGGATCATTTTCTCCTGAAGCATTGGCCCCATGAAGTTTCAATTTATCAGGTTTTAACCCCTTTGCACTCGAGGCCTTTTTTTCTGGTATCTGTCAGCAACTCGAGATGTTTCTTAACATTCTATTGCTATGAGTTTTAAGCTATCGTGATTTGAGAATAACGTCACCTTTATCTCACCGACAATCATTTTATTGACACTTCGAGAAACGAAAGAAATTAAACGTAAAGAAACGTGAGGTATTGTAGATTTGCTGCGCGAAACGTAATGGTGCCTGAGAGTCACCTCTCGAATGCAAACGGTTGAGATCGAACATCTTTTTATGTTTCGTTGGTTTATCTATGACACGTACGAATTTTTTCTTTTTATTTCTTTCCAATTTCTTATTTTCTTTTATTTCTTTAGTTTCTCCAAACAATTGGAAAGCATACGGAAAGTTTGACGTCGAACGACGTCTCGAAAGATGCCACACCCCGTCATCTGTCGCCCCCTTTCACCCCCAAAAGGAAAGCATGATCCGAGGCTGATCATTTTAAAGGCAAGAGCATGGACTGGCCCCGTCCGGTAGGCGGTCGGGCACGCGCCGCTCGAGGAGATCCCTCATTCAGGAGCCGATGATTCTTGAAGACGTGGATAAGTATGCCGTACGAGGCAAATGGCACGCAAGACTTCCGGTGCCACCCCTATACGTCCCCCGTTGGTGTCGAGTTTGGTCCATTATTCCGTGGAGAATCGAGATCGCGTTTGAATAGCGCGAGCGGAAGCGGCGGAAGGGCGCTCGCAGACGTACGAGGACGTTTGTCGTGCGCGGCGTGCCCCGACGAGAAAACCTCTTTTGTAATGTCCATTGTCTATAAACGGTGGGAGTAGACGGCTGGCGACAAGAACGGACGAAACGAACTACGACGATTACGCGCGAACGACGCTAGAACGAGCTAAGACCGTTGGCGTTGGGTCGTTTGTTGATTGGAAACGTTTGTAGATTGGAGACGTTTGTAGACTGGGTCGTCTGTAGATTGGGGACGTTTGTGCGAATTTATGTTTCTATAGGTACAGGAGAAGTACCGAAATTTAACCATGCTTTGTACAAATTGATATTGTATAAGAGAAGTACTGAAACTTAATTTATCTATGGATCGTGCAAATTCATATATTCACAGGTACAGAAGAAGTAACGAAGCCTAACAATGGTTTGTGCAAATTATTATTGTCACAGACGCACAAGAAGCATTGAAGCTGAACCATGGTTCGTGCAAGTTAATATTGTCACAGATGCGAAAGAAATATTGGAACTTAATTTAAACAGTTTGTGCAAACACATATTGTCACAGATACAGAGTATACAAACATTGAAATGTCCAAGTATACAAGTATCGAATTATCCAATTTACAAAGCTGTATAATGCGGTATTGCAATTTTTGAGTATCATAATAAAATATTATTATGCAAGATATAAGCATACCATTCTCTTTTGGAGACAATGAATTGATATATCTCGTACGAATCTTATAATTTAATATACCTTATACGAACGTTTAAATCGAACAGTTAATTTTTTAGAAAACATTGTCTCACTTTGACGAATAGACCTCCACGTTCAACATTAATCCTTCCTAGCCAACTAATAAATAAACTAAAGTCTATCATTGAAAAGGAGAAATGCTGAGAAATTTCTCGCCAATCCCACGGAACTATTCAGTTCATGCTCGAAGATCGTCTTCCCCAGACAAGAACGAATAAATTTCAACTCCGGCGCAACGTTTCTCGCGTTTTCCAATATTGTTCCACGGGTTCGCCGTCCCGTGACGTGTTTCTCGAAACGGCGAAATGGATTTCCTTGAGCACGAACGGACGCGAACGGTATATAGGCATGAATAGTCGCACGCAAATCCCGTCACGGCTATTGGTTCCTTATCAGATATCAGTTATGCGCTCGATTTGGGGTGCGTGCAGCCTATTACATTTGTGATCCATTGATAAGCACGTCAAATCCGCCAACAACACACTTCCCGGGCCCTGGCGAAACGCCATTCGTTGGCCCCTCGAAACCGCACTTCCTCGCTACTCGAATCGATTACTGAGACCTTCCGAGATTGGAGTAGCTCCGATTCAACCTGTCTTACGGCGCGTCTCAATCACTCGTCCCACGATTCTCTTCGACCCTTTACCAACGGAAAATTATTAACCGACTACCCGCCGTCTAGAACCGTGTTTATTATTGTTCAAAACAAGGTGTGTTATTGTCGAATCGAATTACGTTCGATTAAAAACCAAACTCCGACTGTGTAACGTTCAGATCACAGACTAATATATTAGGTTGTCCCAAAAGTCTCTTTCGCTTTATTAATAAGTAATACGTGCACGATAGTTTATGGTTTATGTTGCATTACTGAATCGTGCACGATTCATTTTCATCCATTACTGATACAACATGAATATCTATGAAATTAGATTGTCTACTTATAGAAACACGACCACATAAAATAGTTGAGTGTAAGTCGCGAAAGAAACTTTCGGGACAACCTAATATATCTATATTACATCAAATAATTTCACTTTTGATTATATAACGTACCTGATCACTAATTATTGGAAAGTGTAATACTGCTCGGTGTGTGTGTGTGTGCGTGTGCGAGAGAGAGAGAGAGAGAGAGAGAGAGAGAGAGAGAGAGAGAGAGAGAAACAAAAGGACTGGGCACGGAGAGAGAAGGCTCAGCGGTGATAGAGAAGTAAGAGAGAAATGTAAACAGGCGCGAATATTCAAATTGTGTGTTATAATAAATAATTATCGTCTAAACAAAAGTGCCGTTTTCGGTTCACTCCTAAATAAAGTTGTATTCGACACTAATGAAAATATTAACGACGGTTGGCATCGCTCTCAAATGTCAAACTAAACGCCTCGAAAATATCTGCACGTTAGATTCCGAAGAACTATAAAATTACGCATCTAATTTCACTAAACTATAGGGCGTAGCAAAAATCCCATACGTGGTACTTGGAAAACACTCTATCATTTCTGTTTCGACTACTCGAAGGCGACTCTCGTCGCGACCATTGATCCTGGCCGTTCCCCTTAGCGGGGGTTAAATGTCTACCGATTCCGACGGGTTAAAGTGTTGGAAAGAACTAGTCCGACGGCTGCCATCTGCCACCCCCAACCCTCGGGGGTTTCCTAACGGCGGACGCAGAAGCAGAGAGCTCGGAATTCTCGCGAGTGGCTTGGACGGCTCAATGCCTTTAACCGTCTCTTGGCCACCCTCGAGAAACCGCTCTTTCTGTCTCCTTCCTTCCCACCCTCCTGTCTTTATTCCATCGCGAACCATTGCGCGAGGCTTTTCATACGAAATTATATAGGATATTACGCATTAAATGTCGCAATTCGCTTTCCCGCCCCTCCCCACCCTCCCGCGGCCCTCACCTTCGAACTCGTTCAAACACGAACGAGGGAGGAGGGGAGAAACACCCCCTCCGGAAATGGTTTACTCGGAAAAATTGGAAAAGACACACAGCGTCGAACGGACCGTTATATTTACTCGCGAAACGATCCTTGGCTTTTCTTCGTTTCTCGTGAAGGCGGAGGGGACGAGGGTGAAAGGAGGGACTCGTTTCAACGGGACGAAACGAAAAGCACTTTCCATGCGTGACTGCGAACTGGAAAACCAATCTGGGGAGTCTTTAAGACAACGAGCAGCGACGCGGATTGAATCGATTTTAAGGCTGATGGGTATCTTCCTAGGAGGTTAATATAAGTATACACGGAAATACTGTCTGAGTAGGTTTGGACCTAGTTTAGTTCGTTTTTGTTGTGTAACTGTTTCGTTTAAGTTTAAATTATGAAATTATTTCTTCTCTAGTTGGGTTTTCATTTGGGTCTTGCTCGGGTACCTCGAGGATGCTAAGCCCGTACCGTAGCTTACTAAAACAACGCTACAGCCCCTGAGGGAACATGTTCAGACAGTATTTTTCCGGGTAGACAGTACGTGCATTAACAAGTTTGTTATATTCGTCATTAGGAGATGGGAATTATATTTAACAGTATTCAATATTCCCTCACCAATAACTACCCCAAACTTACTCAGACAGTATTTCGGTGCAGGCATTCAAAGTAAATTTAATAATTTGCCTTTACCTTTTACCCTTCTTCCCAAACTTACTGAGACAGTATCTCCTTGTAGACAGTATATGCATTAACAAGATTATCACATTCGCCATTATTAGATGGGAATTATATTTAACAGTATTCAATATTCCTCGACTAACAACTACTTCAAACTTACTCAGACAGTATTTCCACGTAGACAGTATATGCATTAACAATTCTATTACATTCCTAGGCGTAGTTTATATAAAATCGTCGGTCAATTTGATAAATATTCGACAATTTACCACATTTATATACATATACATACATATAGCAGCATAATATAACAGTTTATTAAACGCAATAAAATTTTCGCTTGCAAATTACTACACGTCATATTTCTAAAGCAAGGAGTTATTTAAATAAACAAATGTCAAACAAAACCTAAACCAAGCAATAAATGTATAACGAAAATGCTTTAATTGAAGCGTACACGTAAGAATACATATACGAACACGTATTTTCGTAATTATTATTTAGAAAATTACTGGCATTTTCAGATGAATACGCCCCCTTAACGAACTGTCGTCGTCGTTCGAGCATATTGGTGGCTGCGTCGCGCTAGATTTCCACAGTGTCTCCCCGGTATTGGCCAACAAGTAGCTTTCGCTTGAATCCCCATGTCACCGTCCCGTTTAACGGCAAGGAGAACTTGGAAGTCTCCGGGGAGAGTTTGCCGACTAAAACCAACCCCTGTCGACGATTTGAGGGGTTGCGCCACAGTACAAGCAATAACACGTACCACCCTCCGCCCCTCGGAGCCGTGGTCGCCACTCGCCCCGTAGCACGCACCCTCTCTTACCTTAATCGAAGGATGATTTGGTCTTAAATAAACTTCTCACCTCCATCGACGTCGACCACATCCCCCTTCTTCGACCCCTACGCCCGTTTATCACATAAATTGTCGAGTGGTCACTTTGATTATAGGCTCGCCACCCTCGTAGTTCTTTATTTGCTTCCTCTCTTTTTCAATCCCACCCCCACTCTAACAACCTCGGAGAATTTTGAATTGAATTCGATTCCCAGGGAAAGAGCATTGGGTTCCTCGAGGACTCGTCTTATTACCGACAGCTGACGCTATTTCGTACGTTTTCCTCCTCAAATGATATCGTTACGAATTCTTTTAACGTAGGGGGTGGAAATGTTCACGATTGAGAAGCGACGCTGTCGAGATTGTTTTAGGCATCGCGAAATAATTTTGTCGCGTATTGTTGTGTACTTTGAATGATAAGTTGATTGCTCTATAAGTAATCTTTGTGGATTTCTTTTTGCAAAAATCCGACGATATGGTCTGTTATATTAATTATTTATTATTCAATGAGCCAACAAAATTTTGTCGTTCAATACTTTTAATCTTCATTATCCAAGAAACTTATTATAAATCTAAAAAGTTATGACTACACCAAGTGCTTCGACACTGAAATTTCAGATTTTCCAAAAGGTGGAGTTGATCAGTTTTGTGCAGCGTAACGGCTCTGAAATGAATTATTTATTATTCAATGAGCCAACAAAATTTTGTCGTTCAATGCTCTTAATCTTCATTATCCAAGAAACTTATTATAAATCTACAAAATTATGACTACACCAAGTGCTTCGACACTGAAATTTCAAATTTTCCAAAAAGAGGAGTTGATCAGTTTTGTGCAGTGTAACGGCTCTGAAATGAATTATTTATTATTCAATGAGCCAACAAAATTTTGTCGTTCAATGCTCTTAATCTTCATTATCCAAGAAACTTATTATAAATCTAAAAAGTTATGACTACACCAAGTGCTTCGACACTGAAATTTCAGATTTCTCAAAAGGTGGAGTTAATCAGTTTCGTGCAGTGAACGAACCCATTAAAAAATTTGGGGATCCAAGACCGCGAAACCATGATCGCGTCAGAAATTCAGCGATTAATTCGCGCGAGACGAACACGGAGAAATTAGAGCGATCTCGAATTCCCCGTGCACACCTTTGCGGCGAAGGAAGAGCGAGGCGCGGAGGTGAACAAAAGATCGATCGAAAGACGAGCGTTGCGGTACAAGGCGAGACGGTATTATTCACCGTCGAGCGGAAACGCTTGGAAGGTAGACCGACATCCGGCCACGTGTCCCCGGGCTAGATGGACCAATGAGATTCGCGACACGGAGGAAGGAGACCAGTCTCGAAACTGATCGTGGCGAAGGTCCAGGCCGAGAGCGTTGGCACGCGCCGGGACCGGCGAATTATTCAAATGGGATTCACGAAACGAGCCAGCTGCTTCGGGGGCTGGGATCGAAATTGGGGGAGTGGGACGTGCGCGACGCATGAACGACACTTTTTGTGTCGTATATGACCGTGTGTTCATTTCATTCCCTTCCGCTCGCTCTATTATGTGGCCTGGATTTCTGGTTAGGGCGAGAGTCAATCATCCACCCTTTCGCTGGCAGATTGTTTTAATTTTCGGGAAATGATCGCCACTGTGGAATATTCCAATCTTTTTCTGTTTTATTCTTCTTGGATTTCGAGGAACACCCTGCTAATTTATTTAAGAGGACTTAGTTTTTCTGTAGAGGGATGATTTAATTTTAGGTAAACGTTGATTGCAGCTGCGACTGCAGTTGCGATTGCAAATTAGCGACTATTTTTGTGCAACACATTTTTTTATAT
>NW_026534865.1:0-4561 GCF_026225885.1 Hylaeus anthracinus
CCAACAGGGTATTGATGCAGAAACGTTTGCAAAAAGAATATTTTGAATTTTTTAATATTTGGGGCCCGACGTGAAGTTGGTCCCCTGAAAATTGTGTTGCTCACAATTTTTAAATTAAAAGGTGTGCAAACGAAAATTCCAACAGGGCATCGATGAACAAACTGCAAAAAGAAAATTTTAAATACTTTTAGGCCAGGTTATACCAATAAAACGTGTTATTTTAAATAAATTTTGTTTATGTTTTGTTAATTGGCTATCGTCGGTACTGCAGCTAAAAATATTCGTTGTTATTTAAAAAAAAGTTACAAGCAATTAAAAGTGCAAAAAAAGGGTCGAAAAATTCAAAAGTCCGCCTTTTTGTTTTTTTTTTTTTCGGTGAAAATGTTTCATTGTAGTACCGACCATACCCAATTCGATACAGAATATGAAACCGTTTTATTTTTTGCTTTCAGATGATTCGTTTCCAAGAAATGATGACACCCGCCAACAAATTGGACAAGTTTGAGCAGCCATTTTCAGAGCCGCCATTTAAAAAATAGAAAAAAAGAATTTTTTCTCAAATAGTTTAATATGTGTAAACTGTAAACGGCTCAGCTGTAAACGGTTTGATTCTGAAATATTTTATTTACTACAAACGAAATTTATTTTAAAAAAAACACGTTTTATTGGTGTAACCTGGCCTTAATACTGAAGAATCAACTTCCCACGGCTGTCAATATTGCCATCGATCAAAACTAGCTCCAGGGAAATCCGTGTCAGTCACTTCCACTCCTCCAGCCTCCAAATAAGAAATTCCCCGAAAGAAATTAGGTTACGCGAGCAACAACTCGTCGCACGCATGGGAAGAATGATTTTTACATTCGTAATTGGATCGACTCGTGTAATTCCTGGCACCGCGCTCTCGCGGAGGCTGGAGCGGTCGAATAATGGGGGAGTACCCGAATCATGGCGATCAGTTTGATGACTTGGAGGACTGTCGTTAGTGCCCCCCGCGCGATCCTCCCTTCGTGGAACTCCGTTAATGTTTTAGTGCGCGTACACACGGTGGCTCGAACGGAACCCACATGTCGGCGAATCCGAGTGAAACATGTGGTGCCGGCTATTATATCCACTCAATTGGCCCTCGTGTTGACATAAAAAACGAGCGCGGTCCGGATTGAACGATGGGGGCTGGCAAACGTCGAACATCGACGAGGGAACGGTCCATTTCGCACTTCGTCTCGAGGCTAAACGCTTCTCGACCGTTATTTCCCATTCGCGGGTTCCGAGAAGAAGAATGGACCGTCCCTCGAACGAAAAAGAAAATGATGAACGAACGAGTCAGGAGCGAAACGATTCGGGGGACGACTTCTGTCCGGGCAACAGCTTCAATCTAATTACGTATGCGCGAGCAATTTGAATGTTGATTCGCTCGCGAAACGGCATGAATATACAGGTAGCCATCAAGCATGTGCAACGTGGAAAAGGGGGATGAATGGCGGGGGCTGAATGAGATGCGAAATGGTCAGCACAGTTGAAGAGCAAGCTTCCCCGAGGTATCGCGGAAGGTTTGCACGTCGAAAAGTAGAAATGTTTGCTTCGTAGAATGGCGTTATGTTTGGACTTGGAATGACGGTTGGAATTGGATAGGACGTTGCTCGCTGGCCTCGTGGAATACTTGTTTCTAGTTCCTGACCGAAGAGACAATGAGGCCGATCGAATTTTAATTCTACTCGCAGCGACGCGTTATCAAGCAATGGGTGTGGACGTGCAGTGTTTCAGTTACAGGATATTCGATTTTCGAGCTCCTGGGTACCTTCGTCATTTTGTCATTTTGTCATTCTATTCTATGCTAGAGCCTTCGATATTTTTGGAGAAGCAATAATTTTCTTCGATGAATATTTATTCGAGTAGATATTATTACGTTTGGGTTTGTAAGTCCCGTAAGTATGGAGATATTTTGATAATGGTTTCACCAAGCTACTATTTTGAAGTCAGCTGAATTTTCGTTTATGTTTGTGGGTGTATCTTTGCCATTTAATTTTGTGTCTAAATTTTCAACGATTCTAGCAGTAATATTCTTAGTGGGTGTATCTTTGTCATTTAATTTTGTGTCTAAATTTTCAACGATGTTAGCAGTAATATTCTTAGTGGAACATTTATTCAGATTCACATTAATATAATTATTTCTCATGTCTCATAAGTATGGACAGCTTTTCATGTCAGTTTCATCAAGGGACTATTTTGACTCTAGCTGAACTTTCATTTACGTTTATGGATACATGTGTCATTTTATTCTATGTCAGATCACTGTCGTAGTTCTCTTCCTTAAAAAAATGAAATAAAAAATTGCTAAAAATTCAATAATCCAACATAAAATTTCGCTTCACCCCCACCCCTAGCAAGAACTTCACCCCCTCCATACAATGAAACCCAACAATCGATATAACGATCCAAGTCCCTCCACAAGTAATAAAGTATCGTTTGTCGAAGCCACGGCAAAAGTAAACAAAAGAAAAGTTTCTTTTTCCCGACGATAAATCGGAAAGCTCCTCGAGAAGGCGTCGAAAGGGACCGATGGAGGAATGATACTCAGGGGGTTGAAGGAACGAGGAGGCCCGGGGGTCGAAGACTCGACGATCTTGCGTTTGGGGAACACTCGAAGGCATAATCATCGCGTCCTTTGTCGTTTATATGGACGACAGTTGCGCCGTTCCATGGCAATGAAGCCCGACGTCTACGCGGACGGTTTTCTATAGGTCATAGGGGCGTTTCGGGGGCGCGCGAGGAGATCGTTTCCCTTCTCGAGTCTCGCTTCTCACGCCGGGGTTGCTTTTCCGCTCCTTGTTCCCTGGTTATTAGGGCTGCCTTTCGCTGAGGGACAATCGAAAGGCACCGGGTGATGGGCGGGGCTTTAGGCAGGACCACTGCCGTCATAATTCCACCCTGCCACGAGGGGTTTCGTATTTTCATCGTTGAATCCGTGCATTTTTCGGTGCATACTTTTCCAGATTCTTACGAAAATTTCGTAGAATCTTTAAGACCCTCGAATCTTACTTTCGCGATTACCGATAAATCTCTCAAAAATTGCTCTTGTAAAGGAATGATGAAAATTAGGATTGGAAAGAACGAATTCTTTTGGAAGAATCAAATTTATTGGTTACTGTACTTCGTATATACAGTCGGGGACGAAAATAAGTGGACAGTTACTGGAAGCAGGTAAAGATGAAGTTTGATCGAATTAACGTAACTGTTATAAACTTCATTTTTATTAATTATATGTCCTTATAGTATGTACATTATGTAGTGAATATTGAAGTTCATACTTGCATCTTTGTGTAAACATGCTGTAGTTAACGAAACTGATAGCTATTTAGCAGCAGACAAAAATAAGTGGACACTTGCTAAAATACGTGACAAATGGAATACATATTGAAATTAATACTTGGTATTGCCACCTTTTGCTTCTATTACTGCTTCCAGACGTCGGGGAATACTTTTTATTAAAATTTCGATATAATCTTTATCAATTTTTTCAAATTCAAACTGTAACCTTTTGAAAAAATCGACCTTTTCATTTCGTTGATCCAATGGAACTTTTACGTCCAGTAAACTCCATAAATTTTCTATAGGATTCAAGTCGGGGCTCTGAGCCATTCAAGCAATTTAATATTGGAATCTTCAAAAAGTTTTTTAATTTTCGTAGCAGTATGCTTGCGGTCGTTGTCTTGTTGGAAGACAAACTCATCTTTACTACTGCTTCTTCTAAATTTTCATTTAGATTATCAATATATTTGTCTGGATTCATAATTCTATCGATTTCTGCTAATGTACCGACTCCATTCCATGAAAAGCACCTCCACACCATTAATGATCCTCCGCCAAATTTAACTGTAGGTGTAATAAATGCTTTTTTATATGCTTCAAACTACTCAAATTTACTTTCGTTGCTCCAAACTATATTTTTCCAGAATGCTAGTGACACATTCAAATATATTTCTGCAAATGCTAAACGTTTTCTCATAATAATTTTATTGATGTATGACTTGCGTCTAACCTTGCAACATCTTAATCCAGCTTCGTGAAGGCTTCGTTTTATCGTTTTTGTTGAAACTTTTAATCCCATTATTTTTGCAATACTTCTTGATGCAATTGTTTTCTTGTATGGTGCTGCAGCGTTTACGTCCACGGCCTCTTAAATTTTTCACCGTATTATGTAGTAGAATTTTTTATAAATTTTTTCTACCGCACCTTCTAGAGCACTTTCAGATACGTTATACTTTCGAGCTATCACGCGGTGACTTAATTGTGTACAGCAATCTAAAACGATTAAATGGCGAATTTAATTTGAAATTTCTTCCGTTTTTGACATTCTGAAATTTTTCTAGAAATGCATTGTACTCGTACGAAGGCTGAGTTAGTACTAACAAGTTCATGTGGGATCACTGCATGTAAGCGTAATCTCTTCCTAATGTTTGTATACATTTCTTGCCTTACGATAACTTTGTAACAAAGTATCCACTTATTCTTGTCTGCTGCTAAATAGCTATCAGTTTCGTTAACTACAGCATGCTTACACAAA
>NW_026534866.1:0-2800 GCF_026225885.1 Hylaeus anthracinus
ATTTCATTCTTCTTGGATTTTGAGGAACACCCTGCTAATTTATTTAAAAGTTGTAATGTTAAGCGTTAATTATTATGCAATGCGATACATACATTCGCGCATCGTGGTAAAGGACAAGCACACCAAGATAATATTTAAATATTACTTACTTTTCTATTACACATTCGATACGACAGTTACAGATATTCCTAGAAATAGAGCCATATACAGTCAGTGTAAGAAGTATTCGTACACCAACTCATTCAAAATAAATGGTTCCTGTACGAATACTTATTACACTGACTGCAAATATTACGAATCCTCGAACTAAATTAAGCATTTCTTTTGCCATTTTTTCTACAACTTACTAACGACCACATGTTTCCAGATCCTTTGTCTCCGAGCCTTCCAGAACGTTCGACAGAGTTTACGTGATCAGTTCCCGCCATGCAGTCGCGAAAGCGTGATCGTAGTCCGAGCGAATAGTTTAGAGTTGCCTTATCGAAATTGTAGATTCGTAGACTCGTATTCCTCATTATAAATCTGTGTTTTAGTCTGTTTTCGTTTCTTTTTAATCAATCTATTAAAATATTCGATAACAAGGACTCGTAGTCCTCGTTAAACAACCGCGTTTTTACGAAAGCCCGGTATCCAACGTCGCACTACTTTCCTCGTTAATATTCATAACGATAAACACTTCCGGTTCTCCTAAGTCTCGCGAAATCTCCGTAAAAAGCGAGAAAGGTTCGAGAAACAAAGGTACCGGATAAAGCAACGTTTTAACAGATGGAAACGCCGCCCTCCGTTTCCCAGATAGACGATCGCGAAGAGCCTCGAGCCCGCGAAGGGATATTTTTCTGTAACGGGCATCGGCAGATCGATATCGTCCGGTTACATGCCCGTAGCAACTTGTCCGCGAATAATTCCCTTATCTGTACCGCGGCGGGCCCCTGCGCCGCCGCGTAAATATTTGTTTCCAAGCATTCCACTTCTCACCTTCGCAGCGGGTGCGCCTTCGTCGAAACCGAAATTTCCCCGGCTACCTCGTTTGCATTAATTATACTTCGCGTACTCCGTCTTGCGCGTAATTGCGGATGCACACGCACGCTATGTGTGCAGTGACCAGTGACACATGCGCGGAATAATAGCACACAAACGAGGGCGAGGTATACACAAACGCGGACTTACGCGGCCGGCGTACTGTAACGGGCAAAAGTCTTGGGGTATTTACATTTTTACTTTCGATTTAATTTACGGAGCTTATTTTTCGCAATATTATCGCGTGAGGTACTCTCTGGAAATTGATAAAGATAGGATTAATTCGAAGGAAAATTTAAGGGTGTTTATCACTTTGGAGATTTAAAATTTACAGCTTAATACACATCTGTGTGAAATGTGGCTTCAATTTACCGTTTAGTTTGTTCACAACTACTAGGTTGCATAAAATAATACTGAAAAACTAATCGCAACTGTGATCGTATCGATAACTCCTTTTCTTGATTAACACTTTCGCTGCGGACGAAAATAAGCAGCCGTTCGCTAGGAGCTGCAATTATATTTTTTTTTTTAATGAAGAATTTTTTACTAATGTGATTATTAATCTAATATGATTATTTTGAAAAACATATATTTGTGGTAACTTATTTTATATATAACATGATTGCCGAACAAAAAAAATGAAAACAACCATATATATTCGCACATGTGTTGGGCACATGTGCGTCATTTGCAGCGAAAGTGTTAAAAATCGTAATCAAATAATAATTTAAAAATCTTATTACAGAAACTATATCCTTATTAATACTTTCTGTATTTGAGTTTCGTTTCGACTAGCAGAAAAGACCATCGTAATACTTGGTGCTCGAATTTTCTTGAAAAGCTTCCTCGCGATTTTTTAATTATTTTCGTATCATTTCTTTCAATCGTTTCGTCGTGAAGCTTAATACCAAATATACGTCAATTTAGTAACATTTATTGGAGAGTAACGCGAGTTTTATATATGGTGGTGTGAGACTTTTGCGTAGTACTGTATGACACGGAACCAGAACACGTTCAAGCAACGTACGCGTTTATCGTTCGAGCAGCAGATATATATCGGGTTATATCAATCTTGCTAAGTGAGCAATGCATATGCTTACGGCGCTCGGAAAGTTTTCGACAAGCCCGAGCGTGGGCGTAGAATGCCCACTGAGCATCGTTCTTTTTATGCATATCGTATGGATATGTATGCACACGTATTCACCCACCGGCCGGATATAAACACCTGCCCATCGTGCTCGCCTTTACGGACCCTGCCCTTTCCCCGTACCACGTGCGAAAGAGGGGGCGCCCTTTAAATTGTGAACGGGGGAGGGCTGGATATTTATTGCCAAAGGTGGCACCGACGAGCGTTTATGATCCTCGGGGAATTAACGATACCAATTAGCCACGGACAAAAAGTCGACATTGTCGCGCTATCTTGCACCTGAGGACGATTACGTCGGTTGGTATTTAAATTCGATGTTCGAACGGTATGATTCTGATAATCGTGAGGGGGAGGGGACACGGGGGAAACTGTGAAACGTTGGGAACGAGGATTTCGTTATTGTTTGGGGGACTGGGAATTTTTGGGGAAGTTTTCTGGTTTATTTTTTAGTTGAAATCTGAATATTATCTTATATTGATATCGATGAAATATTATTTTGTATTTAGATATTCAGATTTTAATATTATTATAAGAATACTTATAGTAGTCTGGTTATTTCCATTTGAAATTTGAATATTATCTTGCATTGATATGTATGAAATATTATTTTGTATTTAGATATTCAGATTCTAATAT
>NW_026534867.1:0-9145 GCF_026225885.1 Hylaeus anthracinus
TTCACGTAATACTAAAAGGGTCAAAAAGGGACTGCAAGGTTTGTTCTGACTGTAACACGCCTGGAGGTAGCCGAGAAATTTGGTATTACTGTGATACGAGTCCTGAGAAACCTAGGATGCAACTTGGACATTGTTTTCCAAAATATCACACCAAAACTAATTACAGAGTGTAATATTTATCGAAGTTTGTTGTTTTCGACATGTAAATCATAGGTTCCCAACCTTTCTTGGCCCACCGCCCCCTTTTTAACAGACTTCGAAAAGGAGGAGGTTACTCAATTCAACATATATATATTCTTTTTTTTTTCAAACAGTGGCAACATTCGACGGCGCCTCTTTTAGGTGAAATATACTATATTACTACATTACACATATATTTAAAAACAAAGACCGGTTATTATTAAAATTACTTTATTGAAAGATATTAACATGTTGATGTATTCTTTAAAATTTGATAAACAAATATACATATATTATTAAAAAAAACTAATATAATATTATTAGTGAGAAGGCTGAGCTTGGTGTAACGACAATAATTTTTCGATATTTGGTGTCAGATTTGTCATCCGCAATCTTAAATCGCCGCATTCCACTATTGACAATCTGTTTCTTTTCTTTGTTGCTAAATTGTTGATTACACTGACATTTACAACATTTGTTGAACATTGAAGATATTTGTTAAAACATGCGTTCGAAGATTTTTGATACACATTAATCAAACTTTATGCGCGTTCTTGCGAGTATTGCCCAGGGGGCGGCAGTTGGTCCGCAGCGCCCCCAAAATTTGTCTTCGACCAAAAGCGCCCCCTTAGATTTCTTCAACGCCCACCGGTGGGCGGTACCGACCCCGTTGGGAACCTCTGATATAAATGAACAAAATGATGGAATTTTATTATTTGTTTATTTATAAATGTTTTTAAAGTACTTGTAGTGTTTGCCGAATTTGGCTGAAATCGTCTGGAATTGCTCGTTCGCGCAAGCGAAAAAGACCTCGACTGCAAAGGGTTAAATTCATTGTATGCGAATACTTGAAATTTAATTAGGTTATAGGCAATATAATTTTATTTGATACGTATGCCATCTTTAAGATGTGTAATTCGATATTCCATGAAGTAACTGATTATTAGGTAGTTTCATTATAGAATAGTTGTTTTATTTGATCCTGTAACTACAGTCAGTGTAATAAATATTCGTACAGAAACCATTTATTTTAAATGGATTGCTGTACGAATACTTCTTACACTGACTGTAGATATTTGTAGAGAATATCGGTTGCGCTCCATTTCAAACTTATACAAATCTGAACATTTAAATATGGTTCTGTTTATCATAAAAATATTATTTAATTATTTTATATAAGAAAATTGTACATTTATTTTTTATTATTTCCGTAAAAATGACCTAACTCACGAATGAGAATGAAAATTTATATATTTATCATAATACTTTCGCGAGGGTATCACTAATGAATTTGCAAAATTTCCTTGGTAAAAACGACACAACCTTATTCGGACTAATTCAATTATACCCAATTCAAAAATATTTCAATTATGTATAATTAAAAGTAGTCTGAATAAGGTCTAGTTTGGACTTAATTCATTGAAAAAACTGTAGCAGCCCATTGATAATACTATCATGAAGATCTATGGAGAAATATGAAAATATTAATTTCCATTACAGGTCACTCTATGGCTGGATGACTTTTATTTATTCAACTGTCAGCGAGTCCACAAACATCAAGGCAGAATTTATTCGTGCCGCGACAAAGATAATCGATCAATACATAAGAAACTTTTGAGACGTTCGAAGTTAGCACGATAATAATCTAATAAATACAAATATTTTTAACATTGCTACTGTTGTATTTTAAAATTCACACATCGTCGCGTATATGAAAATAAAAATTGCTAATTCTATCTTGTCTTTAATTTATTGTACAATGTTCTATAGCGTAAGATATGTCAAAGCTGAGAAAAAGTGTTCGTGTGATGCAAGTGGATGCAATTTTGTTTTAAACATATTTCGTTCTGTTTCTAAAACAGTAACTTCCGATAGTACTGATTCAGCATTATTAAATCTAACAAATATTCCAGGTATTTGGTCAAGTTTGTTAGTAACGTTCTCCAATGCGTTGCTAGAATATTTCAGTACTGACAATATGTGCTGAATAAATAAATGTTTTAAGATGTTTCATAGCGGATATAAACCTGGGCAATGAGAAAACCAGGCAACAGGTCCTACAGGAAGTGTTCATGTGTTAGAAAATCGTTCGCTCAAGAACTGCCTGGCTACTTGACTGAAGCGAGACAATCCATTGTCATACATAAATCACAACGTACAACATTTAATGGTACTTCTTTCAGTAGTGCATGCAATTGACTACTGAGTAGTCACTACTCGAAGAATTGGCATACGATTGAACTGTTAATCTTCCATTAAGAAACACATGGAGCTGTTACACATTGTTTACAAACAGTTTAGTAGAATCAGTTAGGTAAGAGAAATTCTTCAAATTAGTGTACTAAACGAACATACCTACCCATAAGTGCGTATGAATGCGTATGGATACTAACACCTATCAGCAAAGTAATAATATTATCAAAGAAAAACTATAATCTACTGACTAATTTGTTGTCGAAGAGTCTCGTTTCAGAATTCAAGAAAAAAAAAATATTAACCGAAATATAAACAAAAGTTTCTGAAGTTAATATGTTACAACCGAAGTATAAGTAAACATAGAATTAATGTAATGTTATATAAATGTAAGTTCCCAAAGCCAGTTTAATAATAATTAGGTGGAAGAGTTAATTCGTTTCTACCTAAATCAAATTTTAAATATTCTATAAATCTACAATTTCACATTCTGTTATCTTTGAAAGTAGCGTAAGTCCATTTATGGTAATCGAAAGAACAAATTTCTTTAAAGTGCTACTTTATAAACGATCAAATTATAACCCCACATCAATTTAATTTTACAAAAAATATAAAACAAACATATTAGCATTTGCCAATATTCGTGAAATCATTAAAATGCCACCCTTTAAATATTTCGATACAAAATTAAATGTACTTACACCACTTTCGACGAAAACTGCTCAATTCAATCATAGCGTCGCGTTTAAGACAGGATCTACTTCTTGCTAGGGTCCATCTAGCGAAGCTCTGAGAATATTACTTATCTCTGTTCTATTCGAGAACTTACATGCTCCTAAAAAGGTAAGCGGTCCCGGTGTCTTTTTCGATTGCTCAGAGGTCCCTGTGCGCTTTACCTAAATCCAGTTCAGACTTGAACTGTCCCGCGTAAAATTAAAAACTTGCTGTAAAGCTTCGCCGAGGGTATTGAGAATTCGTTTCCCCAGAGAAGGGTATAAAATTTAGTGCAGTGTTCCTCGCCGGTATCGATACATCCACGGATCTCGAACTTACTTCAAAACAAACTTGCCTATTTTCATCGGGCGCTTAAATCCGTCGTAAACTTTGCTGTAAATAAATCGCAACGCCAAGATAACTTCTTTATGCGATCGTCGAACGCGCGACAACGCTCTCGGGGCTGGCGACTGAAACGGAAAGCGAGCCGGCGGGCGTGGAAGAAAGAGGACGAGGCGTCGCGGCGCCCGGGGTCTTAATAATGGCACGTCGTAGAAATGCACCGTCATGCCAGCAAGGGTGGAGAAAACGGCAGAGCAAAAGGAGAAGACGAAAAGCGGCATGAACCTCGTGATTTATCAGCTCGCTTATCCGCCTCTCCTTCTCTTGTTCTCGACCGAATAGCGATGTTCGTATACTAGGCTGGATTTAGGGTAACATTGACCGGGAATTAAGGGGGGAGGGTCAAGTAAAATTCAAAATTTTGTCCTCTTTTTTTTGTTTAGAAAATTAGTTTACCATTTGGAGAATGCGCTCCGACCATTTCAGCTAAAACTTCGAAGTCTAAGTGTACCTACAGAGTCATTAAAGTAATGCGCTCCAAACGGTACACGAAGGACTATTTTTAGATCCGGAAACTTTAAACGCATTTTTCTCAAAACACAATGAAGCCGTGCCGTGCAACGTAGCTTAGAGGTTTCTCAGCCGATTGCTATGAAAACGGCACAAAATATTCCTTAAACTACTCCACTTTGCATCAACCTAAAGGTTTTTATAAACATTAAAATGAACAATGTTTTTAATCATTTTTTTTATAACAAGATTTTTTTAACGTGGCGTGAAATTTTTAATTTAAAATGTTTTTTTTGTTTAAATCTAGGTTGTTGCGAAGCGTGTTACTATATTTTAACAAAAAATTGGTGGATTTTTGATTTCAAATAATTAGAGTGACCTGTGCGTTGCACGGTGCATTCTCGAGAAGCCAACTTCAAACAGCTGCTGTTCATTCGTTTATGAATATTTTTACATAAAAAAAAATTATATAGATTATCTAGATGCTATAAAATAACAAGTAATTAGTTGCAAATAAATATATATTACGCACTCTTTAAAAATAATTCGCGAAAAAGCGGTTGTTTACTTGACCCTCCCCCCTTAAAGAGACTCTAGTGCAAATAGAAATAACGCCAAGAAAATGATAAAAATTTGTATACGGGTTAGATTTTATCCCAAAAACACCCACACAAATCTTGGGAAGGCTAGGGTACCTAAAAGCTAAAAAAACAAATGTTTCAATTATTCACTTTTTAACGTGGGCTCTTATGGGAAAATGCGTTTTCAACACACTCAATTACGTGCTACAAAGTAATTGACGCCGAGATTGGATCGAAAATATAATGCATAATAGAAAAATATCTAAAGAACATATATTGATTTACAAAATACTCCGAGGGTACTTGTAGTATTAGTAATAAATTAAAGAATACTAGGATAATGCGTTTTGTCTTCTGCTATTGACATAGTCTGAGAGATCTGGCACGCTGTACGAGAGGTTAGAAAACGCGCGATCAAATACAAACAGTACTGTAGTTTGTCTGAAAATAATAGAATTCTGAAGCTGGGCATCGCAAATTTGTATCGTTAGGGCGAAGATAAAAATGACAAAATATGTTTTAAAATATCAATGTTGTGAATATGTAGTGTATAAAATAAAAAAAGGTTTTCATAATTTGGAATATAAACCAGGAGTAGAATTTGGAATGACGTGAATATACGTCAGTGGTCACGAATGTGTTAATATTTTGGATTATGTTTGTATAATCTTAGCGATTTAGTTCAAGAGTTATTTTTACGTATACTTTAGTATGTGACTGAACGTGAAATTGATGATATAAATAAAAAAATGCTCCTTTTGGCGAAAGGACCGCCATTAGGCAATACGGTCTAAGGAGGACGAATAACCTTGTGTCGGCACTATGTGTACACGTCGAGGCTGGGACCTTACTAAGTGACACTTTAAAAGGAAAAAGAGATAAGAGTGTATGAACGCACTTTGATGCATGCTTCGCGACTATTATGGTGGGCTATAATTTTGCGACAAGACGAGCCCCGAGAATAGAGATGCTCGCGGCTCGATTTTGCTCCCCGTGATCCAGCCGATTTATTCGGTCATGATGGACGTAACGATGCGGTCGTGAAAGTGGAAGAGATCCGAGCGGGATAACGTTATTATCTCGAATATTATTTTTTCTCTTCTCTCATTTTACGCAGCGGTCGCGCTCCGTTGACCAGCGGTGTATAAAGCCCGAGTCCTCGTAGCTTTGAGGCTCAACTTTAAATCCCGAGTCCTTAAAGCTTGCGTATAAAGGGTTGGAGCGTTTATGACTTAAACCGTGCAATAACATGTTTCTTATATATTGAAATAAATTGGCATTCAAATTTATTTCCTGCGCTGCACTTTATAACAAGGTAAATAATCCAATTATTGATATATGTAGTTTTGGTAATCAACATCTTTTGTTGGTAATAGAACATTTTGAGTATTAATAGTTGTCTACATTATGACATGAAAAGGTAGATCATTGTATACAGTCTCTTTTGTATTTTTTATTAAAATACGTTCTAAGTAACGTTTAGATGTTGCTAAAAAACAATATATTGATATTTTCATATTTATTAAGTTCATATTTATTAAGTACAAATCATAGTTATTGACATAACCTCGTTTTTCATCGTTTATAAAGTGCATACTGAAAATGCTAAGATCATTCTGTATATCCACTCTCGCAAAATTTAATTCGAGTTAGGAAACAGTATGTACCGATAGTCCCAACCGAGTACCAAGACATAACTTGGCCATCTAAGTCTACCCTTAACACTTGGAAACAAACAATCTAAATTCAAGTGTTCCAATGCAATGAAAGGAACGAATTCTTACTTGATGTACTGAACAACTCAATCAAAACATTTGTCTCGAGATCGAGTTGTCCACTGCGCCAACTGACTTTCTACTCTGAAAACATTCGAATATCGAAAACAAAACATGGAGACATTTTTCCTTTATGTCTGAGCGTTCACATTATTTCGTCCAAACTCGGTGCATATTTACAGTTCCCAAGGTGCTCGGGACTTAAAAAAGGCTATACAACAGATGCGCCCGATAGATTTAAAAGAAGGCAAGACAAGAAAGACGGTTCGCTACAAGTTGTTACGCCCATCGGCGAAATCAACGTTAATTTCTCTTTTATTTGTATCTCTGATTAAAAGTAGTGCCTTCGAGCGGTGAGGCTGCAGTGCAGTCTGGCAAAGCGAGCACAAAGAGAAAAAAGGAGGGAATGCGATCCACCGTCGTGAACGCGAGAGGAAATGTGTATTACAAGCCGAAGCGGGCCTTTTCCGAACGCGTTTTCTCTGTGCTTCTTTGAGATTCCGCGTTTGAAAAGTTCTTTTGAAAATCTAAAGAGACTTTGGTCTTAACGGATACCCAGAATCCAGCGGAGCGAAATCCAAGGCAACAAATAATATTAAACCGTAAGCAGGAACGCGATGAATTTGATTAAAAATGAAAAACGGACCGTTCCATAGGGTGCTTTGGTTTTAGCTGTCAAGATAGATCAGTTTTTCTCTATTCCGCTTCGAAACGAACTGCAGTGCATTCGACATTTTGTAACGTTACATTTTTTCATGTTCGTTCTTCGCGTTGGTTTTTGAGGTTTTTCCGTATTGCTAACTCCTGTTTTCTATGTATGTGTTTATTTATAATGATACATGTATACAGGATATCCACGTATAGGTTTGGACATACGCAGGGTGTCAATTCTACAACAAATTTCCAACAAAAAATTCCTCTTAGACATTTTCTTTGTGTCGCATTATTCTCAAGTATTTTCACTTTTAATATTTTTTCTGTCTTGTTGACACTTGACACTCTTTAAACGGCCTTAACTCCACCAAATTACAGTGTAAACTTAAAACTAAGTATACCATTTACGACCTTTTGCTATCTAGTGTGCAAATTTTCAATACTTGATCGGTAAAATCAACTGGTACACAACGAGATGATAAATGATAAACGAGTATTGACATTCGCAGAAACGACATTACTTTCTGGTCCCTCTAATATAAACGTACGTACTGAGCAAAGTATATTCTATTGTTAAAATAGAATCGAAAACCGACAGGACTAAACACGATGGGCAAAGCGTTTGCAATATTCTATATCGCCCTGGGTTGCGTGAATTAAAATAGATAATACAAGTACAAACACGAGTTTACTCGTGACCGGTCAACAATGTTTGGACATGAAAACACGAGTTAACTCGTGACCGGTGAAGAATGTGTTAAGGAGGGACATATGAAAATATCAATAACGCATATGTGCGTTATCCGGACCCAAGTAATAAATCAATGTGATACAATTTGTGTCAATTTGTTGAGGTACCGTGCTAAATGTTGGCAATGGTCAGGGAGGTTTGGTTCGATACGGTAGGGGAGAGTTCGGAACGTGACTCGAAAATAGCTCGCTTCGATCGTCCCTATTATAGACCGAGGCGTTTCGTTGCCTGAACATTCGAAATATTCGAAAATTGTCTGGCCTCTCAAGTAGGGTTCGATATTAAATGAAAATGAAAGATTGAAAGCTCTCCAGGCTCGTGATCGCGTCCAAGTTTAAGCTCGTGACGGCGGACCGGTAACAGAGTCAATCAGATTAAACTCGATCTGAATTTTGGAGCCGTTTCATTTTCACGCTCGCGGAACGGAGGCCGATATTATCCGTCGGCGAGTATAATTCCATTTTTCTCTCGGAAACTTTTTTCAATCACTTCCCATTTAATAATTTCTTTACCATTCCCGCCGCTCCTTCGTCCGTTCTTCCATTATCCCGGCCCGTATTGACTTAATTAATCGATTTCACAGAACCCTCCCTTCGGCCCTCGGTTGATTTCTCTTGGCCAACAGATGAGACTCTAACGACGCCCCGGCAATGGAAATAAAATTGCCAAGCTTCGCGGCGGGGAGGACAGTATCGAATTCCCGATGGAATAAACTCTGGGACTCTCGAGTTTTCTGATAAGGGCCGCGAATCTTGCTGCGTATAAGATAGATCTCCCAGTGACGCCAGCCACCGCCGCCACCAGCCAACCAAGGGATGATAGGGTATCTCGATGGGGGAAAGGGGATACTGTCTGCTCCATTGAAGACTTTCGATAAGACTTCGCAGAGGAGTACGCAGGAAAACGATCCAACCGGCGCGAGCGACCCTCGATTGATTACACGAGGACTACTCGAAGACATTCGAGCAAACGACCGATACGTGACACTTTGACGCTCGAGCGAGAATGAAGCATTTCATTCTGTTCCTTCGATCGGTTCATTCTCGCTCTCTCGCGGATATCGATTCACGTGCCACCGTTTCTCGCATGCCGACAAGTTTGCCCTCGCTAGCACTATTCACCAACGCGATAGTTGCGTACACTCCAGCCAAGCTTTGAATTACCTTCCATCTATCAAGGAGTTGATGTCACGCGGTCGAGTGTCTGGCAATGAACCATCGTTACTCATTCATAATAATTTTAAACCACCATCGCTGGTTACGTATGCGCAGGTTCAATCGATGTCGATAGCATTGTACCGATCTTCATATGTTAACCCTTTGCACTCGAGTGGCGCCGATACGGCGCCCGGCCGATTTGAATTGTCAACTCAAGCGGCGCTGCTGCGGTGCCCGAGTAATTTGAAGTCTTAAATGGTGGCGTAAGCTCTTTTTGGGGGCATGGAA
>NW_026534868.1:0-1176 GCF_026225885.1 Hylaeus anthracinus
TACGCCGCTGGCAGTTTGAAACAAAATTAAAGAAAGCATTGCGCTGCTGGCAGTTTAAAACAAAATTTACGAAATTATTACGCCACTGGCACTATGAAATATAATTTAAGAAAGCATTCCGCTGCTGGCATTTCGAAATAAAATTTAAAAATGCTTTACGCCGCTGGAACTGCGAAATAAAATTAAAGAGAGCAATACGCCGCTGGCACTTTAAAATAAATATTAAGAAAGCTTTACGCCGCTAGTTGTTTAAAATAAAATTTAAGAAAGCATTGCGCTGCTGGCAGTTTGAAATAAAATTTGAGAGAGCAATACGCCGTTGGCACTTTGAAATAAATATTAAGAAAGCATTACGCCGCTGGTAGCTTAAAATAAAATTTACGAATGCATTGCGCTGCTGGCAGTTTAAAATAAAATTTAAGAAAGTATTACGCCGCTGGCCCCGCCAAATGAAATTTAAGAGAGCAATACGCCGCTGGCAGTTTGAAACAAACCTAAAGAAAGCATTACGCCGCTGGCAGTTTGAAATAAAATTTAAGGAAGCATTACGCCGCTAGCACTGCGAAATAAAATTTAAGATAGCAATACGCCGCTGGCACTTTGAAATAAATATTAAGAAAGATATACGCCGCTGGTAGTTTAAAATATAATTGATGAAAGCATTGCGCTGCTGGCAGTTTGAAATAAAATTTGAGAGAGCAATACGCCGCTGGCACTTTGAAATAAATATTAGAAAGGCATTACGCCGCTGGTAGTTTAAAATAAAATTTAAGAAATCATTGCGCTGCTGGCAGGTTGAAATAAAATTTAAGAATGTTTTACGCTGCTGGCACTGCGAAATGAAATTTAAGAGAGCAGTACGCCGCTGGCATTTTGAAATAAAATTTAAAAAAGCAATTGCGTTGCTGGCATTTTGAAATAAAATTTAAGAAAGCATTACGCCGCTGGCAGTTTGAAATAAAATTTAAGAAAGCATTACGCCCCTGGCACCGTGAAATGAATTTTAAGAAAGCATTGCGCTGCTGGCAGTTTGAAATAAGATTTGAGAGAGCAATACGCCGCTGGCACTTTGAAATAAATATTAAGAAAGCATTACGCCGCTGGTAGTTTAAAATAAAATTTAAGAATGCATTGCGTTGCTGGCATTTTGAAATAAAATTTCAGAAAGCATTACGC
>NW_026534869.1:0-4834 GCF_026225885.1 Hylaeus anthracinus
GAAAAACCCGCAAAAATAGTGAAATGTGAAATTACTGCAAGTTTAAAAAAAAGAACGAGTTCTTTGGGTGAAAAAAATCACTTTAACTCGATGAAAAAGTTGTTTAAAAATTCTTTTCGTATGAATTTTCTTAGTTCACATAGAAGAAAAATGTATGAAAATGAAAATTTCTTTTGGTTTTCTTTTTGTGTCAAACCAAAATTGCGACCTGCATCTTTCCCGCCGATAGGAGGTTTTAATTGTGAGGTGCTCTACAAATGTGCGTCACAGTCAACTGAATTTGAATATTTCTTCTTGAAAAAATTTCTACAGACTATTCAAATATGTATGAAAATAGGATAAAAAGTTCGATGGAATTAATTATTTGTCTCCATTCTAAAAAAATTCACGAAAAACCGCTTGTTTTAGACCTCCTAATTCAGAATACCCCCTTAAGCATGCAAAGAAGACTCATACTTTTCTTTTTCTTTATCTGCGAGCATATAATAAACACTCGCTCTGTAGAAGCCAATATGACCCGTTTATTTATCCTATCCACGAAGATATGTAACAATAATAATTTTTTGACCTCCTAATTCAGGATACACCCTTAACGTATGTGCCTATAGTGGCGCTTTTGCTTATATTTAAATTTACTTATATTCTAACAATTGAAACAATTTTTGCAAGATGTTACTCCAAAAAGTGTTCGAATCTGTATGGAATGACCCATTAAGATGAATGTTAGATGATGTTTTAAAGATATGAATAAGTCGGTCGAAAGTCGTTTTCATTGAGAAACACCCAGTACCGTTTTGGCAGGGTGTATTCCGGACCAACGTCCGCGAAAGAGTAATTAGGATTCGTGATGACGTCCTCGTTGAAAAAATCTTGCAATATCGTGATCAAGCATCTTCGATCTCTGTCGTCGGTGACCCTGCCGCCATAATTGCACTCTCCTGTTAGATACTTGATGGCTTTGAAGGGAACCTCCTCGTAGTCGTTTATGTACAATTGAAGCTGTTGGGCAGATATTTGAAGATCCGATTCATTGAAACCTGCGACGTAACAATAGTATTCTTCGGTTATCCATTTTCTCGGCTCCCCTTGACCGAAGTAACACGATAAGTAGACTGCGGATCTTTATGCAAAATAAAATCTTCGCGAACGAGCTGTTGGGATCCAGGTGAGGAACGTGGAGACCGATTTGTACACTTACAAATATATTTCGAACGTTTCGAAAATACAACTCTGGATACAACGAATACTTGCGGAAACAAAATAACAGACTGACGCGCGGAAGGATCGGAAACAATAATGCTTCTCTTCTGACGATTTCTAGATCTTATATCCTAGACCTCTTGGGTTGCGAGGGGGTAACTATGATCCTTGGTACTGGATCACCAACTCGTCTAGGATGAGTCGTTCATGCCCAGGAAAAGATCCTGTAGGGTCTTTGATAACAGACGCGAAACAAAAGATATACATGTCGAATCGAGTAACTTCCTCCTTTTCGAAGTCGGTTAAAAACAAGTCTGACCAGTTTGTGTTAACACTTTGATTCCCGATATCTTTATCTATAGTTCAGCCAATAGATTGGTCATTCAACAGTGCCTACAAAAATTGAACCTGAATAGGAATTTATTTTACTCTGCAAATATTATAATACGAACTTCACTATCAATCTTTTTTATATTCTTGCATATTGTTTGCATTTCGTAGGTTCTCGCACATACAAATTTTCTATAAATGCATAAAGATCCGGAGTCTAATGATAAGCGTGACGTTTGACTAACCGTATTGTATGTTCCAACCCTGCGATCCGTAATTTCGTCTTTCCTGGACCACAGCGTGGAAGAAGCACAACGCGTAAAGTAACTTCGAGTACGCTCTCTTCTTCTTCGGGTCTCTGTCGAAGAAGTTCGAGTCCCTAGCTGCTTCAGATTTATACGACCTAGATTCAAACGCAAATACAGACGCGTTTGTAGCTTATCACTTTACCGATCGGCTTTTTGTTCCTAACGTTTATCAAATGGTAGCCGATTGCAGTATTGTCTCGAAATAAGCAATTCGGTCGGGATCGGCAAGTTGTTTATTTCGAGGGAGGTTCCGCGTGAATGTTTCGTTTCCAAAAAATGGAGCCACGATGTAGCGCAAAATATTGACGGACTTTTCGATTCGTAACGGTGTGAAGGTTTGACCCCCAAATAACGTCCCACATATGAAAAACAATCTGCGTAGAATGATCTAATAAAGATATATTCTTCTCGCCTCATGATATTATTCTGCAATCCAGTGGGAGGTTCGTTGGTCATTTTGACACCGTTTTGAAGGATTGTGATAGGAAACTGTTCCGAGGGGTAGCTGGTGAGCCACAGACGGAAGTGGGAGTGAGTGTTCGAAGGATCAAAGTGTTCGCAGATGGACTCCAACGTGGGCATCCATGAAGCCGCTAGGTGACAGTTTTGCAAGCAGACCCACTCGCCGTCGCTCTGTCCTCTGTCGATTAGCTTCTGAGCGATTGGTCCTTGACCCTGACCCAGGGAGATCGAATGGAACTTCTCCGTGAAGTTCATGCTGTCCGCGAACTTTGTTAGCGCCTCCATAGGATCGGAGCCAGGTGATAGGATGAATATCAGTGGCACCAAGAAACTCGAATCCGAGAACGATTTAGAGATGTCGAAAGGCGGAGGTACGACGAAATGGAGGCCCATTCCAACTTCGACGAATCGTTGTATCTGAAATATTTCGAGTTAGCTTCAGGATGCTTGAATATTATAAACGTACCGTTCTACGCTGTTGAAAATTTTGTGTTAAGGGGTGAGTCTGATCCAGCTAATGTATTTTTCTAATGCATATAATTTTCAGATGTAATTAATTTTATTTATCGAAACTCTTTTTTACATATAAAGGGACGTTCAAAGAAGAGAATTGGACAATGTAGATTTAATTTGAATGTATACATATACAGATATATTAGTCGCAAGGAAAGGATTCGGTCGAAACGGTGGGATACGTGGAGCCCTGAGAAAACATCTGATAGATAAAATCAAAACATTTTTTTCTTTAGTTGGTACGTAAAATGCGTATGAACCTCAATTTGAAAAAAAGAAATTGTTAATTACATAAATGGCGGCAAAAAACATGAATGAACGATACATGTCGGCCGTTGTTTTGCAATAACTTTATGATATAATAATAATTCGTTAAGAGTCGAGGTTCATTAGCATATAAACTTAATTACTTTCAATTTAAGAGTTGAGTCAAGTGAATCGGATAAAAATTCGATGGGCTATGCGTCCTACCGTTTTGACCGAATCCTTTCCTTGCGACTACTATATCTATTATATGTACACATTCAAATTAAATCTACACTGTCAAATTTTCTTCTTTTGAACGTCCCTTTATATGTAAAAAGAGTTTCAATAAATAAAATTAATTATATCTGAAAATTATATGCATTAGAAAAATACATTAGCTGGACCAGACTCCTCCCTTAAATTCAACACGAATCACATGTCCCAAACGGTCCACCAATATTTGGTGGTCGTTTAACATATCGTGCTTGTGTCAATCAATAATACAAGCTCCATGTTGAATGGATTAACACAAAAAGTTGGTAGCTATAACAATTTGTTGTTCGTTTAAGTTTAACAAACTTGTGGCGTTAAACTTATCTTAAATGTGTTAAATCTAGTATCGTTGATTATTACTGGTCCCCATTTACTAGGCAAATTAAACATTGCTACATGTACGAGATTCTCCAAAAGAATAATCATACGATATCGACAGCAGAATTTATTTATAAATCAAACTAATATTTCAAGTTTTTTTCTGACTACATGATAACGTCTCCCTTGCTTATATTGGGTTGTCTAGAAATTCCATGCCGATTTTTGATAGGTCCTCTGTTTATATTGAAATGGTTGAAAACAAATAACGTATATATGTACATCCCTTAAAAGGTAGAAAGGTAATTTAATAAATAGTATATGTTACAATTCAAACGTGCCTTTGACGTTTTCTTAAAAATTGACACGCACTTTCTGGACGACTTAATATTTAGGATAGCATCTCGCTAGATTCTCCAATGCCGTTGATTTTTACCATGATCATCACTTTGTCGGTTCTGATCATTCTCACAACGATCAACTTCTGAAACGGCGTCAGAGTCTTTTCCCACGGATCTGGTATGGGCGAGTTCTCCGGATCCAATAAGTCGTAATACTTCTTCCAGGCGGTCATGTTTCGAAGGAAGCTTCTTTGAAAATCCGCGAAGCTCGGTAGAACGTGCACCCTGCAAATTTCACCCCACGATTTATCTGGTAGCCAAGAGGCCGCTGGATTGCTTGGGGTTGCAGCCAAAGTGACGCCTCCAGACAGAAAGAATGTCATCTCTTCTTTCGTGATCGCGTTCTCCGTTAGCAGGATCGTCGTGTACAAGACGAAGGAGTACAAGACCTAATTGAAATGATCGATTAGAGTGACATTGAAATAGAGCTGTACGTTGTATCTTACTGGACGTCCATTAGCTAAACAATTGCTGTCTGTTCCAGATTTAAGGGGAGAATTACTTCTTTCCAAGCCGAGAAATGGATTTCTTAAGGGGGTATCCTGAATTAGGAGTTCTAAAAAAAGCGGTTTTTCGTGAATTTTTATAGGATGAAAAAAAATAATTAATTCTATCGAACTTTTTACCCTATTTTCATACATATTTGAATAGTCTGTAGACATTTTTTCAACAAAAAATATTTAAATTGAGTCGACTGTGACGCACATTTGTAGATCACCTCACAATTAAAACCTACGAAAAACCCGCAAAAATAGTGAAATGTGAAATTACTGCAAGTTTAAA
>NW_026534870.1:0-679 GCF_026225885.1 Hylaeus anthracinus
CGGCGTATTGCTTCCTTAATTCTATTTCACAGTGCCAGCGGCGTATTGCTTTCCTAAATTCTATTTCAATGTGCCAGTGGCGTAGTGCTTACTTAAATTCTATTTGAAAGTGCCAACTGCGTATTGCTTTCTTGAATTCTATTTCAAATTGCCTGCGGCGTATTGATTTCCTAAGATCTATTTCAATGTGCCAGCGACGTATTTCTTTCCTTAATTACATATTAAAGTGCCAACGGCGTATTGTTCCCTTAATTCTATTTCAAAGTGCCAGTGGCGTATTGCTTTCCTAAATTTTATTTCAAAGTGCCAGCAGCGTATTGCTTTCCTAAATTCTATTTCAATGTGCCAGTGGCGTAGTGCTTACTTAAATTCAATTTCAAAGTGCCAGTGGCGTATTGTTTTCCTAAATTCTATTTCAAAGTGCCAACGGCGTATCGCTTTCCTAAATTCTACTTCAATGTGCCAGCTGCGTAATGCATACTTAAAATTTATTTCAAAGTGCCAACAGCGAATCGATTTCCTAAATTTTATTTTACTGTGCCAGTGGCATAATGATTCCTTAAATTACATTTCGCAGTGCCAGCGGCGTAATGCTTTCTTGAATTTTATTTCAAAGTGCCAACGTCGTATTGCATCCTAAAATTTTATTACAAAGTACCAACGGCGTATTGCTTTCCTT
>NW_026534870.1:779-2027 GCF_026225885.1 Hylaeus anthracinus
AGTGGCATAATGCTTCCTTAAATTACATTTCGCAGTGCCAGCGGCGTAATGCTTTCTTAAATTTCATTTCACAGTGCCAGTGGCGTAATGCTTTCTTGAATTTTATTTCAAAGTGCCAACGTCGTAATCCATCCTAAAATTTTATTACAAAGTACCAACGGCGTATTGCTTTCCTTAATTTCATTTCAAAATGCCAGCGGCGTATTGCTCTCTTGAATTTCATTTGACAGTGCCAGTAGCGTAATGCTTCCTTAAATTTTATTTCGAAGTGCCAGCGTTGTAATGCTTTTTTAAATTTCATTTTACTGTGCCAGTGGCATAATGCTTCCTTAAATTACATTTCGCAGTGCCAGCGGCGTAATGCTTTCTTAAATTTCATTTCACAGTGCCAGTGGCGTAATGCTTCTTTAAATTTCATTTAAAATTGTCAACGGCGTATTGCTCTTTTAAATTTCATTCGCAGTGCCAGCGGCGTAATGCTTTCTTAAATTTAATTTCACAGTGACAGTGGCGTAATGCTTTCTTAAATTTTATTTCAAAATGACAACGTCGTATTGCATCCTTAAATTTTATTACAAAGTACCAACGGCGTATTGCTTTCCTTAATTTCATTTCAAAATGCTAGCGGCGTATTGCTCTCTAAAATTTCATTTTGCAGTGCCAACTGCGTAATGCTTTCCTGAATTTTATTTCAAAATGCTAACGTCGTATTGCATCCTAAAATTTTATTACAAAGTTCCAACGGCGTATTGCTTCCCTTAATTTCAATTCAAAATGCTAGCGGCGTATTGCTCTCTTAAATTCCATTTCGCAGTGCCAGTTGCGTATTGCTTTCCTTAATTTCATTTCAAAATGCCAGCCTTGTAATGCTTTTTTAAATTTTATTTTACAGTGCCAGTGGCATAATGCTTCCTTAAAATCTATTTCAAAGTGCCAACGGCGTATTCCTTTCTTCAATTACATATTAAAGTGCAAACGGCGTATTGCTTCCTTAATTCTATTTTAAAGTGCCAGCGACGTATTGCTTTCCTAAATTCTATTACAATGTGCCAGTGGCGTAGTGCTTACTCAAAATCTATTTCAAAGTGCTAACTGCGTATTGCTTTCTTAAATTCTATTTTAAAGTGCCTGCGGCGTATTGATTTCCTAAGATCTATTCCAAAGTGCCAACGGCGTATTGCTTTCCTAAATTCTATTTCAAAGTGCCAACGGCGTATTGCTATTCTAAATTCTATTTCGAAGTGCCAG
>NW_026534871.1:0-1093 GCF_026225885.1 Hylaeus anthracinus
CAAAATTTGAAATAGCAACACGCCACTTCCACTTTGGAGTGAAATTTCAGAAAGCAATACGTCGATGGCACTTTGGAGTAGAAACTTAAGAAAGCAATACGCCGCTGGCACTTCGGATTGAAATTTAAGGAAGCTATACGCGAATAGCACTGCGAAACAAAATTTGAAATAGCAACACGCCACTGGCACTTTGGTGCGAAATTTAAGAAAGCAATACGTCGATGGCATTTTGAAATAAAATTTAAAGAAGCAATACGCCGCTGACACTTTGCAGTGAAATTTAAGAAAGCAATACGTCGATGGCATTTTGAAATAAAATTTAAGGAAGCAATACGCCGCTGGCACATCGGAGTGAAATTTGAGGAAGCAATACGCCGCTCGCACTTTGGAGTGAAATTAAAGAAAGCAATACGCCAATAGCACTGCGAAAAAAAATTTGAAATAGCAACACGTCACTGGCACTTTGGAGTAAATTTAAGAAAGCAATACGCCGTTGGCACATCGGAGTAAAATGTAAGAAAGCAATACGCCGCTGGCACTTTGGAGTAAAATCTAGGGAAGCAAAACGTCGCTGGCACTCTGAAATAAAACCTAAGGAAGCAATACGCCGATGGCACGTCGGAGTGGAATTTAAGGAAGCAATTCGCCGTTGGCACGTCAGAGTGGAATTTAAGAAAGTAATACGCCGAAGGCACTTTGAAATAAAATTTAATAAAGCAATACGCCGCTGGCACTTTTGAGTGAAATTTGAGAAATCAATACGTCCATGGCAGTGTGAAATTAAATGTAAAATAGCATCACGCCACTGGCACTTTGGAGTAGAAATTTAAAGAAGCAATTCGCCGTTGGCACGTCAGAATGGAATTTAAGAAAGTAATACGCTGATGGCACGTTGAAATAAAAGTTAAGGAAGCAATTCTCCGCTGGCACTTTTGAGTGAAATTTGAGAAAGCAATACGTCCATGGCACTTTGAAATTAAATGTAAAATAGCATCACGCCACTGGCACTTTGGAGTAGAAATTTAAGGAAGCAATACGCCGCTGGCACAACGAAATGAAATTTAAGGAAGCAATTCGCCGTTGGCACGTCAGA
>NW_026534872.1:0-750 GCF_026225885.1 Hylaeus anthracinus
TTCAAACAAAATTAAAGAAAGCATTACGCCGCTGGCAGTTTGAAATAAAATTTAAGAAAGCATTACGTCGCTGGCAATGCGAAATAAAATTTAAGAGTGCAATATGCCGCTGGCACTTTGAAATGAATATTAAGAAAGCTTTACGCCGCTGGTAGTTTAAAATGAAATTTAGGAAAGCATTGCGCTGCTGGCAGTTTGAAATAAAATTTAAGAAATCATTACGCCGCTGGCAATTTGAAATAAAAATTAAGAAATTATTACGCCACTGGCACTTTGAAATAAAATTTACGAAATTATTACGCCACTGGCACTTTAAAATAAATATTAAGACAGCTTTACGCCGCTGGTTGTTTCGAATAAAATTTAAGAAAGCTTTGCGCTGCTGGCAGTTTGAAATAAAATTTGGGAGAGCAATACGCCGCTGGCACTTTGAAATAAATATTAAGAAAGTATTACGCCGCTGGCACCGCGAAATGAAATTTAAGAGAGCAATACGCTGCTGGCAGTTTGAAATAAAATACAAGAAAGTATTACGACGCTGGCACTGCGAAATAAAATTTAAGAGAGCATTACGCCGCTGGCAGTTTGAAATAAAATTTAAGAAAGCATTACGCCGCTGGCACTGCGAAATAAAATTTAAGAGAGCATTACGCCGCTGGCAGTTTGAAATAAAATTTAAGAAAGCATTACGCCGCTGGCACTGCGAAATAAAATTTAAGAAACCATTACGCTGCTGGCAATTTAAAATGA
>NW_026534872.1:850-1681 GCF_026225885.1 Hylaeus anthracinus
TGAAATAAAATTTAAGAAAGCATTACGCCGCTGGCATTTTAAAATAAAATTTTAAAAAGCATTACGCCGCTGGTAGTTTAAAATAAAATTTAAAAAGCATAACGCCGCTGGCACCGTGAAATAAAATTTAAGAAAGCAATTGCGTTGCTGGCATTTTGAAATAAAATTTAAGAAAGCATTACGCCGCTGGCAGTTTGAACTGAAATTTAAGAAAGTATTACGCCGCTGGCACTGCAAGTAGAAATTTAAGGGAGCAATACGCCGCTGGCATTTTAAAATAAAATTTAAGAAAGCATTACGCCGCTGCTACTTTAAAATAAAATTTAAGAAAGCATTACGCCGCTGGCACCGTAAAATAAAATTTAAGAAAGCAATTGCGTTGCTGGCATTTTGAAATAAAATTTAAGGAAGCATTACGCCGCTGGCAGTTTGAAATGAAATTTAAGAGGGCAATACGCCGCTGGTAGTTTAAAATAAAATTTAAGAAAGCATTGCGTTGCTGGCGTTTTAAAATAAAATTTACGATAGAATTACGCCGCTGGCACAGCGAAATAAAATTTAAGAGAGCATTACGCCGCTGGCAGCTTGAAATAAAATTTAAAAAGCATTACGCCGCTGGCATTTTGAAATAAAATTTAAGAAAGCAATACGCCGCTGGCAAGTGGAAATTAAATTTAAGAAAGCAATACGACGCTGGCAGCTTAGTATAAACTTTAGACAAGCGATAATCCGCTGGCACTATGAAATATAATTTAAGAAAGCATTCCGCCGCTGGCATTTTGAAATAAAATTTAAAAAAGCCTTACGCCGCTGGCAGTTTGAAATAAAATT
>NW_026534873.1:0-3867 GCF_026225885.1 Hylaeus anthracinus
GATGGACAAAAGCCTAGGCTTCGAATAAATCTGAAGTTTGGTGATATGTTTGTCTCGTTTTCTCTTTTGACAATTTTCCAAAGAAAGAAACGAGACAAACACATCAGCAAACTTCAGATTTATTCGAAGCCTAGTGTTTTGCACATCTCTGCGACAGGACCCTTTGATACTTGGCCAACGAGCGCCAGAGATGTGCAAAACTCTTGATTTCGAATAAATCTGAAGTTTGGTGATATGTTTGTTTCGTTTCCTTTTTTGGTGGTTTGTTTCTTTTCCTCGCTCGGTGCTGGCCCTACGAAGGGCTCCGATAATAATATCTCGGCCCTGGCCTGAGAAGTCCCTCGTCCCTCGGCCCATTCCCATTCTAGGGCCATCCCGGCCATCGTCTCTCGCGTGCATCGGCCGCCGGAGGAAGCATTCCATTCATGTTTCGGGACGCGCAGCGCAACGCACGCTGATCGGAGGGCAGGAGAGAGAAAGAACCGGATAACCGGGACTCCTCGCGAGGACTAGCGCTGCCTGGCGCCACCGACAGGAACAACGACCTGTCGATACGCACCACTCGCAATGACGGCGTGTTAACGCGAGAGAACGGAAACGGTTCGACCACGTGGTGGCTCGTCAGAAGTGTTCCTCGAGAGTTTTCGTGATCTCGTCAGGTTTCGTCGAACCACGTACCACGTGCACTATCAAGCGACTGACAGATCGTTTCTTCCGAACGAAATCGACTAATTATTGAGGATCCGCCTCTGTTCGTGAGTATTTTTGGAATTCGAAGGGATTTTTGGTGGTAATATTAGGTGGACTGGAAAGTAATGTCGTTTTTGCCATCTTAAATACTTGGTTATCGTTTATCAGCTCATTGATTCTTCTGGCATTGAAAATTTTGCACACTAGGTGACAAAAGGCTGCTGACAATGAGGGCGATTATATAACGAATTAAAGAATGATTAAAGATGTAATGAATTAAAAACATATAATGAATTAAATGATCGAGTTTTCATTTTAGGGGCAAATACAATAACTTCCCTGTAAATCGAGAAGTTAATAATATATATACATATATTATTATTATTATTATTATATTTATGCGTATATAATATATGTATATATATATATATATATATTATTATATATATTATTTGTTAGTTGACAAATAATTTATTTGCAAAATTTGCAAAAGTTATAATATATGTATATATATATATACACAGGATGTTTCATTTTAATCCACCAGCACGGATAACTTAAGAAATGTGCATCGGATCAAAAAACATCACGAATAAAAGTTTGATGGTTTGATCGGACGGTTTGATGGAAATCTGGAAGTTCCTTGCTTTTTCCATTATTACAATTCTTAAGATAATTCCTTCCGACCTGCTCTTTCGGATCTTCCATGAATCAACACTTTGGACGACCCTTCCTAGATATGGTTGTTTCCTTCATAATATTAGCCCTTTGCACTCGATTGCCGCCTCTAGGGCGACATATGTAATTTAAAATTGATCTTTTGAACGTACTATTTCAATTTTACTTATATCAGAATACAGCTTCGAAACTTCCACAGCTTCCACTTCGAAAAGAAACATCTACGAACATTCGTGACTCAATGAATTATTGTTTCAATTTATAATTAGCTGTATTCTATATATATATATATATACTAGTCGAATTGAGTAACCAGCTCCTTTTCGAAGTCGGTTAAAAATGAGCTGGATTTGATTCTATAGAACAATTCCTTGAGCGCAGAGGGTTAGTATAGGTAATACAGAAGTAACCGTTGAGTAGATGAAACGCTGGTTGGTTCGATTCGTCATCTATTACTCGAATAAAATTTTGCCCGTGTCGCTCGCGTGAGTCACGGTCTTCCCCTAAACACAGGTATTACTATTCGAACGTAACGCGCGTTTCTGCGAACGTGAAGCGTAATTCATAAGTCATCGTTCGTTGGTAAGCGACGTATAAATCGTTCGGTAGCCACGACGGTTCTGCCAGTGGATAATTCGAGGGCTACCCGGTCGCGTTCGCGTATCGGGCATCCTTAGTAGCAGCTCTTCGAAAACTCCTCTCTATCCTCCCTCCGCGTGCATACGGATAAAGGTCGATTCAGACAAAACGACACGGACCGTCACGTTCCGGCAACGACACGTACCGACATCGACACGACAAAACATTAAAGCAAGCGTTTTAATGGAACTATTCGCACTATTCCCGGAACTATTCCCGCACTATTGACGGAACGTTCAGGTCGGTGTCTGTTAAGTGTAAATAGTTCAATTAAAATAGTCCGAGAGCCCGCGACATAAAATTTCGGTCAGTTTCATTACAAATATCCTTTTGCTATTTGACTGTTTTCTACTAAAAATAATCCAAGGCTGGCAGAGCGCAAACGGTGCATCGCTCCGCTAGAAAGTCGGAAACGTGTAAGAAATAACAGTATCTTTGACTGAAATCATTATTACTGAAATTTTTAGAATGTATTGTTGACATACCAAATTGCATAAAAAAGTTGGTCTGGCAGATCGTAAGCGGTGCTAAATGGGTCTCTGGCAGTCGGAAAACCTTGTTGGAAAAACGAAGTAGTTTGACTGAAATCATTATTTTTGAAACTTTTTGTGTAAACAATATGTAATACATAGGGTTAAAAAAATTTGGTCTGGCATACTTTGAGTGGTGATAAATCGGTCTGGCAGCTGTTTTAAAGAGCGAACACATATGCGCGCCGTGCTATTTCATGACTTATTGAAGTTAAATAATAATAATAATTGTACGAAATAAAAATCATCACAGCAATATTTTATACATAACTAATGTGTATAATGTTCGAAAATAATTATTACTTTATAGTTTTATTAGATTATCGAGATCTCAACGCCGGTAACGCATGTGTGTTCGTTCTTTTAAACGGCTGCCAGACCGATTTAACACCACTCAAAGTTTGCCAGACCAAATTTTTGTAACTCTATGTATTACATATTGTTTATATAAAATGTTTCAGAAATAATGGTTTCAGTCAAAGATATTGTTATTTCTTACATGTTTCCGACTTTCTAGCGAAGCGATGCACCGTTTGTGCGCTGCCAGCATTGGATTATTTTTATTCTTTAGTAGAAAACAGTCAAATAGCGAAAGGATATTTGTAATGAAACTGGCCGAAATTTTATGTCGCGGGCTCTCGGACTATTTGGAAACGTTCTGCTTCTGGACGCTTCCAGACACCACGATACTAGTACAAATACAAATATGTGTATAATATATATTGATATGTGTTATATCGATTATGTATATTATATATAATATAATGCAAAAGTTAATGCAATATGGTAATTCGTAACAAATTTGTCTGTCATAGATGATTGTTGGAAATTTGTTAGTTTACAAATAATTCATTTGCAAAATTTGCAAAAGTTAATGCGACCTGTTAGTTCGTAACAAATTTGTTTGCAGATATTCGAGAACCGAAATAAGATAAACAAGTCCTTTTTCTTGGCCGTAGACTAAGAAAATATTCATTGTTTTTACATACTCCGTAAACCGTAACATACTCCGTAATTTTTACGTTCTCGTATCGAAACGAAATGCTATATTAGTTCAGTTCGGAGCGAAACCATTTCAGTGTTCGAAACTGAAGCGAAATTCACTATTTCGCACCACAATGAATCACGGTTCAAACAATATCGCTCCAATTTTACTTCGGCTCCAATTTCGCTCCAAAGAATCAGTTCAATTTCAATTTCGCTCCAAAGATTTCGGTTCTTGTAACCGAAACAACTACGAACCGCTTCGATCATATGAATTGCGTTTCGGTTCACATCCTTCATTAAAACGCGTGTTTTAATGTTTTGTCGTGTCGGTGCCGGTACGTGT
>NW_026534874.1:0-1010 GCF_026225885.1 Hylaeus anthracinus
ATGTTTTGTCGTGTCGGTGCCGGTACGTGTCGTATAGTCTGAATCGAGCTTGTGCGGCGGCGCACAATGGGGAATAAGTGGACAAAATTCAATATTAGTATATATCACACTGAGAGGCAGATTTCTATCGTCGAAAATGTGTGTCAGCGTGGAAATCGTTATAAATAATCGTTTATCAATCATTTGTATCCATAATACAATCTTTATCTTTAAACAACTATACAGACAAAACGGCAAAAAATATCCTGAGTTCTCAACATATTTGGATACGTTATTTGTTATATTTTGCGAAACTTGTAAGTTTCTTTTGCAAATACTTGCAACGTTCGGTTTTATATAATTTTTAACAAGGGACCGTACTGTTGGTGTAGGGTCGCAATTAAAAGTTAAAAATTCTGATTTAGTTGATTTATGGATTTCTATAAAAATTATTTCTCACATCCTTGGTCAAAACGAAACATATTTTGTTAAATAACATATAGGAGCAACTTGTATTATTTATGAGAAGAAAATTCCTAAAGAATTCGAAATATGGACTACTAAAGCGACAATTTTACGATGTTACGTCATTTTCCTGTATGGTAATCATAAACTCATACGTACCGTTGGATTCGGAATAAAGAACCGCTTTTACTGATTCAGAAATAAATCAAAATTTTCAAAAGTTTCGAGGGGCGGGGGGGTAATTTAAAAAAAAAATTTGTTCCTCTTTTAGATTTGTTGGTATCGGTTTATAGGCCTCTAAAAACAGTGTAATATTTGCTTGAACCTTTTTTTGTAATCTCTGATCGTTTCCGAGCAAAAGTAAAAGTGGCGGCTCGGATAAAAGGGTTAATTTCTCCATCGAAACGCAAAATTCGCACGTACCGAGGATGGTGTAATTCATAAGAAGGTGCCACAAACAAGTACGCAAAGTTTCATCGAAATCGGGGTTTGTTAATTTTTTGTTAAATTTGTTAACTTTGTTGTGATTTTATTAATGTTTAGGGTTAATTTAAATTTTTTTTTTT
>NW_026534875.1:0-1015 GCF_026225885.1 Hylaeus anthracinus
TTTTTTTTTTTGTGAATAAATAGCAATATATTTATATTAGTGAAGAAATTTTGATTTTCGTCCACAATTTTGCTATTTATCCGCACTGTGCGTCGCGCGCAAATCGTTCAAACGGTCCGCGACCAGAGGGCGGCGAATCCAAGCACTGAGGAGCAACGTTGTTATCTATTAGGGATGGCGTGAAAAATCACTAAAAATAATTTTTCACGGTGATCACGCAATCACGATCGCAGTCGTGATTAAACTTCGATCACGACCGTGATCCGGAAGATGAAGTTTCAGAAGTAGAGATGGCCAGAACTGCTACTTGTGAATCACTCGTGATTCGATCACGTTCGTTGCCAATCACGGTGATTTTTCACAGTGATTCGTGATTTTTCGTGATCGCTTCTGATTGGTGAAGAACATAACCGTTCCTTGCACGCGTTGTTAGAATCTTCAGGCTAAATGTAAATGCATCGTAATGAAAAACACCCTAACCAGTACATTTCTCATATATTCTACATAAGTATGTAATTAACGACATCAAAAGAAAAATGAGAATTACCTACATCGCATAAAATAAAGAAAAATAAAGAATAGTAAATAAAGGAATGCTCTAATGAGGAACAGCGAAGAGTAATGAATATAAGTCAATAATTATGAATTGCAAGTCTTAGTTTAGTTGTAAGTGTCTTTAGAATTTTACAAAATGTAACACTGTTAGAAAATAATGTAATTAATACATCAAACATAATGCGAATACTATAAATAAAATACAAAGAACAAAATAGCAATGAAATAAAATATATATAATAACAAATAAGTAAATATGTATTGCTGTTCAAGAATCAATTTCTCTGTTTGCAATCTGTTTCTTTCTTCCGTTAAAAGTAATCCTGCTTTAGAAAATATTCTTTCGCATGGGACTGAAGTACCCACCACACAAAATAAATGATCTACTAATTTTGAAAATTTTTAAAAGGAAGGAAACGAGACAAACACATCAGCAATCTCCAGATTCATTCGAAGCCTA
>NW_026534876.1:0-7598 GCF_026225885.1 Hylaeus anthracinus
CGCGTCAGAGTCGTCTGCATTTTTTCCAACAACCTCACAGTTCGAACGTTACCCTACGGTTACCCTTTACTGGGAGATACCAATTCCCAGCAGCTATCTGACTTCGCGTCAGAGTCGTCTGCGTTTGTCTCCAATAACCAAGGCAACCAAACACCCTACCCTACGGTTACCCTTCACTGGGAGATACCGATTCCTGCAGCTATCTGACTTCGCGTCAGAGTCGTCTGCATTATCTAATCTATCCCAATCGCAGGGCTCACACGCGCGTCGCTATCGCCCTGGCTCGTAACAGAACTGGTGACAGCGGTGGGATACACTAATACAGGATTGCTATCCGTTTAGGTTCTGATAAAACAGACTTATTAAAGTATTGACGATAGGTCGTGTCGCTAACTTTTAATTGTACACTAGTTACGCTAGTGACAATCTTCGTTTGTTAACTTTTGATTGATATACTAGTTTTCGCTAGTTAAGATCAAATTTTTGGGAATATACTAGTTTTCACTAAGTTAACCCATATATATATTAAACGTTGAACAAATATACTAGTTTTCTCTAGTTACGTTAATTAATAATCTTCAAAATGACAAGTTCACAAGCAAATGTGTCTAACAATGACATAATGAACTTGACGGTTTCACTAGCTAATTCTATGTCACTATTGACGCAACGGACGTGTGTACAGAACGTTACATCGACGATACCGACTTTCGACGGAGAAAATTTGCCTTTAGCGAATTTTGCGCAAAACGTTGAAGACGGGTTAACCTTGATTCCTGAGGGTTCGGAAGCCGAGTATCTCAGAATAATTTTAACGAAACTCACTGGTCCAGCGCGTAGATGTACATTAGAACATCAATTTGGAAGTATTAGCGCTCTAATAAAACATCTAAAGAAAAGATTTGCTCCGGGAAAGAGTCTATCGTATTTTCAAGTGGAGATCGCTAATCTACGTATATACGAAGAGGAAAGCCTACGAAAATACGTCGATAGGACTAGCCATCTGGTCTACTGTACGCGCGGAGCGATTCGGGAAAAATACCGGGACAACGCTGAACAATTCGTCAAGGAAATGGAAAAGGATGTCTTGGAGAATTTCATTGACGGGTTACCGGATCGAATTTCCTGGAGAGTGTCGGCTCAGAACGGGAGCATAAAAACTCTCGAAGAAGCTTACGACGCCGTGCTGCAGATAGATAGGAAGTTGAGGAATCGAAGACAGATCCCTCGTAATGAATCACCAACACGGTGGTCTCGTAAAGATCACCACTCGGAAGATGTTCATTATCGCGAGCGACAAGTGTCGTACCCACAGTCTCCATCACCAAGTAGGTACAACAGACACAGCGAGCGGTATCCCCGAACATCTGGTTTCGAAAACAAACGAGAAGGGCAACCACGTGCCGCGGCCTGGACCTTGCGTCAAAGGAGTCCATCGGTGTCACCTTCCGACCGTTTTCGATCATCTGGCAACAATGAAGGAAAACGCTTTTCCATCTTAAAAAATTCCGATAAAAATCGCGGGCAAAATTTATATTGTTGGCTCTGCGGTACAAAAGGGCATGATAGGAAATCATGTAGAAAAGACCCGCGTAGTCTAAAATATAAACGAGACTCGCGTGATTCATCCGTTGAATCAAACGGTTCTTTAAACTTCGATCGCGCTCGCCGTACCGACGACACGGTGAGCGAACGCGAACAAGCTCGTCAAAAGACAGTACGTTTCAGGGAAAAACCCTCCTTAAACAAACGCCTGCACCACGAATCAGAACAAAGATCCCAGAACTGGAATCAGGCACGGGAGAATTTTTAATTGATGGTGGAGCCGCTATCAATTTAGTCGTTCTGAACGTCCTAGGAGGAAAGGCAAAAATAATTTCCAGAGAAGAAATTGAAATAACCGGTTTAACTTCAACTCCTATTCACACTTTAGGAACAACAATTCTCCATATTCACGAAACCCCTGCATTTTTCTACGTAGTAAAAGAACTTGCAATAGAAGCTGATGGATTAATCGGAAGTCCATTTCTGATGCAAGAAGAAGTCGAAATTTCCTATTACCATGGAACGATGGTATTAAAAAATAGACCCATTAAACCTATACGTTTTTCAAATCAGCAGGATCTGCTCGAATCTAGAAGGTCAAATTCTCCAACCAAACATCGTCTCGAAGCACGAACATCACAACAAATCACAGTAAAAATAGCCAACCCAAAAATAACAGAAGGATATCTACCGCGTATTAAAACTCATAATCACCTCTACATCGGAGAAGCAGCAGTAACAAACAACAGAGGAAGATGTCACGTAATGGCAACAAACATTAGCGACGAAGCTGTTGAAGTCGAAATAGAACCACAAGAAATTGAACCTTACGACATCATATGTACATCGGACGAAGATTTTTATCCAGACGTGGAACACTCATCAAAATTCAGGACACAAGAGCAAAGGATTCAGGAAATTTTAAACACTTTAGATTCAAGACACTTAAATACAGAGGAATTTTCTCACGTTACAACTTTGGTTAAGGAATTTTCCGATCGATTTTTCCTTCCAGGAGATAAGCTCGGAAAAGCCGCTCATTTTAAACATTCAATTCATACAATAGACGACATTCCAGTCAACACCAGACAATATCGTTACCCACCAATACATCAAGAGGAAATTCAAAAACAAGTCAGTGCATTATTATCACAAGGAATAATTACTCCATCCAAATCTCCATATAATTCACCACTGTGGATTGTGCCGAAGAAACCTGATTCACAAGGAAAGAAACGATGGCGCATGGTTATTGATTACCGTATGCTCAATGAGAAAACAATTTCTGATAAATATCCATTACCACAAATTACAGAAATATTAGACCGATTAGGAGGAGCTAAATACTTCTCAGTTTTCGACCTACCAAGTGGATTCCATCAGATCGAAATGGATCCGAAAGACAGACCGAAAACAGCGTTTACTACACCGCATGGGCATTACGAATTTTCTCGAATGCCTTTTGGTTTAAAGAACGCTCCACCCACCTTTCAGCGCCTCATGGATCAAATACTCACTGGACTCCAAGGAATCGATCTTTTTGTTTACCTGGACGACGTAGTTGTATACGCATCATCATTGGAAGAACACAACATCAAGACTAAAAAATTGCTGAATCGCCTTCGCGAACAGGGTTTAACACTTCAAACTGATAAATGCGAATTCCTACGAAAGGAAGTAGCATACCTTGGACACATTATTTCCGAAAAAGGGGTAAGACCAGATCCCCGAAAACTGAAAGCCGTTAGTAATTTTCCTACACCCACTACTCAGAAGAATATCCAACAATTTTTAGGACTCGCAGGATACTACCGAAGATTTATTGAAAATTTTACCACAAAAGCAAAACCTCTGATCAATTTGTTGGGAAAAGGAATTAAATTCAAATGGACAGAAGAACAGGACCGAAGCTTCAAAACGCTACGCTCCGAACTTTGTCGGCAACCAATTTTACAGTATCCAGATTTCAGTAAACCTTTCATCGTTACGACAGACGCATCCGAATACGCTATAGGTGCCGTGCTTAGTCAAGGAGAAATAGGAAACGACCTTCCGATTGCCTATGCATCCCGCAGTTTAAATAAACCAGAACGAAACTACTCAGCTACGGAAAAAGAATGTTTGGCAATGGTTTATGCCGTAAAATACTTCAGACCTTATATTTATGGGAAACAGTTCACCCTCATTACTGATCACCGACCCCTAGTCTGGCTACACTCAGTCAAGGATCCGACTTCAAGACTCATCAAGTGGAAGCTAAGACTTTCGGAATATGAATACCAGGTCGTCCACAAGAGTGGAAAGACGAACAAAAATGCCGATGCTTTATCTCGCAATCCTACACCTATTTGCTTGCCTCTGCTTCCACGAGACTGCCGAGACCCCGATTTTAAGGCGCCAATGGCAAAAACAGATACAGATAAAGAATCCATAGGACACCGCATACGACAGTTGCAGCGAGACAGAGACAACCGACCCAAATACCGAGAGTCAAGTAGCGGCTCAGATGAAAGAGAAGGACCTGCATATGGAAAAGTTAAGCATTCGCCCATAATAAATAAAAACAGAACACTGCCCAGCTTATCTCGAGAGGTAACGATGTTAGACGAATCCCCGGAAACCATAAATACCTTTGCGCCTGCAGCGAATTCTACACAGGTCCCACTTCAAGAAAATAATGAAACAATAACTAACGATTTGATATCGTTCGAAGAACCTCCAGAAAATACCGTGATTGAAAATATAATTAACAATGAGAAAGACTATCATCTGCAAATCTTGCCCGACACCCCACAGGCATTGCCACACGCCACCAATATAAATTTACAACTCTTCACGACTCAGCTACCTGAAGAAATAGGCAGCGATACGGACAGAGGACAACGATCCAAACACAGGTCAGTCCCACCTGACTCCTTCGACCGCACCATGGACCCTTATTTACCTTTCGCACCCGAAACTCAAGACTCTACAAATGAACAGGAGTATGTTCCATTGAAACCAACACATAAAATAATTATTTCCTCAAATTCTATTACCGCAGAAGAAGGACACTATGTACATTTTATACCCGCTGACTGCAATCTAGTAACTCCCGTAGGCAAGTTACTTCTGGACATTGAAGCAATAGAAAAACAAGACCTTCTATCAAAACAACCCAGGAAAGGGCAAGTAATAACATCAAATAATGAACAATATAAAACATTCAGCATAGTAATTTCTGACCACTTTCATGATAAAATTAATAAAGGAAATGTGGTAGAAGGATTGAAAGATCTTATACCTGTTCTCGAACAGAATCATGTCAAATCATTCAGAATATCAGCAACAGGAGATTTTCATAACTTACCAACAGACGAATTCTATAAAATATTGAAAGAAGTTTTCTCAAAAACGGATCTACAAATAACTTTATGTCAATGTCTCATCATCACGCCATCCATAGAAGATAAACTAAACATAATTCGTGAAGCTCACGATAGTTTAATCGGAGGACATAAAGGAGTAACAAAAACTTACAAACGCATTCGTTCAAGATTTCATTGGCCTAACATGCGCAACGAAATTCAGGATTACATCAGAACTTGCCAAAGTTGTCAAGAACAAAAATTAGTACGTGCAAAGACCCGTCAACCGATGCTAATTACTGACACACCATTACAACCATTCGATAAAATTTCTCTGGATACCGTTGGACCTCTACCGATTACACCCAGCGGCAACAGACACATTCTGACAATGCAAGATAATTTAACAAAATACTGTTTAGCAGTAGCAATACCCAATATCCGAGCTACCACCATAGCAGATGCTTTCGCGAGACATTTCATCGCAATATATGGGACACCACGTGCAATATTAACAGATAAAGGAACCAGCTTTATTGGCAACTTAATGACAAATCTGGCTGAAATATTCAAAATTAAACAAATTACAACTTCTGGATACAGACCTCAAACCAATGGATCTTTAGAACGCAGTCACATTATACTCACAGAATACCTCAAACACTATATGGATAACTACGAAGATTGGGATCTACTAATTCCATTTGCAATGTTTTCATACAATACCTCCGTCCATGAAGCAAACCGTCATTCAATCTGTGAATCAACCGCACTCCTAAACCCAGCATCTACCGATTGGACCTCTTGCGAAATCAAACTTACCCCGCTCATTAAGCCATATTGGAAAGCGCTTCACGCACCAAGCACTTGGATTTATTCTCTTCCAAAACCGGCCAAAGCAGAAATCTACTGCAAAGAAAAGAAACCGGAAATAAAAAATATTTCAAACAGCGGTATCTTCAGACTAAAACCAGGATGCCGAGCAATAATAAACTCAGTTCAATTTCAAGCGCTAGAAACCATTAGAACTTCAGAAGAAATGATATATCATCCGTCAAAACCCTATAATTTATCCATAATAATACCGGAAATTACAGCACAGCACCTAGACATTTTGGAAACGAATCCAGTAAAAGGGGAATCAAACCCAGCTCATTGGGACGAACTACCAGCAGCATTGACACTCGCCGATTTGGAACAACAAGCATCGGACCTATCGAAACATCAAAAATCCATACGAAACATCCAAATCACGCACTTCTCATCAATAGGAATTGTCATGCTCATAACAATCACTTCAGGTGTAATAATTTTTATTAAGTATAAAACCCGGTCAAAACAAGAAAACCCAGAAGAAACAAATAAAATAACAATAAATATGCCCAGTACATCAGAGCTCTATGCTGAACCGAAATTTCCTAGACCTTGTGCAACAATCTTCTAAAACGCACCCCCGCAGTCCTACCACCGAACGACTTCGCGTCAAGAGTGGGGGGGAACTAGGGCGCTCGACCTATATAAGGAGGAGCCTTGGACTCCAAGATCAGTCAAAAGCCAAATGAAAAAATCAGTCGAAGTTCAAACCATCCCAACCGAAGGCACGCGGACCATCGCAATCCAGACAGGACACCACGGGACCTGGGAACCAAATCTCAACAAGGAGACCATCCTCTACCCAAGACAGTACAACCCAGCCACCGGAGGCCCAACCCTGAAGTGCCGAAGCACACAAACCAAGAAAATAAAACAAACAATATCAGGAACGCAAACAGAAGAACCACCAGCAAAAAGAAGACCATCAGCACCCTGGTGGCATATCGCAGTTTTAACAGATAAAAACGTTAGATACTTCACTCCGGGAGAAGGATTCGGAAAGACACCGAAGAAATGCAGAAGATAAACACTCATCTACCACTGCAGGACTGCCGCTGCATCACCCTGAAAGCGGTCGACTTCCATGAAGTGTGGGTGGTTGAGGAGACAGGACGTGAGGCGTGGACAAACTTCCTCATACGTTACAACCACCACATGGAGTCGAGGAAACATACACTTCTACCTACCACCGCGAGTCTGAAACCAGGAAGACTCGTGGCGGTCAAAATCGGCAGCAGATGGCAACGCGCAGTCCTCCAGGAGGTAGCGGGCACCTGTTACAAGGTATTCCTGGGGGACTACGGCGAAGAGAAAGCCGTCACCAAGGTATGGAGCCTCCCGCCGCGTTTCTGGGACCTACCGTGGCAGGCCATAAAAATACGCATCCGAGGCATCGAACCTCGACCAACAACACCAAAAGCCGTGGCGGCGGCGGTAATGGACAACAGGAGGGGAAAAATCGCCAATCTCGGTGCAGCCAGGGATGGCCTCGTGGCAGACCTCTTGTTGGACCGTCAACCAGGACAACCACCCGTCGACATGGCAAAACACTGGCTTGCCACTAACTACGCGGTGGCAGACATCACACCAACCGGACTCTGAAGACATCACACCCACCGGACATCAACATCCAATAGAGATAAGTACACAAACAACACTACACTACACCCGACACTATCACATATGCGTGGCAGCTCGCTTCTAAGGTGAAAGCATCACGCGAACCGCGATGTTTCATCTTGGGGGGGAGATGTTACGTATACAGAAACTCTCCGTTTTTTAGAAGCTCGCGTGCATTAATCTTTTTATCTACCCTTCTGGAATTTGGAGCTT
>NW_026534877.1:0-3130 GCF_026225885.1 Hylaeus anthracinus
AACCTGTGCGCAATTCACGCAAAGAGAGTAACGATTATGCCAAAGGATATCCAGTTGGCTCGTCGTATTCGAGGAGAGAGAGCTTAAGTCTAGGTGGGAAAACTGCTAGCTTCTAAGCTAGTACAATCGGCCCTTTTCAGGGCCCCATATTTTTAGACTGGAATATACTTTGCCAACTATGACATTCTAATGCCATGAGACATAATGTCTGACTTATGTTTACCCGTCGATGGGTTTCTATCGTAATATAAACCCGTCGAGTGACGCCACTTGAAAATTAAATTCGCTAGACTGTATTGTAGACCTTAGGACCTGGGGTACACCCTTCATTGGTCTCTCATTTTACAGTAGCAGTTTGAAAATTATTTTAGGATCGGGACACTTCTGGTCATCACATACATTTTCACCCATGCAAGCTTACAATGAAGGTGGGCTATTGTTGCGGCACTTCCTTTGTGTTCACTAGCTAACGGATCACCCTGTAAGAAGCCAGCGATGAAAACACCTTGTCGTATTTGGTAATTTCAATATGAAGCAAGGAATACTTTTTATTCAAACATACTTTCAATGTAATGTTCCATTACAAATGGTAAACCATTGCATTTCATAAATGCAAGCACGAAGTGGTGAAATTTGATATAAATTTCAATCTTAGTTTCGTAATTTTGAGTTTGAGGGTTAAAATGAATTCAGGAAGAGCGAAACATAAATTGAATAATATAAAAGTAAACTATGTACGAGTTACTAGCAGCATATCGATTAATTTTATTCGCGTAAAATTGAAAATTTTACTGATATCCGTTGAGTTAAGAAGTTTATGTCTCGTTTCTCTGTTAATTTGTATGAATTCATTATAAACGACGAATGATTCATTTGCATCAGCTTTTGTTTATTGGATCTTCGAGTTCATAAATTGAAAATTATGTACGAATGTCAGTAAATTTCTACTTTTCTTCGAGAAACTCTCCATCGATAGGATGACAAATTGGTAGAACTACTTCGATAGAACATAGCAGATAGTACATACACGTATAATGAAATTTATATCGATGATTATATATATTTTACTATATATTTATACGCTTGTAATAATATTCCACGTTGTCGTTTCAAACTAAATGTGCATAAATGTGTGTACCAGTCCGCCGCTTCCTTGCATACTCGAAACATTTCAGATGGTCAAAATTCATTGGTCCTTCTCCATGGTCCGTGCTCGAGCTACACACGCGGCGCAGTTTCGTGGCAGCCATCTTTTTGAGGGTTTCTATTGTTCTAACTCGCTTAAAAGACAACCATTTAACTTTGCGTGTGTCGTTAATACGTTCGTGGAATTTTGCAAACATATTTTGCGTCAACTTAATCGACACTCCGTTGTAAAATGGAAAGTAAAGGAGATAGTGGGGGTACTGTAGTGGAAGCTGTAAAAGACAGTATTGTTTCGGTGAAAAAGATAGGAAAAAGCAAAGCAAAGATGCAACGCCCAAAAGTATCTCATCCGCCAACATCAGAAATGGTTAAAGCGGCTATAAAACAACTTAAGGATCGTAAAGGATCATCTCTCCAAGCCATTAAGAAGTACATTTCTGCTGCTTATAAAATTGACGGTGGAAAAATGTCCCCGTTCATTAAACGCTACTTGAAAGCAGCTTTAACATCTGGCGCTGTTTTGCAATCGAAAGGCAAAGGCGCTTCTGGATCATTTAAACTTCCCATAAATGGATCTGAAAGTAAGAGCGAGAACAGAGCTATAAAGTCTGTCGCTCGACAATCGACTTCGAAAATAGCAACTTCTCCGAAGAAAGTCTCTGTCGGAGCGAAAAAGCCAGCAGCTTTGAAGAAAAATGTTACATCTGTTTCTGCTATCAAAATGAAAACTAAAACCAAACAAATTTCCAAAATTAGAAAACCTGCGAAAGCGTTAGTCGTTAAAACTAGAACGCCAAAGCCGAAGAAAACGATTTCAACCAGAGCAAGAAAGATCCCAGCAAAGTAATTTCTTCGTTCGAGCGGATAATTCAAAACGGCCCTTTTCAGGGCCACCAACCAAATAGGATTGGGAATTCTCTCGAAGTTTTCTTGGAACATGAATTATTATCATTATATCATTATTTAATATTATGAACTACAATATATACGTATTATGTTAGATATATCAAAGAGTAATTTTTTGTTAAGTACATTAAATTGATTAAATTTTTACCAATAATATCAATCAGGCGCAAGAAAGACTAGCAAAGTAATTTCTTCAATCGACGAATAATTCAGCGGCCCTTTTCATTATTTAATATTGAACTTCAAAGTAGTCATATTATGTTAGACAGTTCAAAGAGTAATTCAGTTGTTAAGTACATTTAAATGGTTAAATTTTTACCAATAGAATGTTATTAAAACAGAGGGTTCCTTGTTTAAAATATTTGGTGGCCCTGAAAAGGGCCGTTTGTGTCGACTTTTTGAGTAGCGTTTAACCGCCAAAGCCGTACAGAGTTCTTCCTTGACGCTTCAATGCGTAGACGACATCCATAGCAGTCACAGTCTTCCTTTTGGCGTGCTCGGTGTAAGTTACAGCGTCACGAATAACGTTCTCAAGGAATACCTTCAGTACACCTCGAGTTTCTTCGTAGATCAAACCAGAAATACGCTTCACACCGCCACGACGAGCCAGACGACGGATGGCAGGCTTTGTGATACCCTGGATGTTATCACGCAGAACCTTCCTATGACGCTTTGCTCCTCCTTTTCCCAATCCTTTTCCTCCCTTTCCGCGACCAGTCATGATTCAGTTGGTATACTCGTGGTAAGCGAACGTCTGAATGCAAAACTCGAATGATGCTCTCACCGGCCGGAGTCGCGTTTTTATAGCGTGCCCGTTGCAGTACCCCCACCCGCCGGCATCCAGCCAATCAGAAGCATCCAGCGCGCGCCGTAACAGCATAAATACCGGTCTCTCTCGGCGCGAAGCTCATTTTTCGTTGTGTATTCGATACGTACTGTTCGGTTTATTTCCGTTCTATTGTATAGACACAATGGCTCGTACTAAGCAAACCGCTCGCAAATCTACCGGTGGAAAGGCTCCACGAAAACAGTTGGCAACCAAGGCTGCTCGTAAGAGTGCCCCTGCTACTGGAGGAGT
>NW_026534878.1:0-9592 GCF_026225885.1 Hylaeus anthracinus
AACCTGTGCGCAATTCACGCAAAGAGAGTAACGATTATGCCAAAGGACATCCAGTTGGCTCGTCGTATTCGAGGAGAGAGAGCTTAAACATTTTTTTTTTGTGGTAAACGGCCCTTTTTAGGGCCACCAAATCAATTACAATGTATAATATCCTGATGTTTCGACTTTTTTACAAGTTCGTATTTAACGAATGCCTTTAGTCTTCCATTGATTTAAGAAAGTGAACGAGGGTTAGCTTGTCCTTTTATATCCGTCTTTTATGACCTGATCTGTAATAAGGTTTAGGACATAAACGTCTCCAAAGCATTCAGATCTGGATTTCTATTAACTTCTAATATTACTAATTCTAAAACAAGAAAATGGTAGAAATTTTGTATTTGAAAAAATTATACATAAATCTTGGGTTGGGCTGGATGGGATTTATCTGTCCTTGGAAACAGCGTGATTCTCTCGCTATTCGTCCACGAAGGTGCGCTTATCTAAATCGTTCCTACAAAACCAATGTTAGTATACATATAGTATGTATATGTTCTATCGATAAATTTGTAGAAAGGGATAAGAGCCCACTGATTTCACGTTAACTAAAGTTCACACATAATTCACAGAACAACGAGGTGGCGTCGACGTGAGTAGACCTTTGTATTATATGGTAGGGATCCTTCATCGGTTGGTATATACAGAAACAGGTTTTGTACAATTCCGGTTAGAATTCGGCGCAGCTTTGTGGGGAACCGGCGAAAGAATCTTTTATGTACAGAAACACGACCCTCGGCGCGTACAATGGGCTGAAGCATCTGCTAGGCCAGCTGGCTCGTAATGTGGGGTTGTTCACGAACCTGGACTGTAATCTATATCGAAAAACTCGAAATAATCATGAGAATAGTATTACGAATACAAGATTATTAAATAAAAATGATTTAAGTAGAAATAAGTCAGTAGATATTAATTTAAGTTAAGTAGAAATAAATAATAAGTTATTTAAGTTGAAATAATCATGAGAATAGTATTACGAATACATTAAATAAAAATTATTTAAGAAATTCTTATTAGATTATATTAACTATTTAAAATAACTATCTGTACTAGTATCTATTATTCAATGTTTTTGAGGTAGGTAATATTTCCTTCGTTTGTAAATATTTTGTGGCCCTAAAAAGGGCCATTTGTATTAATGTGATAGTTAAGCTTTCTTTTCGGTCTTCTTCGGCAACAATACAGCTTGAATGTTCGGCAATACACCACCTTGAGCGATGGTTACACCAGACAACAATTTGTTCAACTCCTCGTCATTACGGATGGCGAGTTGGAGATGCCTCGGAATGATTCTAGTCTTCTTGTTATCACGAGCAGCATTTCCAGCCAATTCTAATACTTCAGCGGCCAAGTATTCCATGACAGCAGCAAGATAGACTGGTGCTCCTGCACCAACACGTTCAGCGTAATTTCCTTTTCGCAGAAGTCGATGTATACGACCAACAGGGAATTGAAGACCAGCTCTATTAGAACGGGACTTTGACTTTCCCTTGGCTTTACCACCTTTGCCACGTCCAGACATTTTTAGCGAACTGAAGAAGTAAACTCGAAACGAACAGTACAGTGAACTCCACAGAAATGATGCTCTGACACGAATATGCTTCGCTTATATACCCATTCGGCGTTGCGCCACGCAGCCAATGGCGGCGCAGCTCGAACGTGATTGGCGCGCCGGTACTAGCACGTTTCACGATATATATGGGGCGTCACCGGTGGTTCAGCACTCAGTATCGAGTTCTCGCTCCAGTAATACACACGTTACGTTTATTACGAAGAGTATTTGAAGATGCCACCGAAAGCAAGCGGAAAAGCTGTGAAGAAGGCTGGTAAAGCCCAGAAGAACATCAGCAAGACCGACAAGAAGAAGAAGAGGAGGAGGAAGGAGAGCTATGCTATCTACATCTACAAAGTCTTGAAGCAAGTCCATCCTGACACCGGAATCTCCAGCAAGGCTATGAGCATCATGAACAGTTTCGTCAATGATGTCTTCGAACGCATTGCTGCCGAAGCTTCCCGATTGGCTCATTACAACAAACGATCGACCATCACATCTCGGGAGATCCAGACTGCTGTGAGGCTTTTGCTACCTGGTGAATTAGCCAAGCACGCTGTTTCAGAAGGAACCAAGGCAGTCACCAAGTACACCAGCTCCAAGTAAACGCTTTAGCGTTATTAGATTAATCGGCCCTTTTCAGGGCCAACAAATTTCTAAAAACAAGAAACAACCTCTGTTCAATAATCTGTTCGTGAATGATTAAAACGAACTCGAAATTTCAGAAATACGTAACAATCTTTAAAAATAGTTGTAAAATCGAAACCATTGTATGGGTGTTTTTCGCGGTGTTTTGCTACTACTTGACTTGCGCAGTACATTGCAATATCGTAAGGTGTCGCGATCAATTATATACATAAGCGAATTAAATATTTTCAATTTTAGTCGTGTATTCTATTAATCATATTGAAAAAATTGCACTATAGATAGGTGAAGTTTCTTTTAGAATAATTATTGAAATTCGTACACAAGCAGAAAGGATAACGTTTATACAAAACTATCAAGCCTCTGAATAGTTGACGATAAACAACTACGATAGCAAAATGTGAAGCGTCATAGTTAAATATCGATTTATGTTGAGAATAATTGATACTGTGACCTTAGTATTGTACTATGCTCAGAAATTTCTAACGTATTCAACAATGAACAACACGATTATTGTGAAAGTTTCTTGCTCAGCTAGTTCATTGGGAATGCTTCCTGTGAAATACAATAGCATGACTATAGTTTGGAAAGAAAGCAATCACGGGCTCATATTTTAATGCTGTTTTTTATCCATATAATCAGTCAAATATACTGTTAATGTTTAACCAATGATTTTAGAAGCATCTTGCATAATACATGCTTTGCAAGGGTTATAATCGAAATATTACATAAGTACTATAACCTATAACAACGGTTCTATGTAACAGCGTTCTCACATACAATTCTTATTTCACAAATATATATGTCGTAGTCGACTTAAATCTTTTACAGTTCAGAAAAGAAAATTGCATTGTGTGTTAATACACACCTTCATAATTAGGTATAAAATATAATACTAGGGACATTGAACTGAGTGCAGTTAAAAATGTTTATGATCTTCACCATGGATTCTTACAACCTATGATCGGTGTCAGGCACACACAACGTCGCCCCAATAACGCCTAAGGGACAATGTTCATTTGGCAGTGTTAAAAAATTATTCGTAGAGTATTTATTTAATAGTGACGTTTAATTTCCTATAAATTGTCATTGTAGAATATCATGACACTGTTCTGTACTATAGATGGAGCAACTGTTGCTAATCGTCGACAATTCTGATTGGTAGACCCGAGAAGTATCTATATAGGGAATTTTACGATGTCTAGGATCAAAGACACTAGTAATTAATAGTTCCTATTTGTTACGCCAGGTGTCGTGACTCGCAGGATTCATGAACCTCTCATACTTTAATTTGTTTCTATTATGCAGAGTTATAATGGACAAACAGTAATAAGCATTACTCAGTAACTTTTTCAATATGATTTAATATTTACAGAATATTCACATATTTTGTAACTACTCGATCCTTTCTGGATCTTTTCCTGATAAAGCGAAAGGTTTACACTGAATGTAAGAAATGTAAAATTAAGAATCTAGGAGATCCATTTTCATCTGATATGTGTGTAATATATTGTACAACTTTCTTGCAAACCACTAATAGCAACATGTTGATGTATAAATTATTGAAACGATCAGGGTTTCTGTCACCTGCTTACACATGTGGCCATTTCCAAGAAGATAAATACAAGAATATTGAGAAAGGCTAAAATTAAAATAAATAACAGCTTCTAATCGTTCAAATACTTAAATAATCTATACGAAAAAATTGGCACGGGACACAATACAAGAAACGATTTCAATAATACTCGCAAGGAAAGTCTTTTCTGTATGCGACTGATTGAAGTTTTTGATTCGAGGTGATCTCATAATTTAAAAAAAAAATAATCTTAATTTATAATAAAAACGCAATACCAAACAATATAATCAGAACGATATTACAAAAATATTGCTAAATCCTTATTCATCTTCCTTGTTCTGTACTGTAGACTTTCCTATACATCATATTTTGCTTTCGATGAAAGCACATCAAATAGGAACTGTTACATACGAACCGAATACGATAAATGTATTCAAAAAAATATTATAACTCTACAAAACGTATGAAAATCACATTCGAAAAGTATGAAACGAATGTTTAACGTGTTCACGATAATTGATTTTAAACCAACGACAGAACGTTCCGTGGTTTAAATCGCGCATCACCAGTCGGTGAAATGTTAACGGAGTTTTCTCCACATCTGATACAAAGACCGTATGAATGACGGTATGTAAATCAGCATCGGTGCCTCTAGTTCGATTTTCAATACTATCATTGACCGTGTTTACGAGTAATTACGTAGATTTTTAACTTTTTCTACGCGATGTACTATCGCTGCAAAAAGACGGTCGTCACTATCTGGCGCGATATACGGCCTCAGGAAGGGAATACGGGCGAAAACTAAACCACAATTAAAACTAGACACACGCAGCTAAATTTCCATGGTTCGGGTATTCGTTAATACGATTTCAACGAGGAGAAATAAACGTCGAAATAGAAGGTTCGTTTACCGGTTGGTCGGTGTCAAGGAATTGCGGCGTCCGACATATTGGATCAGTCTCTCTCCATGGTCCGTGCCCGAGAAAGAACCTCCGCGCTCCCGGGTGCAAAAATATACTCACTCCAGCAATCGCATTCGAGTCGCTCGAGCTGTTTAAAGTCACTTTCCGTTGTACGTTTATCAGAGATTGTTTGATCTTTGTTGAGAGAGAATGGACGACAAAAACGCATCCGCAAACGCATCCGTCGAAATGGGTGAGAGCAATTCAGCTACGGCAGCGAAGAAGCCAGCGAAAAGCAAGTCGAAGACACAACGTGCGAAAGCGTCTCATCCACCGACTTCGGAAATGGTGAACGCCGCCATTAAGGAATTGAAAGACCGAAAAGGATCGTCTGTCCAGGCCATCAAGAAGTTTATCGCCTCCACTTACAAGGTTGACGGAGAAAAATTCGCTCCGTTCATCAAGCGATACTTGAAAGCCGCCGTAACATCTGGTGCCGTCGTACAGACCAAGGGCAAGGGAGCTTCTGGGTCCTTCAAGCTATCAGCTGGAAAGCCGTCGGAGACTTTGAAGACTAAGAAGGAACTGCGTTCACCGAAGAAAGCCGAGGTGAAGAAGGTCGAGAAGAAGACCGTGGCAAAGAAAGTCGCCCCCGTGAAGAAGCCAGCAGCTAAGAAACCAGTAGAAAAGAAGGCAGCCGCAGTGAAGAAAACCGCAACGAAAGCAGCGGCAACTAAAGCGAAGACCGCCACAGAAGCTAAGAACATGTCCAAGTCGAGGAAGACCGCCAAAGCTCCTGCAGCGAAGACCAGGACTCCTAAGCCGAAGAAGACCGCTACATCGAAATCGGTCAAGGCTCCAGCAAAGAAATAATTGCGCTCTGCAATAACAACATTCAAACATAAATGGCCCTTTTCAGGGCCACCACATTCTTACCACGTAGAACTACCCACTGCCTCTTTCTTTCTAGGTATCAAATGCATCCTTGCAAAGGAAATGTTCATAATTTTAAATTATCGTGCTAGATTGCAAAATTATTTTGCGTTGTACGAAGAAAGTACTTTATTACGAAGATGAACATCTTAATTTTAAATAGTTCACTACAGCTGAACAGACTTCGACATGTATCATATACCTGCCTGAACAATTAATGACCAGCGACCAGAGTAGACAACATTTTCTTTGAATTCTAGTGTAACGAACATTAAGGAAAAGTAACGAACAGTTCTTAAATATTTCTTATTTGTTAATCGAATTTTATGTTTAAACAAGAATTTTATCCATTTGCGGCAATGAATGAAAAAGTAACGAACAGTTCTTCAATATTTCTTATTTACTAAAAGAAATTTATGTTTAACACGTTGATCGCCACGTCACCCATATATGGGCGACAGTGCTTTTCACTGAAAAACGAAAACTATTAATTCTGAAAGTCAAGTGTCACAGAAAATGAATTTAAATAAAATACTTGGATTTCGATGAAGTTACAGAACTAAATACCAAAATAAATGTTTCATTACGCAGCATTCAATAGTCTGTAAACAAAATTTAAACACGGTAGAAATTTTCAAGAGTTTTAGTCTGAACGTGTTAAACAAGAATTTGATCCATTTACTTATCGAGAGACGAAAGACTGTTTCACGTTTAGAGAAATGCGTAGCAAGTATAGCGGTCAGGGTCGGAAGTACCTGAGGGCCGTAAACTAACGGTTCTTCGCATCTGGGTGGCAGTTTCCCACAAATGCGCTTTCTAAACGTCGCGGTAATAACCCCTGTTTGCAAGTGTGATCTGTCGATAGGTCCTACTGCAACTTAAGAGCTTACAAAGTCTTCGTTAGCTTCAATTCGCACGCATAAGATGCACAGAATGGGATAAGGTCCAATTAGAACTACTGATTTTGTAATGCTTTATCATAGAATACGCGTTATACGTTGATAATGCGTATTACACGTTGCGAATAAATCATTATACAACGTTCATATATTAGGTTGTCCCAAAAGTTTCTTTCGTTTTATTAATAATTAATTCATACACAATATTTTATGTTTTATGTTACATTACAAAATTGTGTACAATTCATTTCGCTCCATTACTGTTACAACATGAATACCTATGAAATTAGATTGTCTATTTATAGAAACACTGCCACACAAAACAATTGAATGCAACTCACGAAAGAAACTTTTAGGACAACTTAATACATCTCTGTTTGTATGTTTTTGACTTCTCTTAGTAGCTGGGAAATCTGTGTCGTATATTGTTATTTAGTGTGAGTGTTACCATTAGATTAAACTAGTGTAGTTTTAGTAAAGGGAAAGTTGTTACTTTCTCTTTGATAATTGTTCTGGGAAAATGCTTACTTATATTTGGCGTGTGGTTGTTCAAAAAGGTTATTCTAGGAGCTGATGGCAATAAAATAAATTTTTAGACACTAGGTTTTGTAATTCTTGAATGCTTAGTTCGACGCGCAATCGAACGACGCCAGATTTACGGCTGCGAGGGCCAGTAGATGGTCTGGAGCGCGAGCTCAAACGTGATTGGTCGACCGGCGCTCCCCCTTTTCGCTATAAATACCGGCTCGCGCCGGCGTCCAAATCATTCTATCTGCATCCTTCGTGAAGTTCAGAGCTCTCGTGCGTTTTTGAATCTGATTCTAAACCATGCCACCCAAGGCAAGCGGAAAGGCTGTGAAGAAGGCTGGTAAAGCCCAGAAGAACATCAGCAAGACCGACAAGAAGAAGAAGAGGAGGAGGAAGGAGAGCTATGCTATCTACATCTACAAAGTCTTGAAGCAAGTCCATCCTGACACCGGAATCTCCAGCAAGGCTATGAGCATCATGAACAGCTTCGTCAATGATGTCTTCGAACGCATTGCTGCCGAAGCTTCCCGATTGGCTCATTACAACAAGCGATCGACCATCACATCTCGGGAGATCCAGACTGCTGTGAGGCTTTTGCTACCTGGTGAATTAGCCAAGCACGCTGTTTCAGAAGGAACCAAGGCAGTCACCAAGTATACCAGCTCCAAGTAAACGCTTTAGCGTTATTAGATTAAACGGCCCTTTTTAGGGCCAACAATTTTCTCAATACGTGGAAAATATTCTGGTTTCTAGAATTGAATTTCTAAGAATTTTATAATAATATTAAATTCCTGATCCTTGATAAGAATATTTAATTAAAATTTCGTTATTGTGTTAAAAAACAAAAATGGCTTGCTGGTCATCTTTAACTTATAAAAAACAAACAGAATGTTCAGATTTTTGTGAGCACTCTTAGCTTGAACGGAGTCTTACCTACAAACTACGGATATGAAATGGATTATTTGCGTTATTGTATGTTGTTACTATTTTATATTTTGTATAATATAGATGTTATATAAAATTATACACTTCTTGAAAAAGTATTCTTTGAACGCATATGAATTTTTGAAAATAATAAGATTGTGAAATAGGGTTTAGAACACTAAACCTATCAGAGTCGGTTTTCAAACTTTTGTGTACAGTTTTTATATTCAATATACAATTGTTACATGAATTATTCACTTTAGATCCCCGTAAAATATTCTTGCATTGAAAAAAGTGTTTTTAAGTTATCCTATCATAGTTAAGAATGAACCTCGTTTCATGCTGTAGAACATGAGGTAACAAATTTTAGGTTAGGGTCGAAGACGCCGACTTATGGCTCTGAGTTCGTCTTTACTTCGTATAGAATAGACATTGTATGTAAGCGTCGACCCGTGTGGAAGGTCTGTCGTCGTTTGGGAAACGGTGGTAACCGATAGCTGGATGCGTGACGAATTCTAACAGTCACGGATGTTATGGTTAAGGCCATAAAGGTCTGATGCGCCTCTTTTGGCGGTGGCCGACAGAGTCGGGTCTCGTGACTCGACGTCATAGTGCTGCATTAACGCGTACGAAGATATAAGGGCGTTCTCGAATGATCTGGCCACGGAGTTCGGTTGGCGTTTTATCTTTTGGTAAGAGGAGTGTGAGGAATCGCATAGCACTTACTCCAAAACTTTAGTTGAACGAGCATCATGGGATTACAAACTATAATTTTAACATGTAATTAAAACAGAACTTCAACATACACGTATTATGTTAGACATATCAAAGAGTAATTCAGTTGTTAAGTACATTTAAATGGTTAACTTTTTATCAATAGAATGTTATTAAAACAGAGGGTTCCTTGTTTAAAAAATTTGGTGGCCCTGAAAAGGGCCGTTTGTGTAGACTTTTTGAGTAGCGTTTAACCGCCAAAGCCGTACAGAGTTCTTCCTTGACGCTTCAATGCGTAGACGACATCCATAGCAGTCACAGTCTTCCTTTTGGCGTGCTCGGTGTAAGTTACAGCGTCACGAATAACGTTCTCAAGGAACACCTTCAGTACACCTCGAGTTTCTTCGTAGATCAAACCAGAAATACGCTTCACACCGCCACGACGAGCCAGACGACGGATGGCAGGCTTTGTGATACCCTGGATGTTATCACGCAGAACCTTCCTATGACGCTTTGCTCCTCCTTTTCCCAATCCTTTTCCTCCCTTTCCGCGACCAGTCATGATTCAGTTGGTATACTCGTAGTAAGCGAACGTCTGAATGCAAAACTCGAATGATGCTCTCACCGGCCGGAGTCGCGTTTTTATAGCGTGCCCGTTGCAGTACCCCCACCCGCCGGCACCCAGCCAATCAGAAGCATCCAGCGCGCGCCGTAACAGCATAAATACCGGTCTCTCTCGGCGCGAAGCTCATTTTTCGTTGTGTATTCGATACGTACCGTTCGGTTTATTTCCGTTCTGTTGTATAGACGCAATGGCTCGTACTAAGCAAACCGCTCGTAAATCTACCGGTGGAAAGGCTCCACGAAAACAGTTGGCAACCAAGGC
>NW_026534879.1:0-9571 GCF_026225885.1 Hylaeus anthracinus
AACCTGTGCGCAATTCACGCAAAGAGAGTAACGATTATGCCAAAGGACATCCAGTTGGCTCGTCGTATTCGAGGAGAGAGAGCTTAAACATTTTTTTTTTGTGGTAAACGGCCCTTTTTAGGGCCACCAAATCAATTACAATGTATAATATCCTGATGTTTCGACTTTTTTACAAGTTCGTATTTAACGAATGCCTTTAGTCTTCCATTGATTTAAGAAAGTGAACGAGGGTTAGCTTGTCCTTTTATATCCGTCTTTTATGACCTGATCTGTAATAAGGTTTAGGACATAAACGTCTCCAAAGCATTCAGATCTGGATTTCTATTAACTTCTAATATTACTAATTCTAAAACAAGAAAATGGTAGAAATTTTGTATTTGAAAAAATTATACATAAATCTTGGGTTGGGCTGGATGGGATTTATCTGTCCTTGGAAACAGCGTGATTCTCTCGCTATTCGTCCACGAAGGTGCGCTTATCTAAATCGTTCCTACAAAACCAATGTTAGTATACATATAGTATGTATATGTTCTATCGATAAATTTGTAGAAAGGGATAAGAGCCCACTGATTTCACGTTAACTAAAGTTCACACATAATTCACAGAACAACGAGGTGGCGTCGACGTGAGTAGACCTTTGTATTATATGGTAGGGATCCTTCATCGGTTGGTATATACAGAAACAGGTTTTGTACAATTCCGGTTAGAATTCGGCGCAGCTTTGTGGGGAACCGGCGAAAGAATCTTTTATGTACAGAAACACGACCCTCGGCGCGTACAATGGGCTGAAGCATCTGCTAGGCCAGCTGGCTCGTAATGTGGGGTTGTTCACGAACCTGGACTGTAATCTATATCGAAAAACTCGAAATAATCATGAGAATAGTATTACGAATACAAGATTATTAAATAAAAATGATTTAAGTAGAAATAAGTCAGTAGATATTAATTTAAGTTAAGTAGAAATAAATAATAAGTTATTTAAGTTGAAATAATCATGAGAATAGTATTACGAATACATTAAATAAAAATTATTTAAGAAATTCTTATTAGATTATATTAACTATTTAAAATAACTATCTGTACTAGTATCTATTATTCAATGTTTTTGAGGTAGGTAATATTTCCTTCGTTTGTAAATATTTTGTGGCCCTAAAAAGGGCCATTTGTATTAATGTGATAGTTAAGCTTTCTTTTCGGTCTTCTTCGGCAACAATACAGCTTGAATGTTCGGCAATACACCACCTTGAGCGATGGTTACACCAGACAACAATTTGTTCAACTCCTCGTCATTACGGATGGCGAGTTGGAGATGCCTCGGAATGATTCTAGTCTTCTTGTTATCACGAGCAGCATTTCCAGCCAATTCTAATACTTCAGCGGCCAAGTATTCCATGACAGCAGCAAGATAGACTGGTGCTCCTGCACCAACACGTTCAGCGTAATTTCCTTTTCGCAGAAGTCGATGTATACGACCAACAGGGAATTGAAGACCAGCTCTATTAGAACGGGACTTTGACTTTCCCTTGGCTTTACCACCTTTGCCACGTCCAGACATTTTTAGCGAACTGAAGAAGTAAACTCGAAACGAACAGTACAGTGAACTCCACAGAAATGATGCTCTGACACGAATATGCTTCGCTTATATACCCATTCGGCGTTGCGCCACGCAGCCAATGGCGGCGCAGCTCGAACGTGATTGGCGCGCCGGTACTAGCACGTTTCACGATATATATGGGGCGTCACCGGTGGTTCAGCACTCAGTATCGAGTTCTCGCTCCAGTAATACACACGTTACGTTTATTACGAAGAGTATTTGAAGATGCCACCGAAAGCAAGCGGAAAAGCTGTGAAGAAGGCTGGTAAAGCCCAGAAGAACATCAGCAAGACCGACAAGAAGAAGAAGAGGAGGAGGAAGGAGAGCTATGCTATCTACATCTACAAAGTCTTGAAGCAAGTCCATCCTGACACCGGAATCTCCAGCAAGGCTATGAGCATCATGAACAGTTTCGTCAATGATGTCTTCGAACGCATTGCTGCCGAAGCTTCCCGATTGGCTCATTACAACAAACGATCGACCATCACATCTCGGGAGATCCAGACTGCTGTGAGGCTTTTGCTACCTGGTGAATTAGCCAAGCACGCTGTTTCAGAAGGAACCAAGGCAGTCACCAAGTACACCAGCTCCAAGTAAACGCTTTAGCGTTATTAGATTAATCGGCCCTTTTCAGGGCCAACAAATTTCTAAAAACAAGAAACAACCTCTGTTCAATAATCTGTTCGTGAATGATTAAAACGAACTCGAAATTTCAGAAATACGTAACAATCTTTAAAAATAGTTGTAAAATCGAAACCATTGTATGGGTGTTTTTCGCGGTGTTTTGCTACTACTTGACTTGCGCAGTACATTGCAATATCGTAAGGTGTCGCGATCAATTATATACATAAGCGAATTAAATATTTTCAATTTTAGTCGTGTATTCTATTAATCATATTGAAAAAATTGCACTATAGATAGGTGAAGTTTCTTTTAGAATAATTATTGAAATTCGTACACAAGCAGAAAGGATAACGTTTATACAAAACTATCAAGCCTCTGAATAGTTGACGATAAACAACTACGATAGCAAAATGTGAAGCGTCATAGTTAAATATCGATTTATGTTGAGAATAATTGATACTGTGACCTTAGTATTGTACTATGCTCAGAAATTTCTAACGTATTCAACAATGAACAACACGATTATTGTGAAAGTTTCTTGCTCAGCTAGTTCATTGGGAATGCTTCCTGTGAAATACAATAGCATGACTATAGTTTGGAAAGAAAGCAATCACGGGCTCATATTTTAATGCTGTTTTTTATCCATATAATCAGTCAAATATACTGTTAATGTTTAACCAATGATTTTAGAAGCATCTTGCATAATACATGCTTTGCAAGGGTTATAATCGAAATATTACATAAGTACTATAACCTATAACAACGGTTCTATGTAACAGCGTTCTCACATACAATTCTTATTTCACAAATATATATGTCGTAGTCGACTTAAATCTTTTACAGTTCAGAAAAGAAAATTGCATTGTGTGTTAATACACACCTTCATAATTAGGTATAAAATATAATACTAGGGACATTGAACTGAGTGCAGTTAAAAATGTTTATGATCTTCACCATGGATTCTTACAACCTATGATCGGTGTCAGGCACACACAACGTCGCCCCAATAACGCCTAAGGGACAATGTTCATTTGGCAGTGTTAAAAAATTATTCGTAGAGTATTTATTTAATAGTGACGTTTAATTTCCTATAAATTGTCATTGTAGAATATCATGACACTGTTCTGTACTATAGATGGAGCAACTGTTGCTAATCGTCGACAATTCTGATTGGTAGACCCGAGAAGTATCTATATAGGGAATTTTACGATGTCTAGGATCAAAGACACTAGTAATTAATAGTTCCTATTTGTTACGCCAGGTGTCGTGACTCGCAGGATTCATGAACCTCTCATACTTTAATTTGTTTCTATTATGCAGAGTTATAATGGACAAACAGTAATAAGCATTACTCAGTAACTTTTTCAATATGATTTAATATTTACAGAATATTCACATATTTTGTAACTACTCGATCCTTTCTGGATCTTTTCCTGATAAAGCGAAAGGTTTACACTGAATGTAAGAAATGTAAAATTAAGAATCTAGGAGATCCATTTTCATCTGATATGTGTGTAATATATTGTACAACTTTCTTGCAAACCACTAATAGCAACATGTTGATGTATAAATTATTGAAACGATCAGGGTTTCTGTCACCTGCTTACACATGTGGCCATTTCCAAGAAGATAAATACAAGAATATTGAGAAAGGCTAAAATTAAAATAAATAACAGCTTCTAATCGTTCAAATACTTAAATAATCTATACGAAAAAATTGGCACGGGACACAATACAAGAAACGATTTCAATAATACTCGCAAGGAAAGTCTTTTCTGTATGCGACTGATTGAAGTTTTTGATTCGAGGTGATCTCATAATTTAAAAAAAAAATAATCTTAATTTATAATAAAAACGCAATACCAAACAATATAATCAGAACGATATTACAAAAATATTGCTAAATCCTTATTCATCTTCCTTGTTCTGTACTGTAGACTTTCCTATACATCATATTTTGCTTTCGATGAAAGCACATCAAATAGGAACTGTTACATACGAACCGAATACGATAAATGTATTCAAAAAAATATTATAACTCTACAAAACGTATGAAAATCACATTCGAAAAGTATGAAACGAATGTTTAACGTGTTCACGATAATTGATTTTAAACCAACGACAGAACGTTCCGTGGTTTAAATCGCGCATCACCAGTCGGTGAAATGTTAACGGAGTTTTCTCCACATCTGATACAAAGACCGTATGAATGACGGTATGTAAATCAGCATCGGTGCCTCTAGTTCGATTTTCAATACTATCATTGACCGTGTTTACGAGTAATTACGTAGATTTTTAACTTTTTCTACGCGATGTACTATCGCTGCAAAAAGACGGTCGTCACTATCTGGCGCGATATACGGCCTCAGGAAGGGAATACGGGCGAAAACTAAACCACAATTAAAACTAGACACACGCAGCTAAATTTCCATGGTTCGGGTATTCGTTAATACGATTTCAACGAGGAGAAATAAACGTCGAAATAGAAGGTTCGTTTACCGGTTGGTCGGTGTCAAGGAATTGCGGCGTCCGACATATTGGATCAGTCTCTCTCCATGGTCCGTGCCCGAGAAAGAACCTCCGCGCTCCCGGGTGCAAAAATATACTCACTCCAGCAATCGCATTCGAGTCGCTCGAGCTGTTTAAAGTCACTTTCCGTTGTACGTTTATCAGAGATTGTTTGATCTTTGTTGAGAGAGAATGGACGACAAAAACGCATCCGCAAACGCATCCGTCGAAATGGGTGAGAGCAATTCAGCTACGGCAGCGAAGAAGCCAGCGAAAAGCAAGTCGAAGACACAACGTGCGAAAGCGTCTCATCCACCGACTTCGGAAATGGTGAACGCCGCCATTAAGGAATTGAAAGACCGAAAAGGATCGTCTGTCCAGGCCATCAAGAAGTTTATCGCCTCCACTTACAAGGTTGACGGAGAAAAATTCGCTCCGTTCATCAAGCGATACTTGAAAGCCGCCGTAACATCTGGTGCCGTCGTACAGACCAAGGGCAAGGGAGCTTCTGGGTCCTTCAAGCTATCAGCTGGAAAGCCGTCGGAGACTTTGAAGACTAAGAAGGAACTGCGTTCACCGAAGAAAGCCGAGGTGAAGAAGGTCGAGAAGAAGACCGTGGCAAAGAAAGTCGCCCCCGTGAAGAAGCCAGCAGCTAAGAAACCAGTAGAAAAGAAGGCAGCCGCAGTGAAGAAAACCGCAACGAAAGCAGCGGCAACTAAAGCGAAGACCGCCACAGAAGCTAAGAACATGTCCAAGTCGAGGAAGACCGCCAAAGCTCCTGCAGCGAAGACCAGGACTCCTAAGCCGAAGAAGACCGCTACATCGAAATCGGTCAAGGCTCCAGCAAAGAAATAATTGCGCTCTGCAATAACAACATTCAAACATAAATGGCCCTTTTCAGGGCCACCACATTCTTACCACGTAGAACTACCCACTGCCTCTTTCTTTCTAGGTATCAAATGCATCCTTGCAAAGGAAATGTTCATAATTTTAAATTATCGTGCTAGATTGCAAAATTATTTTGCGTTGTACGAAGAAAGTACTTTATTACGAAGATGAACATCTTAATTTTAAATAGTTCACTACAGCTGAACAGACTTCGACATGTATCATATACCTGCCTGAACAATTAATGACCAGCGACCAGAGTAGACAACATTTTCTTTGAATTCTAGTGTAACGAACATTAAGGAAAAGTAACGAACAGTTCTTAAATATTTCTTATTTGTTAATCGAATTTTATGTTTAAACAAGAATTTTATCCATTTGCGGCAATGAATGAAAAAGTAACGAACAGTTCTTCAATATTTCTTATTTACTAAAAGAAATTTATGTTTAACACGTTGATCGCCACGTCACCCATATATGGGCGACAGTGCTTTTCACTGAAAAACGAAAACTATTAATTCTGAAAGTCAAGTGTCACAGAAAATGAATTTAAATAAAATACTTGGATTTCGATGAAGTTACAGAACTAAATACCAAAATAAATGTTTCATTACGCAGCATTCAATAGTCTGTAAACAAAATTTAAACACGGTAGAAATTTTCAAGAGTTTTAGTCTGAACGTGTTAAACAAGAATTTGATCCATTTACTTATCGAGAGACGAAAGACTGTTTCACGTTTAGAGAAATGCGTAGCAAGTATAGCGGTCAGGGTCGGAAGTACCTGAGGGCCGTAAACTAACGGTTCTTCGCATCTGGGTGGCAGTTTCCCACAAATGCGCTTTCTAAACGTCGCGGTAATAACCCCTGTTTGCAAGTGTGATCTGTCGATAGGTCCTACTGCAACTTAAGAGCTTACAAAGTCTTCGTTAGCTTCAATTCGCACGCATAAGATGCACAGAATGGGATAAGGTCCAATTAGAACTACTGATTTTGTAATGCTTTATCATAGAATACGCGTTATACGTTGATAATGCGTATTACACGTTGCGAATAAATCATTATACAACGTTCATATATTAGGTTGTCCCAAAAGTTTCTTTCGTTTTATTAATAATTAATTCATACACAATATTTTATGTTTTATGTTACATTACAAAATTGTGTACAATTCATTTCGCTCCATTACTGTTACAACATGAATACCTATGAAATTAGATTGTCTATTTATAGAAACACTGCCACACAAAACAATTGAATGCAACTCACGAAAGAAACTTTTAGGACAACTTAATACATCTCTGTTTGTATGTTTTTGACTTCTCTTAGTAGCTGGGAAATCTGTGTCGTATATTGTTATTTAGTGTGAGTGTTACCATTAGATTAAACTAGTGTAGTTTTAGTAAAGGGAAAGTTGTTACTTTCTCTTTGATAATTGTTCTGGGAAAATGCTTACTTATATTTGGCGTGTGGTTGTTCAAAAAGGTTATTCTAGGAGCTGATGGCAATAAAATAAATTTTTAGACACTAGGTTTTGTAATTCTTGAATGCTTAGTTCGACGCGCAATCGAACGACGCCAGATTTACGGCTGCGAGGGCCAGTAGATGGTCTGGAGCGCGAGCTCAAACGTGATTGGTCGACCGGCGCTCCCCCTTTTCGCTATAAATACCGGCTCGCGCCGGCGTCCAAATCATTCTATCTGCATCCTTCGTGAAGTTCAGAGCTCTCGTGCGTTTTTGAATCTGATTCTAAACCATGCCACCCAAGGCAAGCGGAAAGGCTGTGAAGAAGGCTGGTAAAGCCCAGAAGAACATCAGCAAGACCGACAAGAAGAAGAAGAGGAGGAGGAAGGAGAGCTATGCTATCTACATCTACAAAGTCTTGAAGCAAGTCCATCCTGACACCGGAATCTCCAGCAAGGCTATGAGCATCATGAACAGCTTCGTCAATGATGTCTTCGAACGCATTGCTGCCGAAGCTTCCCGATTGGCTCATTACAACAAGCGATCGACCATCACATCTCGGGAGATCCAGACTGCTGTGAGGCTTTTGCTACCTGGTGAATTAGCCAAGCACGCTGTTTCAGAAGGAACCAAGGCAGTCACCAAGTATACCAGCTCCAAGTAAACGCTTTAGCGTTATTAGATTAAACGGCCCTTTTTAGGGCCAACAATTTTCTCAATACGTGGAAAATATTCTGGTTTCTAGAATTGAATTTCTAAGAATTTTATAATAATATTAAATTCCTGATCCTTGATAAGAATATTTAATTAAAATTTCGTTATTGTGTTAAAAAACAAAAATGGCTTGCTGGTCATCTTTAACTTATAAAAAACAAACAGAATGTTCAGATTTTTGTGAGCACTCTTAGCTTGAACGGAGTCTTACCTACAAACTACGGATATGAAATGGATTATTTGCGTTATTGTATGTTGTTACTATTTTATATTTTGTATAATATAGATGTTATATAAAATTATACACTTCTTGAAAAAGTATTCTTTGAACGCATATGAATTTTTGAAAATAATAAGATTGTGAAATAGGGTTTAGAACACTAAACCTATCAGAGTCGGTTTTCAAACTTTTGTGTACAGTTTTTATATTCAATATACAATTGTTACATGAATTATTCACTTTAGATCCCCGTAAAATATTCTTGCATTGAAAAAAGTGTTTTTAAGTTATCCTATCATAGTTAAGAATGAACCTCGTTTCATGCTGTAGAACATGAGGTAACAAATTTTAGGTTAGGGTCGAAGACGCCGACTTATGGCTCTGAGTTCGTCTTTACTTCGTATAGAATAGACATTGTATGTAAGCGTCGACCCGTGTGGAAGGTCTGTCGTCGTTTGGGAAACGGTGGTAACCGATAGCTGGATGCGTGACGAATTCTAACAGTCACGGATGTTATGGTTAAGGCCATAAAGGTCTGATGCGCCTCTTTTGGCGGTGGCCGACAGAGTCGGGTCTCGTGACTCGACGTCATAGTGCTGCATTAACGCGTACGAAGATATAAGGGCGTTCTCGAATGATCTGGCCACGGAGTTCGGTTGGCGTTTTATCTTTTGGTAAGAGGAGTGTGAGGAATCGCATAGCACTTACTCCAAAACTTTAGTTGAACGAGCATCATGGGATTACAAACTATAATTTTAACATGTAATTAAAACAGAACTTCAACATACACGTATTATGTTAGACATATCAAAGAGTAATTCAGTTGTTAAGTACATTTAAATGGTTAACTTTTTATCAATAGAATGTTATTAAAACAGAGGGTTCCTTGTTTAAAAAATTTGGTGGCCCTGAAAAGGGCCGTTTGTGTAGACTTTTTGAGTAGCGTTTAACCGCCAAAGCCGTACAGAGTTCTTCCTTGACGCTTCAATGCGTAGACGACATCCATAGCAGTCACAGTCTTCCTTTTGGCGTGCTCGGTGTAAGTTACAGCGTCACGAATAACGTTCTCAAGGAACACCTTCAGTACACCTCGAGTTTCTTCGTAGATCAAACCAGAAATACGCTTCACACCGCCACGACGAGCCAGACGACGGATGGCAGGCTTTGTGATACCCTGGATGTTATCACGCAGAACCTTCCTATGACGCTTTGCTCCTCCTTTTCCCAATCCTTTTCCTCCCTTTCCGCGACCAGTCATGATTCAGTTGGTATACTCGTAGTAAGCGAACGTCTGAATGCAAAACTCGAATGATGCTCTCACCGGCCGGAGTCGCGTTTTTATAGCGTGCCCGTTGCAGTACCCCCACCCGCCGGCACCCAGCCAATCAGAAGCATCCAGCGCGCGCCGTAACAGCATAAATACCGGTCTCTCTCGGCGCGAAGCTCATTTTTCGTTGTGTATTCGATACGTACCGTTCGGTTTATTTCCGTTCTGTTGTATAGACGCAATGGCTCGTACTAAGCAAACCGCTCGTAAATCTACCGGTGGAAAGGCTCCACG
>NW_026534880.1:0-3097 GCF_026225885.1 Hylaeus anthracinus
AACCTGTGCGCAATTCACGCAAAGAGAGTAACGATTATGCCAAAGGATATCCAGTTGGCTCGTCGTATTCGAGGAGAGAGAGCTTAAGTCTAGGTGGGAAAACTGCTAGCTTCTAAGCTAGTACAATCGGCCCTTTTCAGGGCCCCATATTTTTAGACTGGAATATACTTTGCCAACTATGACATTCTAATGCCATGAGACATAATGTCTGACTTATGTTTACCCGTCGATGGGTTTCTATCGTAATATAAACCCGTCGAGTGACGCCACTTGAAAATTAAATTCGCTAGACTGTATTGTAGACCTTAGGACCTGGGGTACACCCTTCATTGGTCTCTCATTTTACAGTAGCAGTTTGAAAATTATTTTAGGATCGGGACACTTCTGGTCATCACATACATTTTCACCCATGCAAGCTTACAATGAAGGTGGGCTATTGTTGCGGCACTTCCTTTGTGTTCACTAGCTAACGGATCACCCTGTAAGAAGCCAGCGATGAAAACACCTTGTCGTATTTGGTAATTTCAATATGAAGCAAGGAATACTTTTTATTCAAACATACTTTCAATGTAATGTTCCATTACAAATGGTAAACCATTGCATTTCATAAATGCAAGCACGAAGTGGTGAAATTTGATATAAATTTCAATCTTAGTTTCGTAATTTTGAGTTTGAGGGTTAAAATGAATTCAGGAAGAGCGAAACATAAATTGAATAATATAAAAGTAAACTATGTACGAGTTACTAGCAGCATATCGATTAATTTTATTCGCGTAAAATTGAAAATTTTACTGATATCCGTTGAGTTAAGAAGTTTATGTCTCGTTTCTCTGTTAATTTGTATGAATTCATTATAAACGACGAATGATTCATTTGCATCAGCTTTTGTTTATTGGATCTTCGAGTTCATAAATTGAAAATTATGTACGAATGTCAGTAAATTTCTACTTTTCTTCGAGAAACTCTCCATCGATAGGATGACAAATTGGTAGAACTACTTCGATAGAACATAGCAGATAGTACATACACGTATAATGAAATTTATATCGATGATTATATATATTTTACTATATATTTATACGCTTGTAATAATATTCCACGTTGTCGTTTCAAACTAAATGTGCATAAATGTGTGTACCAGTCCGCCGCTTCCTTGCATACTCGAAACATTTCAGATGGTCAAAATTCATTGGTCCTTCTCCATGGTCCGTGCTCGAGCTACACACGCGGCGCAGTTTCGTGGCAGCCATCTTTTTGAGGGTTTCTATTGTTCTAACTCGCTTAAAAGACAACCATTTAACTTTGCGTGTGTCGTTAATACGTTCGTGGAATTTTGCAAACATATTTTGCGTCAACTTAATCGACACTCCGTTGTAAAATGGAAAGTAAAGGAGATAGTGGGGGTACTGTAGTGGAAGCTGTAAAAGACAGTATTGTTTCGGTGAAAAAGATAGGAAAAAGCAAAGCAAAGATGCAACGCCCAAAAGTATCTCATCCGCCAACATCAGAAATGGTTAAAGCGGCTATAAAACAACTTAAGGATCGTAAAGGATCATCTCTCCAAGCCATTAAGAAGTACATTTCTGCTGCTTATAAAATTGACGGTGGAAAAATGTCCCCGTTCATTAAACGCTACTTGAAAGCAGCTTTAACATCTGGCGCTGTTTTGCAATCGAAAGGCAAAGGCGCTTCTGGATCATTTAAACTTCCCATAAATGGATCTGAAAGTAAGAGCGAGAACAGAGCTATAAAGTCTGTCGCTCGACAATCGACTTCGAAAATAGCAACTTCTCCGAAGAAAGTCTCTGTCGGAGCGAAAAAGCCAGCAGCTTTGAAGAAAAATGTTACATCTGTTTCTGCTATCAAAATGAAAACTAAAACCAAACAAATTTCCAAAATTAGAAAACCTGCGAAAGCGTTAGTCGTTAAAACTAGAACGCCAAAGCCGAAGAAAACGATTTCAACCAGAGCAAGAAAGATCCCAGCAAAGTAATTTCTTCGTTCGAGCGGATAATTCAAAACGGCCCTTTTCAGGGCCACCAACCAAATAGGATTGGGAATTCTCTCGAAGTTTTCTTGGAACATGAATTATTATCATTATATCATTATTTAATATTATGAACTACAATATATACGTATTATGTTAGATATATCAAAGAGTAATTTTTTGTTAAGTACATTAAATTGATTAAATTTTTACCAATAATATCAATCAGGCGCAAGAAAGACTAGCAAAGTAATTTCTTCAATCGACGAATAATTCAGCGGCCCTTTTCATTATTTAATATTGAACTTCAAAGTAGTCATATTATGTTAGACAGTTCAAAGAGTAATTCAGTTGTTAAGTACATTTAAATGGTTAAATTTTTACCAATAGAATGTTATTAAAACAGAGGGTTCCTTGTTTAAAATATTTGGTGGCCCTGAAAAGGGCCGTTTGTGTCGACTTTTTGAGTAGCGTTTAACCGCCAAAGCCGTACAGAGTTCTTCCTTGACGCTTCAATGCGTAGACGACATCCATAGCAGTCACAGTCTTCCTTTTGGCGTGCTCGGTGTAAGTTACAGCGTCACGAATAACGTTCTCAAGGAATACCTTCAGTACACCTCGAGTTTCTTCGTAGATCAAACCAGAAATACGCTTCACACCGCCACGACGAGCCAGACGACGGATGGCAGGCTTTGTGATACCCTGGATGTTATCACGCAGAACCTTCCTATGACGCTTTGCTCCTCCTTTTCCCAATCCTTTTCCTCCCTTTCCGCGACCAGTCATGATTCAGTTGGTATACTCGTGGTAAGCGAACGTCTGAATGCAAAACTCGAATGATGCTCTCACCGGCCGGAGTCGCGTTTTTATAGCGTGCCCGTTGCAGTACCCCCACCCGCCGGCATCCAGCCAATCAGAAGCATCCAGCGCGCGCCGTAACAGCATAAATACCGGTCTCTCTCGGCGCGAAGCTCATTTTTCGTTGTGTATTCGATACGTACTGTTCGGTTTATTTCCGTTCTATTGTATAGACACAATGGCTCGTACTAAGCAAACCGCTCGCAAATCTACCGGTGGAAAGGCTCCACGAAAACAGTTGGCAACCAAGGC
>NW_026534881.1:0-1061 GCF_026225885.1 Hylaeus anthracinus
ATTTAAGAAAGCATTACGCCGCTGGCAGTTTGAAATAAAATTTAAGAAAGCATTACGACGCTGGCACTGCGAAATGAAATTTAAAAGGGCAATACGCCGCTGGCACATTAAAAAAAAAATTAAGAAAGCATTACGCCCCTGGCACCGCGAAATGAAATTTAAGAGGGCAATACGCAGCTGGCACTTTGAAATAGAATTTAAGAAAGCATTACGCCGCTGGCATTTTGAAATAAAATTTAAGAAAGAATTACGCCTCTGGAATTTTGAAATAAAATTTCAGAAAGCAATACGCCGCTGGCATTTTGAAATAAAATTTAAGAAAGCATTACGCCGCTGGCACTGCGAAATGAAATTTAAAAGAGCACTACGCCGCTGACATTTTAAAATAAAATTTAAGAATGCATTACGCCGCTGGCATTTAGGAATAAAATTTAAGAAAGCCTTACGCCGCTAGCACTGCGAAATGAAATTTAATAAAGCAATACACTGCTGGCAGTTTGAAACAAAATTAAAGAAAGCATTACGCCGCTGGCAGTTTGAAATAAAATTTAAGAAAGCATTACGCCGCTGGCAGTTTGAAATAAAATTTAAGAAAGCATTACGCCGCTGGCATTTTAAAATAAAATTTAAGAAATCATTATGCCGCTGGCACTGCGAAATGAAATTTAAGAGAGCAATACGCCGCTGGCACTTTGAAATAAAATTTAAGAAAGCATTACACCGCTGGCATTTTGAAATAAAATTTGAGAAAGCATTACGCCGCTGGCACTGCGAAATAAAATTAATGAAAGCATTACGCCGCTGGCAGTTTAAAATAAAATTTAAGAAAGCAATACGACGCTGGCAGTTTGAAATAAAATTTAAGAAAGCATTACGCCGCTGGCACTGCGAAATGAAATTTAAAAGAGCACTACGCCGCTGGCATTTTAAAATAAAATTTAAGAATGCATTACGCCGCTGGCATTTTGGAATAAAATTTAAGAAAGCCTTACGCCGCTGGCACTGCGAAATGAAATTTAATAAAGCAATACGCCGCTGGCAGTTTGAAACAAAATTAAAGA
>NW_026534882.1:0-1288 GCF_026225885.1 Hylaeus anthracinus
CTCAGTGGAGGTTAGGTTACCACGTCGTGGGAATCAAGCTTGTCACGGAGATTTCCCAACACCGTACATTCCAGGCATCATTCATGAATTTCTTGAGAAGAAACTAATAGAGGTATCCAAACCAACCTTTTTTCTAAATATTCGTCAATCTTTCAGGGATGTTGATGAATTTTTCCAAAGAAATTCTCCCAGTGGAAATGAAGTATACACCCCATAGAAGTCAGGCCTGTCACGAAGTCGTGACTTCGACTACGACGCCTAACATAAAATAAATGAAATAAGAATTCTTGTGTTTAAAATTAACGACTGCGTAGAACTACCAACACGACTTTCAAAAAGAAGTTGTCAAACAGGAGGCGATTATGAAACAATGTACGATAAAGCAGCTCCACTTAGGCGTGCCCGAACTCTTCTCCGGCTGCATGATGAAAATCACCATGTGGCTGGGGCTGAAACGCACATAAAGAAAACACGAGCAGACCTCGAGCCCCCTTCATAGTAACCGAGTAATCGATTGCACGTGGTCTGTGCGCAATCACAGTTGACCTAGGGCCACGGGAGTTATGCTAGGAATCTCATAAGCGATGTCCGTCACGGCTGAATGTCTTCAATTCAATCGGGGTTACTATTCGTACGACATTCTGTGTCAAGCTCGCGTTTGCTCGTTAAGAATCAATGAAATTCTCAACCAAAATTAGACTGACGTGCCGCAACCTTGACCTCCCTGACGTGATGTTCCCCTAAAAAGGTACTTGCGGCCTCTCGTGCGCCGAGACAAATTGTTGGATAATCCCATTTCACTCGAATTTCCTTTAGCAATTTATGATCCAGACAACCCACTTACTGGAATCTCTATTCTAGAGGTTACGGTAATTTCTAAAAATATGTACAATGCAATTGAGAACACGTTTCTTCTGTCGGATCATGTTTCAGACTGTGGAAGAAGACTTCGAAAAAGTAGTCATTATTCAGGAACTTTGTTAAGAGAAACCAATAAAGATATTCGAACCATACTTTTTTCCAAGTATTTATCAATCTTTCAGGGATGTTGGTGAATTTTTCCAAAGAAATTCTCCCAGTGAAAGTTAGGCCTTCACGTCATGGAAATCAAGCCTGAGAATTCCCTAGAACCATAACATCCAGAGACCACTCACGAATTTTTTTAAACAAAAATAATAAAGATATCCAAATCAACCTTTTTTCTAAATATTTGTCAATCTTTCAGGGATGTTTATGAATTTTTCCAAAGAAATTCTCTCAGTGGAGGTTAGGTTACCACGTCGTGGGA
>NW_026534883.1:0-2689 GCF_026225885.1 Hylaeus anthracinus
AGAGAGTATATACATACAGTATATATATAGATAGATTATAGACATCATATACATAAATATTATTCAATATCGCCACGTTCACCAAATACTATCCCAAATCTACTCAGACAGTATTTTCATAGAGAGAGTATATACATTAGCAGTAATCAATATTTCTACCCCCAGCCCTCGCAAAAAAGAATGCCACGAATCTACCCAGACAGTATTTTTAGATAGATAGTATATACATTAACTGTATGCAATATTCCATCCTCCTCCTGCATCGCCAAAACAAATACATCAAATCTTCTCAGACAGTACTTACAGTCTACTTACACGTAGACAGTATACATATATAACTGAACACGTACTCAGACAGTACCGTCGTGTAGTTAGTTTAAACATTAACTGTATGCAATATTGCCCTCCCACATCACCAAAATAAATACATGAAATCCTCTCAGACAGTATTTCCATGTAAACAATATACATGAACAGCATTCAATATTGCCGCCCTTACCAAAATCTAACTCAAGCAGGAATTAAGAATCTTTAATTTTGCACCGACTACGAAAATGTTATTTAACATAATCTAATATAAAGGTAATAGAAATTATTTCATACTTTTAACCAATTATATCTAGAACTGGTTAGTATTCATATAAATTAACCAGAAATTATTTCATACTGTTTAGTGGAGTTTTAATATTTTTTCGAAGTCGGTTATATTTTTTTCCAAAATTTATTTTATCATTCGGATAATTTCAATTTGTCCCACTTTTTGAAAGTACCACCAGAAAGAGGAAAAATGAGGTTATAAATTCATTTTTTTTTCAAATACCTCCCGGTATAAAAACAAGTCATTTGTTTAAAATAGTTAAAAGAAAAATGCTCAAAAAGGATTTTGTTTGTGCTGAAATAATTTTTATTTGATAGTTTCATGTCTTCAGTATAAGCACGAGGAAGGTCATCTTCATCCGTTGGCTAGTTTCATAGTTACATATTTTTGAAAAAAAGGTAGCACAAAACTTTGAACAGTTGTAAAACCGACAATATTCAAAATTTCCCAAAATCCTTCGAGATACGCTCAAATATCACTAAAGACTAAAACATATCCAAATTTCGTCAAAATTTGAGATGCTACTTCAAAGCGTGTCCCATTTTGGCGTGGAATGATCCAAATATAAAAGTTCTGTGGCTTTTTAACCGACTTCGAAAAAGAGTAGGTTACCCAATTCGACATGTATATTTTTTTTTCTCATATAAACTCTCTTCATAGTTGCGTCAGAATTTTTATCCCTGTTCGAACTCACTTTTCCAATTTTTACAACTAGTGATTCCACCACATCAAGTACTATTTTCTTTTCTCCGCAGTTGACAATTTTTATTTCCCTTTGTATGACGCTTCCTCGACCGAACAATTACGCCTTTTCCTCGTCCACCGCGAAGTGTTTCATTTCGTAATACAAACTCTAATTCTTATTCAACGAGTAACGGATGGCGAGTCGCTTACTTTTTTTATCCGTTATTCGAAATTCGTAGTCGAGTAAGAATTATGCCCGTCGCTGATTCGAGGAGACAATGAATCGCGGAACCGCGAGGATCGATGGTGTCTGGGTAATTGGAAACGGAGGAACAATTGAATTCAATGAACAGAGAAACGCGGCCGTTAAATTGCGCACACGCGGAATTCCATTAGCGGAATCCACGGGTAAATATTATCGTTGCGAGACGTATCGCGGCGGGCAATCGGTGGTATTCAGAACCGGTAATCATTTTTACGGACGCTACGTACATAACACAGAACTACGTTACCCTCGTTACCTCGTGAGGCGCGTGTTTACCATGAACTTGACGCGATCTCTCCTTGAGTCTTCTATTTCTTCCAAACTCGTTTGCGAACGAACCAGTCGAACAATTTTCGAATAAAGCAAATGGCGGCTAGATGCGAAATTCATGTATGCGGTAAGGGGGTATTGTAGTGTAGAACTTTCAACTTTCTTTTTTGTGTTTTCTTAAAGTGTAGATTTTTAAAAATATATCTGACAGGATTTTGTAGAATTCGACAAATTAATAAAGTTAGAAACGTCTAAAGAGAACGGTGTTAGGTAACGGTGAGCGCTATCGTCTCCAGTTTCGTTTGGATACTGTATTTTATAAATTTGTTTGCTGTTTTTACTAGAAATTCATCGCGAGTAATGTGTAAAATCTGCAAGAGTGACATTCATTTTTAAGGAATAAATAAGCGAGGATTGGGTTTTAATTGTAATCGTATGTATTTGGTATGATAAACTTTAAACGCGATTTCCTCGTAATCACATTTTTTGAAATGGTTGCCATGATATCTCGAATTGATTTAACTTTCAGTCGGAGGAACGAAACATATGCCCTTAAATTATTGCTATCATTATTTCTACCTTATAAATCATATACATCAACACTGTTCAATATCGACGCCTTCACTAAATTCTATACCAAAACTAATCAGACAGTATTTTCGTGTAGATAGTATATACATTAACTGTATGCAATAATGTATTCTCCTCCCGCATCGCCAAAACAAATACATCAAACCTTCTCAGACAGTATTTCCACGTAGACAGTATACATATATACATTGACACTATTCTATATCGACCCCTCCATCAAATATTATACTAAACCTTCTCAGACAGTATTTCCACGTAGACAGTATACATGTATACATTGA
>NW_026534884.1:0-2984 GCF_026225885.1 Hylaeus anthracinus
AGCGCCGCAGGGGTAGACGGGCCGCGGAGCGGGGGAACCGAGACGACACCGCGGGAGAGGGAGCGGCGCCCGATGGAGGGGGCAGGGCAGGGGTATAACCGAGTTCGCGCAGGGGGTAGGTAGGTCGGAGGAAGGGAAGAGGAGCACGAGGAAGAAACCGAAGGACGAGAGAGCGTGCGCCCGTGCCGACGGTTACATAATCCTCGCGTAATGTCTTTATCGTGTGCTGCGATCTCTGCACACGATACCTGCCCGCGCGGCTCCGTGTCTCTCGAGCCCCTGGCTCCAGGGTGGCTGATCGGTAGAAGACGCGAGAGACCGAGAGCGAGAGGGCGAGAGAGAGAGATAGATAGATAGATAGATAGAGATAGAGATAGAGATAGAGATAGAGAGAGGAGGGGATGGGGGGTGTCGGAGGGGAGGGGTTGTCTAAACGTAGCCGAAAGCACGGACCGGGGTGGGGCGAGAAAAGTTGGAACGTAGACCGCAAGAGAAAGAAATTAAGAGAAAGAAAGGGGGATCTTGGGAGCGGAGACGATAAGAGGAAGATTCACGTGCGTGTATGCAGGAGACGGTAAACGACGTGGTGGCGAAGAGGGAGCCGCGGGGTCGACGTAGGCAAGGAGAGAGAGAGAGAGAGAGAGAGAGAGAGAGAGAGAGAGAGAGAGAGGCGGGGCGAGGTAAACGGGAGGAGGCGGAGGGCTCCTGTGTTGCGTGTGTCAGGAATGGCGAATCAATCGGTCGAAGGGGGCAAGACGACGGGCAATAACTCACCCGCGGATGGTCTGCAAGATGTCTCGGTGTCTTCGAGGTGGCGAGAGAGAGAGAAATTTGATGTCACATACGCCGCTTCATCAGGCCACTGCGCGCTCGTTTATACCACTCTGCTTAGCGCTTGGCGCTTGCCACTAAAAATATACTCAACTTGCCGTGTATGCTCCCCGCTTCACGTCTTGTACCGTGACCGACACATTTATTCGCGCTTTCGGAGCACTCGTACTCGCGAACCACGAACAACGACGAATCGCTCGATTCCCTGGATCGTGTCACGGACGCCCGCCCGCCCGCTCGGTTGTTGCCGGCTCCCGCCGCTTGTCGCCGCTGCCTGCCTAGACGATCGGAGGACTGCCAAAAAAAAAAAAAGAAAGAAAAAAAAGAAAAGAAACGATATCCTCTCTCGGGGTATATCTCTGACGCGCCGCGAACGTGCGCTCTCCGTCACGGGGAACCCTCCGTGCCCGACGCCCGAACACCGCCGTTCAAACGCAACGGACCTCGAGAGGGAAAAGAGCAAACCTCCGCGCGCCGCGGCCGCTTCTCTCCTTTTCCGCCCGCGAAACCGAACGACCAACCGAACCCCAGACGGACGGACAGACACAGAGAGAGAGAGAGAAGAGATAGAGGGAGAGAGAGAAGGAGAGAGAAGAGATAGAGTGAGGGAGAGAGAGAGAGAGAGAGAGCGTTCGCGAGCCACGCACGAAAATATCCACGCGAGCACCCCCCCAGGGTTCCGAGGTGTAGCGGTTTTCCGTTCGAACCGAGAGAATTCCAGCCAGTCGAGGACCGTGTGGCGCGAGTGAAAAGGAGCTACGTGTAACACTGGCGAGAGAGAGAGTTTCGCGAGGAAGAAAACAGGGACACTGTGTGTATTTGTGTGTATACGTGCGTACATGTATATATATAGAGAGAGAATATATAAATATATATATATATGAGTATGTAGGGGAAGGGGAGGGGAGAAGAGTGTCAGAGAGAAAAAGGGACTCGGTTGAACGGGCTCGAGGGAACGCGTAAGAATGGAGGTGCAGCGACGTCTAACGATGAAACGCACCGGGAAGAAACCGAGGAGAGAACGAAAAATCGCCTACTTTCTTACTCTTTCTCCGCGAGGCGCGCGTCGCGACGCGCCGCGCATGCACTACTATGCCGACGACCAGTCGGTGAAAATCGCTTCTCCTGCCCCTTTGGCCCCTCTCGCGCCGTCCGTCTACCCCCCTCCGGCGCCGCAACGCGCCCTACTCGATACGCTTGGCATCAAACGCGGCGAACACCTATACCCCCGGGCACCACTCGGTTTATCGCGTCCCTACGGCACGGGTACGCGGTGCCTTTGGAAGCGGGAACAACGTTTTCCGCAGCGCTGATTTTCCTTTCTCCCGGGGCGGAGGAGGAGGGGGACCGCCGTTCGATCGTACGGAATCGATCTACCATCGGGACGGGAGGAGGGTTGAAAAATCACGCGTGCTATGTCCGGCTCGTTAGAAGCCGATTTGTTGATATTCGATTTTAATATTAATTATAAATGTTGATAGAAAAATTGGAGTTCTTCAGATTTTCAAATTTACAAATAAAATCAATCGAAATTTCATACTTGTTCATTTTGTAAATTTATAAACAAGAGTGAATAAAAAATTTGGGATCTGTGCAGTTTGTTAATTTACAAAAAAAAAAAAAAATTAATAAAATATTCGGAATTCCCGCGATTCGTATATTTGCAAACAAAAAGAAATAAAACACGTGAAGATACAAAAAAAAAATAAATGAAAATTTCATAATTCCTATGATTTGTAAACATACAAAAAATAAAAAGAATTAACGAGAACTTGGTAAAAAATACGGAGATTCATCCATTGTACAGGGTGTCCCAAAAATGTTGGAGGTCCTTCAAAGAGGTGGTTCGGGAGGTGATTTGAAACAACTTTTTCCTTAGCGAAAATGTTGTACGAGGCTTCGTTGAGGAGATATTAACGAAAAGCACTGACCAATCAGAGCGCGAGTATACCGATGGAGCGCTCACGGTAGCGTGTGAGCGCGCCCGCCTAGTTGCTCCAACGGTATACGCATGCTCTGATTGGTCCTGGGTTTTCCGTTAATATCTTCTCAACGAAGCCTCGGACAAGATTTTCGCTAAGGAAAAAGTTGTTTCAAATCACCTCCACTCTATATATACAGGGTGTCCCAAAAATGTTGTAACACTTTGAAAG
>NW_026534885.1:0-2860 GCF_026225885.1 Hylaeus anthracinus
TTGAAACAACTTTTTCCTTAGCGAAAATGTTGTACGAGGCTTCGTTACGGAGATATTAACGAAAAGCACTGACCAATCAGAGCGCGAGTATGCTGGTGGAGCGGTCGCGGTAGCGTGTGAGCGCGGCCGCCTAGCGCGTAGCCACGCCTACCGCGGGCGCTCCAGCGGTATACGCGCGTTCTCATTGGTCGACGTTTTCTGTTAGTATCTCCTCAACGAAGCCTCGGATGACATTTTCGCTAAGGAAAAAGTTGTTTCAAATCACCTCCCGAACCACCTCTTTCAAGGACCTTTAACATTTTTGGGACACCCTGTATAACAACAACGATAACGATCGGAAAAATGTTCGAATTCGATCTCCAGCGTTGTCGTTGCTAGTCAGCTATTCGATTAGTCGCGAGCATCGAACGCGCCCTAACGGTCTCGAGCCACGAGACAGGAAACTAAGAAACGGTCGCGCCGGTGTGTGTGTGTGTGCGCGCGCGCGGGTATGCGTGTGTGTGCATCGAAATAATAGTGGATTGTCGTGGATAAAACAACGTCGGCTCTCTTTCTCCCTTTCCAACGGGACAAGTTCGATTACCGAACGATACGAAACAGTCGATACTCTTTCCCTTAACGAGCCTTTTCGTGTAGACTGACCAACACAGCCAGACTATCGCGTGTTATCCGTGACCAGCGAGCCGCACGGCATCCGCGCATCGACGAGCCTCGTTTGCGTGCGCGCGCGCACGCAAGCGTGCTTCCGTTTTACGGATAACGTTCGGTGGCCTCGTGTCCGTTCGCTTACGAAGCCTGTCTATCGGATACAGATTCGTCCCTCTGTCGTCCTCTCTGCTTGCGTGTACCCTAACGTACCCTCCGCGTACCGTTGGCTTCCGAAGAAAACAGTACGAGAATTTTTCTCCTCGACCGCTCCTTCCAGTGAGAAAAAAAGAATGTCAACGAAAATCCATTCATTAATACAGAAGAAACGACAATTGGTCGTTTGTAACGGAACGTTGTTAATTTATGTAATTTCATGTTAATTCGTGTGTTTTATGTAAATTCGAAATGTATAAACTATAAACAGGAGAAATTTCTCGCTTTAGCGTACTCTCCGCTCTGTACCCCTGACGTATCCTCCGTGTACTGTTGGGAGCTGAAGAAAATGATGTAAGAATCTGTTGGGTCGCAATCTGCGACCTTCGAGCAAGAAAAATGAAGGAAATTTTGTTTATTGTGTGTAACGAATAATCTATCGATCGATGGTGTACAAATATCAATTAAAAGAGAAATAAATCAAATCTGACACGCTTCGTAAATATTCGCGAACAACGATCGTTGCAATTTCGGGTATTAACTCCTTGAATACGAAGGGCGTATATATACGTCCTCGAGAAATGGGCTCGTAGAAATGTTTACGTTCGTTGAATCAACTTTCAAAAAATATCAGCACACGGGGGACGACGAGACGAAACTTTTATTCTATTTACAGTTTATTCGTGGTACGCTTACTTTCGGAAATAAAAATTGAGGAATTAAAAGTTCGTTGGAAAAATCGACTTTCATGGAAAAAAGGTCCTCTTTAAATTTTTATTTTTGAAAGCGAGCATCCTACGAACAAACTATAAATACAAAAAAGTTTCGTCTCGTCGTTCTCTATAAACTGATATTTTTAAAAAAAATTCAGATATGCACGCTTCTTAGAGTTCCCATAAAAAATCGTCGAGAAGGATCAAGTTCTCGATCTTCCTACGAAGTAAAGCAGAAAGGTCGACCGGTGTCTCCGCCCAAAAATACCCCTGTGACGGAATTGTTCGAGGAAGGAAGGGTGGGAGAGGTCTCGAGGTTCCCTCGTCCGTTACAACGTCCGTAGAAATGCACAAATGCCACAGAGCCGAGAAGCGTTCCCCTTACCTCATGGTTACCCCTGATTCCCGTCAGCTCTCGACAGTACTGGACGACTCTAGCTTTCGTTTTTATTCCCCTTTCTGTTTAATGGTTTCCTCGAACGGTGTACGTACGTGTGGTAGTGTGAAAAAGTGTCAGACCGTGATATAAAGAAAAAAGAATGTATACGAGGGAGAGAAGAGGCGCGGATACAGAGAGACCGAAGTCGTCGGTGCGCACGAAATTCGGTACGACTCACTGCACGGTCCGTACGGTGGTACGGTCTCCGTTCGACTGCCGTGCGTCAACTATTCGAGGCATTCAGAGTTGGTGCGCATGCGCGCTGCCTCGCCTCGGAACACCCAACCCTCTAACACACTACCCCCGTTTCGCTTCTTCCATCCTCTTTGTACTATTTTCATGACCCCCTACCCCCCACCCCACCCCCACCCCGGCCCGTCCTGGCCGTATTCTCACCGCATCCTCCCTTTCGTACGTTATCGTTTTTATTCGTCTTTATTATCTCGCGAGACTCGATTCCTTTTTTTCTCTTCTTCCTCTTCTTTAACATTCCGTTTCTTTTCGATTCTTTTTCGACGATCGAACTACGGCGTAACGCGATTCCTCTCCCACGAAATTTTATGGGCATGTTTACGCGCGACCCCCAGCAACGCCTACGCGCACGCTCCTCGCAACGTCAAAAACCTCGAAAACCCTTTCCGGGTGCGAAACGATCGCGCGCGCGCGCGCGCGCGCGACTCGGCACGCAGATATTTCTTAATAACTCTCGATGCATCCTAGGCGACGCGTTTACGCGGTATTTTAACGCTGACCGAGAAAATACCTCCGACATCGCGGAATTAAGTTCCCGCGAGTCCCTGACCCGTATACGGAGCTTCATGGTTGATTTCTTGCATACCGCTACCTCGATATCTTTGCTGTTTTTTTTTTTCCATCGCGTTTTCCTTCGGTCGAGCCGACCGCGTCT
>NW_026534886.1:0-2986 GCF_026225885.1 Hylaeus anthracinus
AGCGCCGCAGGGGTAGACGGGCCGCGGAGCGGGGGAACCGAGACGACCCCGCGGGAGAGGGAGCGGCGCCCGATGGAGGGGGCAGGGCAGGGGTATAACCGAGTTCGCGCAGGGGGTAGGTAGGTCGGAGGAAGGGAAGAGGAGCACGAGGAAGAAACCGAAGGACGAGAGAGCGTGCGCCCGTGCCGACGGTTACATAATCCTCGCGTAATGTCTTTATCGTGTGCTGCGATCTCTGCACACGATACCTGCCCGCGCGGCTCCGTGTCTCTCGAGCCCCTGGCTCCAGGGTGGCTGATCGGTAGAAGACGCGAGAGACCGAGAGCGAGAGGGCGAGAGAGAGAGATAGATAGATAGATAGATAGAGATAGAGATAGAGATAGAGATAGAGAGAGGAGGGGATGGGGGGTGTCGGAGGGGAGGGGTTGTCTAAACGTAGCCGAAAGCACGGACCGGGGTGGGGCGAGAAAAGTTGGAACGTAGACCGCAAGAGAAAGAAATTAAGAGAAAGAAAGGGGGATCTTGGGAGCGGAGACGATAAGAGGAAGATTCACGTGCGTGTATGCAGGAGACGGTAAACGACGTGGTGGCGAAGAGGGAGCCGCGGGGTCGACGTAGGCAAGGAGAGAGAGAGAGAGAGAGAGAGAGAGAGAGAGAGAGAGAGAGAGAGGCGGGGCGAGGTAAACGGGAGGAGGCGGAGGGCTCCTGTGTTGCGTGTGTCAGGAATGGCGAATCAATCGGTCGAAGGGGGCAAGACGACGGGCAATAACTCACCCGCGGATGGTCTGCAAGATGTCTCGGTGTCTTCGAGGTGGCGAGAGAGAGAGAAATTTGATGTCACATACGCCGCTTCATCAGGCCACTGCGCGCTCGTTTATACCACTCTGCTTAGCGCTTGGCGCTTGCCACTAAAAATATACTCAACTTGCCGTGTATGCTCCCCGCTTCACGTCTTGTACCGTGACCGACACATTTATTCGCGCTTTCGGAGCACTCGTACTCGCGAACCACGAACAACGACGAATCGCTCGATTCCCTGGATCGTGTCACGGACGCCCGCCCGCCCGCTCGGTTGTTGCCGGCTCCCGCCGCTTGTCGCCGCTGCCTGCCTAGACGATCGGAGGACTGCCAAAAAAAAAAAAAAGAAAGAAAAAAAAGAAAAGAAACGATATCCTCTCTCGGGGTATATCTCTGACGCGCCGCGAACGTGCGCTCTCCGTCACGGGGAACCCTCCGTGCCCGACGCCCGAACACCGCCGTTCAAACGCAACGGACCTCGAGAGGGAAAAGAGCAAACCTCCGCGCGCCGCGGCCGCTTCTCTCCTTTTCCGCCCGCGAAACCGAACGACCAACCGAACCCCAGACGGACGGACAGACACAGAGAGAGAGAGAGAAGAGATAGAGGGAGAGAGAGAAGGAGAGAGAAGAGATAGAGTGAGGGAGAGAGAGAGAGAGAGAGAGCGTTCGCGAGCCACGCACGAAAATATCCACGCGAGCACCCCCCCCAGGGTTCCGAGGTGTAGCGGTTTTCCGTTCGAACCGAGAGAATTCCAGCCAGTCGAGGACCGTGTGGCGCGAGTGAAAAGGAGCTACGTGTAACACTGGCGAGAGAGAGAGTTTCGCGAGGAAGAAAACAGGGACACTGTGTGTATTTGTGTGTATACGTGCGTACATGTATATATATAGAGAGAGAATATATAAATATATATATATATGAGTATGTAGGGGAAGGGGAGGGGAGAAGAGTGTCAGAGAGAAAAAGGGACTCGGTTGAACGGGCTCGAGGGAACGCGTAAGAATGGAGGTGCAGCGACGTCTAACGATGAAACGCACCGGGAAGAAACCGAGGAGAGAACGAAAAATCGCCTACTTTCTTACTCTTTCTCCGCGAGGCGCGCGTCGCGACGCGCCGCGCATGCACTACTATGCCGACGACCAGTCGGTGAAAATCGCTTCTCCTGCCCCTTTGGCCCCTCTCGCGCCGTCCGTCTACCCCCCTCCGGCGCCGCAACGCGCCCTACTCGATACGCTTGGCATCAAACGCGGCGAACACCTATACCCCCGGGCACCACTCGGTTTATCGCGTCCCTACGGCACGGGTACGCGGTGCCTTTGGAAGCGGGAACAACGTTTTCCGCAGCGCTGATTTTCCTTTCTCCCGGGGCGGAGGAGGAGGGGGACCGCCGTTCGATCGTACGGAATCGATCTACCATCGGGACGGGAGGAGGGTTGAAAAATCACGCGTGCTATGTCCGGCTCGTTAGAAGCCGATTTGTTGATATTCGATTTTAATATTAATTATAAATGTTGATAGAAAAATTGGAGTTCTTCAGATTTTCAAATTTACAAATAAAATCAATCGAAATTTCATACTTGTTCATTTTGTAAATTTATAAACAAGAGTGAATAAAAAATTTGGGATCTGTGCAGTTTGTTAATTTACAAAAAAAAAAAAAAATTAATAAAATATTCGGAATTCCCGCGATTCGTATATTTGCAAACAAAAAGAAATAAAACACGTGAAGATACAAAAAAAAAATAAATGAAAATTTCATAATTCCTATGATTTGTAAACATACAAAAAATAAAAAGAATTAACGAGAACTTGGTAAAAAATACGGAGATTCATCCATTGTACAGGGTGTCCCAAAAATGTTGGAGGTCCTTCAAAGAGGTGGTTCGGGAGGTGATTTGAAACAACTTTTTCCTTAGCGAAAATGTTGTACGAGGCTTCGTTGAGGAGATATTAACGAAAAGCACTGACCAATCAGAGCGCGAGTATACCGATGGAGCGCTCACGGTAGCGTGTGAGCGCGCCCGCCTAGTTGCTCCAACGGTATACGCATGCTCTGATTGGTCCTGGGTTTTCCGTTAATATCTTCTCAACGAAGCCTCGGACAAGATTTTCGCTAAGGAAAAAGTTGTTTCAAATCACCTCCACTCTATATATACAGGGTGTCCCAAAAATGTTGTAACACTTTGAAAG
>NW_026534887.1:0-2861 GCF_026225885.1 Hylaeus anthracinus
TTGAAACAACTTTTTCCTTAGCGAAAATGTTGTACGAGGCTTCGTTACGGAGATATTAACGAAAAGCACTGACCAATCAGAGCGCGAGTATGCTGGTGGAGCGGTCGCGGTAGCGTGTGAGCGCGGCCGCCTAGCGCGTAGCCACGCCTACCGCGGGCGCTCCAGCGGTATACGCGCGTTCTCATTGGTCGACGTTTTCTGTTAGTATCTCCTCAACGAAGCCTCGGATGACATTTTCGCTAAGGAAAAAGTTGTTTCAAATCACCTCCCGAACCACCTCTTTCAAGGACCTTTAACATTTTTGGGACACCCTGTATAACAACAACGATAACGATCGGAAAAATGTTCGAATTCGATCTCCAGCGTTGTCGTTGCTAGTCAGCTATTCGATTAGTCGCGAGCATCGAACGCGCCCTAACGGTCTCGAGCCACGAGACAGGAAACTAAGAAACGGTCGCGCCGGTGTGTGTGTGTGTGCGCGCGCGCGGGTATGCGTGTGTGTGCATCGAAATAATAGTGGATTGTCGTGGATAAAACAACGTCGGCTCTCTTTCTCCCTTTCCAACGGGACAAGTTCGATTACCGAACGATACGAAACAGTCGATACTCTTTCCCTTAACGAGCCTTTTCGTGTAGACTGACCAACACAGCCAGACTATCGCGTGTTATCCGTGACCAGCGAGCCGCACGGCATCCGCGCATCGACGAGCCTCGTTTGCGTGCGCGCGCGCACGCAAGCGTGCTTCCGTTTTACGGATAACGTTCGGTGGCCTCGTGTCCGTTCGCTTACGAAGCCTGTCTATCGGATACAGATTCGTCCCTCTGTCGTCCTCTCTGCTTGCGTGTACCCTAACGTACCCTCCGCGTACCGTTGGCTTCCGAAGAAAACAGTACGAGAATTTTTCTCCTCGACCGCTCCTTCCAGTGAGAAAAAAAGAATGTCAACGAAAATCCATTCATTAATACAGAAGAAACGACAATTGGTCGTTTGTAACGGAACGTTGTTAATTTATGTAATTTCATGTTAATTCGTGTGTTTTATGTAAATTCGAAATGTATAAACTATAAACAGGAGAAATTTCTCGCTTTAGCGTACTCTCCGCTCTGTACCCCTGACGTATCCTCCGTGTACTGTTGGGAGCTGAAGAAAATGATGTAAGAATCTGTTGGGTCGCAATCTGCGACCTTCGAGCAAGAAAAATGAAGGAAATTTTGTTTATTGTGTGTAACGAATAATCTATCGATCGATGGTGTACAAATATCAATTAAAAGAGAAATAAATCAAATCTGACACGCTTCGTAAATATTCGCGAACAACGATCGTTGCAATTTCGGGTATTAACTCCTTGAATACGAAGGGCGTATATATACGTCCTCGAGAAATGGGCTCGTAGAAATGTTTACGTTCGTTGAATCAACTTTCAAAAAATATCAGCACACGGGGGACGACGAGACGAAACTTTTATTCTATTTACAGTTTATTCGTGGTACGCTTACTTTCGGAAATAAAAATTGAGGAATTAAAAGTTCGTTGGAAAAATCGACTTTCATGGAAAAAAGGTCCTCTTTAAATTTTTATTTTTGAAAGCGAGCATCCTACGAACAAACTATAAATACAAAAAAGTTTCGTCTCGTCGTTCTCTATAAACTGATATTTTTAAAAAAAATTCAGATATGCACGCTTCTTAGAGTTCCCATAAAAAATCGTCGAGAAGGATCAAGTTCTCGATCTTCCTACGAAGTAAAGCAGAAAGGTCGACCGGTGTCTCCGCCCAAAAATACCCCTGTGACGGAATTGTTCGAGGAAGGAAGGGTGGGAGAGGTCTCGAGGTTCCCTCGTCCGTTACAACGTCCGTAGAAATGCACAAATGCCACAGAGCCGAGAAGCGTTCCCCTTACCTCATGGTTACCCCTGATTCCCGTCAGCTCTCGACAGTACTGGACGACTCTAGCTTTCGTTTTTATTCCCCTTTCTGTTTAATGGTTTCCTCGAACGGTGTACGTACGTGTGGTAGTGTGAAAAAGTGTCAGACCGTGATATAAAGAAAAAAGAATGTATACGAGGGAGAGAAGAGGCGCGGATACAGAGAGACCGAAGTCGTCGGTGCGCACGAAATTCGGTACGACTCACTGCACGGTCCGTACGGTGGTACGGTCTCCGTTCGACTGCCGTGCGTCAACTATTCGAGGCATTCAGAGTTGGTGCGCATGCGCGCTGCCTCGCCTCGGAACACCCAACCCTCTAACACACTACCCCCGTTTCGCTTCTTCCATCCTCTTTGTACTATTTTCATGACCCCCTACCCCCCACCCCACCCCCACCCCGGCCCGTCCTGGCCGTATTCTCACCGCATCCTCCCTTTCGTACGTTATCGTTTTTATTCGTCTTTATTATCTCGCGAGACTCGATTCCTTTTTTTCTCTTCTTCCTCTTCTTTAACATTCCGTTTCTTTTCGATTCTTTTTCGACGATCGAACTACGGCGTAACGCGATTCCTCTCCCACGAAATTTTATGGGCATGTTTACGCGCGACCCCCAGCAACGCCTACGCGCACGCTCCTCGCAACGTCAAAAACCTCGAAAACCCTTTCCGGGTGCGAAACGATCGCGCGCGCGCGCGCGCGCGCGACTCGGCACGCAGATATTTCTTAATAACTCTCGATGCATCCTAGGCGACGCGTTTACGCGGTATTTTAACGCTGACCGAGAAAATACCTCCGACATCGCGGAATTAAGTTCCCGCGAGTCCCTGACCCGTATACGGAGCTTCATGGTTGATTTCTTGCATACCGCTACCTCGATATCTTTGCTGTTTTTTTTTTTTCCATCGCGTTTTCCTTCGGTCGAGCCGACCGCGTCT
>NW_026534888.1:0-2519 GCF_026225885.1 Hylaeus anthracinus
TTTAATTCTTAAAATTCATTATTCTATAATACAATCAATCCTTAATCTCGACCAACATAACCTCGAGCATTAACTCTCAAAACCTTTCTCTTCTTGGACCATTCAACATTTTTATTTCTCATCTACATAACCTCAATATTTAATTCCTAAACCTCTAGTATACCTGCGTAGCATCGATTTATCATGAACTTGCGTGAGAGCAGTAAGACTGTACGTTTACAAAAGTTTCCAGTTATACTTGTAAACATAACAATCTCGAAACGACTACCTGAAGAAGGTTGAAAAGTGAACTTCTCCTGATCAGAGAGTATAAGGAAACGTAGTTTTCTTTAATAATAAAAATAGAAGGCATAATTTCCTCTTCAAACAATATTCTACCCCCTTCCCCTTCTCCAGAAAAGCTCCCTCTTTAACAATATGAAAGAATAGTAGCGAAGTAAACCCCAGGGGAGTTTAGAAATTTCAGGGTAGATCCAGTTGTCTTTCCTTTGTTTTTTTATTGGCAAAGCATGCCAGATGCGATACGGTGGCGCGACACGTCCCCTCCCCAACGTAATCCAATCAGCGCAAACTTCTCGGGCCTCTACGGCTACGTCGCAACCTGTAAACACATTTGCTTACCCGACGCATCGTGGTGGCTTGCGTAAGGCTCTTTAATTGTCGCGCATTGCATAAGGTGTGGAAGGTTAAGTGTCACGGCCGTCATCGTCATCCTCGTCATCGGTAGACCTCCGTATACCTGCTGGCACACACGTGAAAGCCTATACGCGTTTTCAAGGGCTGCTCGAATAGGTATCCTCCCCTTTTATCGCGTGTAACGTACCTTGCACATGCACACGTACACACGTGTCGCACGTTAAGTGTCTCTTAACCCATTTCAGGGCCGAGATTAATTATTTTCTTGACGCTTTGTATATTTACCCTGTTAACGATCGCGGTGTAAACGTGTCAACTCTAATCGAGGGAAGCTGCTTTAGATAGTTTTTGAGATAAAAATTCATATTATATATGATATGAATATATACAGGGTGTTCAAAAAAAGCATTCAATATTTATATGGTGTATAGGGCACACTGTTCTAAGTAAAAGAGCTTTAGTAAACATAGGTCCAACCGTTTATGAGATATAAACATTTTTGTTTGCTAGTATCACGATTGACTTACTTGCATCCATCGCGTGCGATGTTTATGTCAGCGTTTATAAATTTGCGTTCTGAATGTTCCCATTCAAGTGCCGTCAATTTCGTCAATTTCATTTGTTCAATTTCGTGTACAGAAATGAGCGGCGGACACGTGGAAAATCTATAAATATCGAAAACCCACTAGTAAGTCAATCATGATACTAGCAAACAAAAATGTTTATATCTCAGAAACGGTTGACCTTTGGACCTATGTTTACTAAAGCTTTTTTACTCGGTACAGTGTGCCCTGTACACCACATAAATATTCGCATTCGCAAAAATTTTATTTTGTATAAAGATCTGCGGTTTAATTATTGTCGTTATTATTGTATCAGAGAATAAAACTTGGTGGAATTAAAGGATTGATTTCGGTGAGGTTAGGTCTATAATAATAAATACTCGTTGCAAACGAAAAATTTCCCTTTAAAGTTCGCGCGATGACCTTCATCGTAGGCCTCGATAAAAAAGAGTTCCATCGATCTCCCTTCGGAAGGTTGTCCGCCACATTGAACAATTTATAACGAGGAAGGTATTCCTACTAGAGGAAGCAGAATGGGAATCGTAGATGTAGGTTAATCCGTAAATCGATATCTCAATTTTTCAACGTTCTTTTTTTAAAGAAGATTCAGAATAGGAATCGTATATGTAGGTTAATCTGTAAATCGATATCACAATTTTTCAACTTTCTGTCGTATCAACAACGAAGATTCACGTCGTCAAGAGTCATCCCATCCACCTGGTCACTACGACCAGGTGATGGGTGGCAGGAATTCTTGAAAAGTTTGCAACGTAACCTTCTGCCGCGATTACTGATCAGAGGTGGGGAGGGATAGAATCGATCCTCTTCCAGAAGGTTGCTCACCACTGTCGAGGTCGGTGTGCACGTGCTCTCTCATCCCCCTCGTCCCTCAACACCGTTCACTGATTTCCGATCCTCGTGTCGAGGACGAAGAATGCCTCTGGCCAGCCAGCTGCTCGCGATCCTCCTCGATCAGTCCTTCCTTCGTCAGAGTGTCGCGATCCGTCCTCGGGCTCGCATCGACCCAGAAACTCGCCTCTCCTTGATCCTCGCTCGATCTCGATCCTGTGCCTGCATAACCTCACCTCCGAAACTTGTTTTTCCTCCATCTACGTCCTTCGAACCTGCATCTTTCGCTCCTCGATCAGTGAAATTTGAAATTCCTCTTTTGGACATGGAATTTGGATTCTTTAACAACGTGATACTTTCTCGTTTCCTAAAATTCATTTTGTTTCGATTTACTCGAGCCTTAACCTCGAAAAACATAACCTCGCTTCTTGAGCATTGAATTTTTCCTCTTTTGATCCCTCATCTACATAA
>NW_026534889.1:0-1262 GCF_026225885.1 Hylaeus anthracinus
GTAAAGCTTTCTTAATTTCGATCTTAAATTGCCAGCGGCGTATTGTTCTCCCAATTTTTATTTCAGTGCCAGCGGCGTATTAGTGTCTTGAATTTTATTTCAATGTGCCAGCGGCGTATTGGTTCCTTGAATCTTATTTCAATGTGCCAGCGGCGTGTTGGTTCTTTGAATTTTATTTCAATTTGCCAGCGGCCTATTAGTTTCTTAAATTTTAATTTAATGTGCTAGCTTTGTATTGTTTTCCTAATTTTTATTTCAATGTGCCAGCGGCGCATTAGTTTTTCGAACTTTATTTCATAGTGCCAGCGGCGTATTTTGTTTTTAATTTTTATTCCAAAGTGCCTGCGGCGTATTGGTTTCTTGAATTTTATTTCATAGTGCCAGCGGCGTAATGCTTTCTTAATTTCGATCTTAAATTGCCAGCGGCGTATTGTTTTCCTAATTTTTATTTCAGTGCCAGCGGCGTATTAGTATCTTGAATTTTATTTCAATGTGCCGGCGCCGTATTGGTTCCTTGAATTCTATTCCATAGTGAGAGCGGCGTATAGCTTTCTTAATTTCGATCTTAAATTGCCAGCGGCGTATTGTTTTCCTAATTGTTATTTCAGTGCCAGCGGCGTATTAGTTCCTTGAATTTTATTTTAATGGGCCAGCGACGTATTGGTACCTTGAATTTTATTTCTTTTTGCCAGAGGCGTATTGGTTTCTTGAATTCTATTTCAATGTGTTAGCGGAGTATTGGTTTCTTGAATTTTTTTTCATTTTGCCAGCGGCGTATTGGTTCCTTGAATTCGATTTCATAGTGCCAGCGGCGTATAGCTTTCTTAATTTTGATCTTAAATTGCCAGCGGCGTATTGTTTTCCTAATTTTTATTTCAGTGCCAGCGGCGTATTAGTGTCTTGAATTCTATTTCAATGTGCCAGCGGCGTATTAGTTTTTTGAATTTCAATTTAATGTGCCAGCGCCGTATTGGTTCGTTGAATTTTATGTTATTTTGCCAGCGGCGCATTAGTTTCTTGAATTTTATTTTAATGTGCCAGCGGCGTATTGGTTTCTTCAATATTATTTCAATGTGCCAGCGGCGTATTGCTTACTTAATTTTAATTTTAAAACGCCAGCATCGATTTGGTTCCTTGGATTTAATTTCAAAGTGCCGGCGGCGCATTAGTTTCTTGAATTTTACTTTAATGTGTCAGCGGCCTAATGGTTTTTTTAATTTTATTTTAAAGTACCAGCGGCGTATTGGTTTCTTAATTTTTAT
>NW_026534890.1:0-2502 GCF_026225885.1 Hylaeus anthracinus
GTTTTTTTGGAAATTGATCAGTGTACGAATACTTTCTACACCCACTGTAAGTAAATGCGGGCTTCTAAAATAAGTTAAAAGACAATTTTTGCAATAGAATGAAATATTTTAAACCGGTAATGTATTATCCATTTTAAGCAATAGTCTTCTTGTAGATAGCAGCATAATTCTACGTTCATAATGTTTCTGGCTTTGATCAGCAAAAAGCTGAACCATATGCGATTGAACATTATCATCATTATTGAAATTTGTATCACTCAGGACGTTTTGTAAAGGACTGAATAAATGGTAATCCAATGGTCCAATGTCAGGATTATACTGGGTGAAGTATTTAGAACAAGCCACCTGAACAATTCACTTGCCTTTAACAATAAAAAAAAAGCGGTAAACAAGAATTACTTTATTTCGAGGAGCGTAGAACGTGGTACGTGGAAAAAATCAAAGTTTCTCATATATATTGGCTCGTAACACTTAGACTATTGAACCGATTGGAAAATAATGTAAAAAGCAATTGTTGGAAATTCGTTTACCTTTAAAATGGCGTCTTGTGCGACCTAATCGAAAGTTTCTAACTCGAGGTATGGCCTAAAATATGAAGGTATGTCAGACAGAAATCGAAACAAAATTCAAAAATTCATATAAAAAAAACCTATCCATAGAAAAAATTTTTCTTGCGATTTTCGAGTTTAGTAGGCCATTCATTAATTCATAAGACAAAAATTGTGGCATTGAATGTATATTTTTTTTTTTATTTTGTAAACTAGTGTAATTAAGACCCTAAGAGTAACGCAGTATAATCGAAGTATCGTGCTGAAAGGTTGTCACGTTCAAGGTTCAAAGCGTTCAGTTGTCGGCTAACGGCTACCGGGGAAGTCCAGTGCGTCAAAGGAATTGAATAAAACGATCACACAATACCGACTTCCGGCGCGCGGATCACGAGCAGCACGCACGCACGCATTTACGCTCGAGCTGCAAAGTGAATCGTAGTTAATCTATCAGCCACTCTGCTGCCCAGACGCATCACGGGCAAGGGAAAGCCAGGGATGCCCGCGTGCAGAACAACCAGCTTCCGATTGGTACGAGTGGCCGACTCTCTTCTTCTACCTCTCACGTTCCTGCCCCTGTTCTTGTTCAGCCCCGCGACAGCAAAACTCGTGCAGATTCGTACGAGAGGCGTGTTGTCATCTGATTCACTCGGCGGATGTGCGTCATAGAGGATTTCTAGACGATTGAACTAAGTGCCCGTTCCACGACGACTCGCCCTTTTCCTACGAGAATTTATCTGGCGCTATTTGCGTGACGCGTGGTCGGTCTTATGTTCAGAGAAAGCATCTTCACCTCGAGGCTGAGCAATTCGAGTCTACCGCGAATAGGACTTTTCAATAATCGAAAGAGACTTGCTAAGCAATATTTAGAGCTTCGTGCATCTTATCTTTTATAGTATTATGTTATTCGTTAGTCGTACCGTATTTTACGGACAATAAGACGCATTCTTTTCTTCGAAAAATTACCTCCAAAATGCAAGTGCGTCTTATACTTGAAATTAATATGAAAATGACCAATGTTTGATTTAACCTTTTCGGTGCTCTGCGCGAGAATACTCGTCTAAATTATTTTGTTCTTGTCGTGCTCAAGACGAGTTAAATAGCGTGTAGTCAGAGCTGTTTAGGGGAAAGTGCAAAAAAATTAATTGTAAAAATTGAAAAGGTATGAAAAAGGTATGAAATGAAGTTTAAATTAATTTTTATTTAAATTCTCCTGTTATACAAAACAATGTAATCAAAAGTGTGAATTTTCATTGTTGCGTAATTATAGCACCACATCGATAGAAATAATAAAAAAACGATTGCAGTATCTTGTAGGACCACCTTTTTTTGTAATTAGCTCGAAAATCCAATTAAGTAGGCTATCAACCATTTTTTTGCAGTCTTCTTCCTAAAGTCTGAAACAACTAAAAAATTAAGTGGTGCTGTAGTTATACACCGCAGTGTAGGAATCGAAAGTTTCGTCTGCAATTGCATGTTCCTCTTCCTGATCATTTTCAAAACTTCTATACTTATCAATTTCGATATACAGTGGGTGTAGAATGTATTCGTACACCGATCAATTTCCCAAAAAACTTTTGTGTGAAATTGTAGTTTCTTAACTTCTTTTTTTGTAATCAATGATATTTTACATATTCTCGGAAGTCTCTAAGATATGTAGATATAGTCCAAACAACATTTACTAGTTAATATAATTTGTGAAATTAACAAAAAGATGCGAAAAGTGGGTGAAAGTATAGAAGCAATAAGTATTTGTACGATTCTTATAACGAACCATTTACAGTACAGTTTGTAACGTAAACACATTAGTTTATTGCTCCGTGCGAATTAAAAAACATCAAATTTCCAGTAAAGTACTTTTAAACAGTTGTCCGAATACTTATTGCTTCAACATTTCTATCGATTAATCGTTTTTTTTTGTCAATTTCGTAACTTCCATTAATAGCTATTTTCTTTT
>NW_026534891.1:0-1062 GCF_026225885.1 Hylaeus anthracinus
AAAGCATTACGCCGCTGGCATTTTGAAATAAAATTTAAAAAAGAATTACGCCGCTGGTTGTTTGAAATAGAATTAAAGAAAGCAGTTCGCTGCTGGCGTTTTGAAATAAAATTTAAGAAAGCACTACGCCGCTGGCGTTTTGAAATAAAATTCAAGAAAGCATTACGCCTCTGGCAATTAATTATAAAATTTAAGAAAGCCATGCGATGCTTGCATTTTGAAATACAATTTAAGAAAGCAATACGCCGCTCGCACTGCGAAATTAAATTAAGGAAAGCATTACGCCGCTGGCAGTTTGAAATAATAATTAGGAAGCATTACGCTGCTGGCACTTTGAAATAAAATTTAAAGAAGCATTACGCCGCTGGTTGTTTGAAATAGAATTTAAAAAAGCAATACGCCGCTGGCAGTTTGAAATTAAATTTAAGAAAGCATTACGCCGCTGGCGTTTTAAAATACAATTTGAGAAAGCAATACGCCGCTGGCAGTTTGTAATTAAATTTAAGTAAGCATTACGCCGCTGGCAGTTTGAAATAAAATTTAAGAAAGCATTACGCCGATGGCATTTTGAAATAAAATTTAAAAAAGCATTACGCCGCTGGCAATTTGATATAAAATTTAAGAAAGCATTGCGATGCTTGCATTTTGAAATACAATTTAAGAAAACAATACGCCGCTGGCAGTTTGAAATTAAATTTAAGAAAGCACTACGCCGCTGGCGTTTTGAAATAAAATTTAAGAAAGCATTACGCCCCTGGCACCGTGGAATGAAATTTAAGAAAGCATTACGCCACTAGCACTTTGAAATAAAATTTAAGAGAGCAATGCGCCGCTGGCACTTTGAAATAAAATTTAAAGAAGCAATACGTCGCTGGCACCTTGGTATAAACTTTAGACAAGCGATACGCCGTTGGCACTATGAAATAAAATTTAAGAAAGCATTGCGATGCTTGCATTTTAAAATACAATTTGAGAAAGCAATACGCCGCTGGCAGTTTGTAATTAAATTTAAGTAAGCATTACGCCGCTGGCAGTTTGTAATTAAATTTAAGAAAGCATTAC
>NW_026534892.1:0-2575 GCF_026225885.1 Hylaeus anthracinus
CCATGGCAAAAAAATTATTAATAATTTTTTATTATAATTTTTTACGTGGAATGAATAGAAGAATCGATTTTTGTAAACAAAAATATGCATTTCTATTTAAAGAAATGATGCAATTGTTAATTGCATATGCACTGGCGCATCTAAAAAGAATTTAAAGGGCTACAGATGTAGTGTTGAGCGATACTCTTGGATTCTCTGCTTTGATTCATTTATTCGCTTCGAATAATTTCGAATTACTCAATAGTTGCGCAGCTGTTGTTTCCGTTGAATACACTCAATGCTTCGATTTCTTATTTTACCATCACAATTTCAAATTATTCCTACGACGAACTCAGAATTCCGTTCTCCACCTCTTTTTAAAGGGACGTCGCTTTTTCACCGTTGATATTCGTTTAAAGGGACATTTCTCAAACTACGGGATTCGGTGGACCGTTGAGAGTCGCTCGAGGTTTTGAATGATCCAATTTACCGGTTTCTGCCAACCATGAGAGATGAGTATCAGTCAAACACAACCGAAGTTAAAAGGTTCAGGGGAAATCCCGTCTCTGTGGTATGTTTCGATGGAATAAAAATGACATTCGATTTTTAGAGAGGTCTTTCTCAATTCTTCAATTCTGAGAGTCGATTTTTTATTTATTTCATATTTTCTGAACGTTTGTATTAACTTTGAAAATATGCTTCTGAACATTTTGAATTTTAAGTTCGAATAGTTAGTGGAATAACAGCATAATTTAATTCAAACACGATAAAAAAGTGTAGACGAGAGGATTTCAGATTCAGATATAAAATTATATTTGGGTTATTCGAATCCAACTATTATTTAATGCTATCAATTGCACATGGGATACATAGCGCGGAAAATTGAAATTCAAATACAATATTGTATACATTTCCTGTTTGAACTTTCTGTAACTCGTACTTTGCAGTAGAACCTGTCGTAAGGTGGTAGGAACTTATACACATGTCAACCCTACTATTATTTAATATTACCAGTTGCACATGACATAGAAAGCGCGGGAAATTCAAATTCAAATACAATATTGTATACATTTCCTATTTGAATTTTCGATAAATCGTTCTTTGCAGTAGGATCTTTTATAAAACAATAGGAGCTAGAATACATAGCAACCCTACTATCATTTAATTCTATCAATTGCACATACCATACAAAGCACGGAGAAATCAAATTAAAAATGAGTATCGTAACCTACACACCCTATTTGAATTTTCTGTAATTCACGCCTTCGACTAGACCCTTCCCTAAACAATTACCAATCATGGGTGGTATCTATCGAAAATAGGGCATGCGGCAATCCCGGTAACGGAGGTGTTTAGGGTGTTTTTGTGGTAATTAACCAGCCGGGAAGAAAGACAGAAAGCAAACAGTAGCGACGGCGTGAAGGCTATCCAGATCCTCGACGAGGGAATTATTATCACCTCATGGAGCGGCGGGAAGGAGAAGTCAGACAGATTATCGTGCTCGATAAGGCTGCGAGCAACGAGGAGGAGCCCGGAGCCGGGGTCGAAACGATTTCGTTGTACACATGTTCGGGGTTAATGGCACGGGAATATTAGATTCGCGCTCGGTAGGGTAACTCTCGGGGGCGAGGGATGAAAACCAGATGCTTCTTGATGGGGCTCCCTCGCGTTCTCTCTTTCTCTTTCGGGTTTTCTATAAAGCCCGTGGCAGCGATCGTCGGGATGATCTATCGTTCGGCTGAAAGTTAACGAGCCGATACATTACCTCCAATAATGGGAAGACACGACGTACTTTAATGTCACGTTATATCTCTTTCGCTTATGGGACTAATTATTTTCTCACCTACGAAACCCTCCGCGTGGTTTTTTCGCGTAATTCTTTGTGGTGGGGAAGACTGAGGTCAATTGAAACCGGGTAAAGTAACTTATTGGGTTGTTCGGAAACTAATTTCGTATTTCGTCATCGGAATGATCATTTACACTATTAATCAACCACTTTCGCTCCGATCCGTGCATGTTTATGTATTTATGGAGAATGTAGAATGTATTGGGTTATCCGGAAAGTCTATGTCGATTTTTGGTAGGTGGTACAGGTCTGAATATATTGAAGTAGTTGAAAACAAACAACATGCAAACATCCCTTAAAAGGTGGAAAGGTTGTGGAACAAAATGCCACCTATGTAATTCAATAAATATATATCAACATTTAAACGTATTTTTGAATGTTTCTTAGAAATTGGCACGAACTTTCTGGATAACCTAATATGATAAATACAAAAGTATATAAAATGTCAGCAATAAATAAAACATACTTTCATTCGACACTTTCGCTACGGACGAAAGTAAGTAGCCGTTCGCTGGGAGCTGCAATTATAATATTTTTTTTAATGAAAAATTTCTTACAGATGTTCTAATGTGACTATCTTGAAAAACATATATTTGTGGTAACTTATTTTATATATAATATGATTGCCGAACAAAAAGAATGAAAACTGAAAAATAATAAAAACAATCATATATTTTCAGTTGGACGCGTGTGTACAAACTTGAAGCTTGCTACTCTAACAAAACAAAATAACAAATGAATATTTCTACC
>NW_026534893.1:0-4006 GCF_026225885.1 Hylaeus anthracinus
ATAATAATGATATAATAATGATGAATGATGCAAATAATGCATACATATCAAGATTCATGGAAATCTAATAATTCTTTAACATACATGCCGGCCATTTTGGATCTACCATTTTGAATTTTGCTATTCTAATATCAGATTTGTCATTCTCGGCCCAAGTAACGCATACATATCAAGTTTCATCATAATCTAGTCATTTTTTAATGTATATGTCCGCCATATTGGATCCACCATTTTGAATTTTGCAATTCTCATATCAGATTCGTAATTTGCGGCTCAAATAATGCATACATAGCAAGTTTCATGAAAATCTAATAATTCTTCAACATACATGTCGGCCATTTTCGATTCGCCATTTTGAATTTTGCAATTCTCATATCAGATTCGTAATTTGCGGCTCAAATAATGCATACATATCAAGATTCATGAAAATCTAATATTTTTGTAATATAGATGCCAGCCATTTTGCATCCACCAATTTGAATTCAGGTCGGTGTCTGTTAAGGGTGAATAGATAATAATGATATAATAATGATGAATGATGCAAATAATGCATACATAGCAAGTTTCATGAAAATCTAATAATTCTTTAACATACATGTCGGCCATTTTCGATTCGCCATTCTGAATTTTGCAATTCTCATATCAGATTCGTAATTTGCGGCTCAAATAACGCATACATATCAAGATTCATGAAAATCTAATATTTTTGTAATATAGATGCCGGCCATTTTGGATCCACCATTTTGAATTTTGCTATTCTAATATCAGATTTGTCATTCTCGGCCCAAATAATTCATAAATATCAAGTTTCATTTTGAATGTTGCAATTCTCATATTAGATTCGTAATTTGCGGCTCAAATAATTCGTAAATATCAAGTTTCATCAAACTCTACTCATTTTGTAATATAAATGTCAGCCATTTTGGATCCACCATTTTGAATTTTGCAATTCTAATATCAGATTTGTCATATTCATCCCAAACAATTCATAAATCTCAAGTTTCATTATGAATGTTGCAATTCTAATATCAGATTCGTCTATTTCCAGTCCAACTAACTCGTAAATACCAAGTTCCACGACTATCCGACAACTCTTTCTAATTTCGTCCGCGATCTCGACCATTCGGGCCACCGTGCAACTCTCGGTCAAGCAAATAAGCATCAATGGTTGTACACCGCCGAAAGAGCGGAATCGGCGAATCCTTGCACAAACAAAATTTCAATCAAAGTTATATCGGCTCTGCCCTACCCAATTGCGATCAGCGAGCGACACCGGCTGTGCGACGCGCGCGCCGTCAAAGGGATGCCGACTAGCCAATTCTTACAGTTTATTTCCGAGATCTCGGGAAATCGCGAGAGTAGCGCAGCAGCGGGTAACGCACGGTAACCGAGAGCATCGTGGACGGTGTTGGTACGCCAGCTCGTACCGGCGTGTAACACGCAGAACATTCTGCTCCAGATCCGTTCGATCAATCCCATGTGAAAGGTGTTTCCAAGCACAGGCTGGTACCTATCCTTTTACGTTGATTCGCAAAAGCCGAGCCAACGTGTACACGGAAGCTTCTAAAGCCGGTCGGAAAACCGACGCGATAGACTGATAACGCGGCTGAAAGAAAGCGGGCATTCCATTTAAAGGGATTCGACGTTATTGGAACGCCAGCTAAAGAAAGTTATCAAAAATGAAGAGAGCAACGCGAACGGCAACGGTGCGCCGGCCGAGCCGACTGCTCTCTTCCGAATGAGCAAAATGATCGGAACCGCAGCCGTAGGCGGCAACCTCACCGATTCAACTGTCGAGTCGAACCTCAACTGGGCCTGCTACACACCGCGCATTCATTTGCCGTGCGTTATTCCACAGAAACCTAACGAGAACCTCTATTCGCCATAGATTCGCGTTTGTAGCTCGAGGGGACGCAGGTGCGCCTACCGCCATTCTTTTAGGGTTGAATTTATCACCCAGTCAATTGATTCTTTCCCGTTTCTCGCCAAGTCCCCCGATTCCTAACAGCCCGGGCCTAACTTTCCCGAGGACAACGTGAACCTAACCAAGGGGTACGATTCTCAGGCCGGAAACTAAATACGTTCCCTACACACAATGGCGACCGGTGACGCGGATGAAATTTTCGATCGGAAAGTAAAATGAAAAAACGAAGATTGCTGGTAGCGGTGAAATGTCAAATATCAACGAGTACGGAAAAATCGCGTGGACGATGAAAAGTAGGCGAGGTATTTATCAAAGGCCTTTGAATAAAACAAAAGTTGGAATACGTAATAAAAGACATCCACGCAAAAAATAACCAGAGCGAACGTGCAATAAGGCAGTAACCAGGGTATAGCGCAAACAAAGGCTTGACCTAGGGTATTATACAGCAGCAGTTACCATTGGCGTGTAAATTAATCGCGGAATACGTCCCCGTATTACAAATACAAACTGGAGAGAGAGGTTTCCAACGTGACAGGTCCATCCCGTACTGGGTCGCAACGATACGAACGGACGGAACAATAACACACAATAGAGCAGATATCTTATTAACGCATTGATTGCCGACCGGAAATCGTTGAGCCGCACGCAGAGGCCGCGCACAGGTCGCGCACAGGTCGCACAAGGGTCGCGTAGAATCTCGCGCGGAAATCGCACCGATGACGATGACTATGCGTCCACACAACGAACAATGCGAACGACTCAAACTATAGAGCTGTCGATATCACCGTGACCAAGACTTAATCCAGATCAAACCGATATCCTGGATCGTGGATCGTATAATGGATCTCGGACCGTATAATGGACCTACCTTTCGAATAATTTCCATACTTTCTGCAACTCGGGCGTTTAAGAGGGACGGAGACTTGGTAGGGGAGTTTTTCTCATAAGTCAAGGAGAGAACCTGCCTCGCATACCGGACGGTAATACGGCGTAGCACTAGCTAGTTTCGTGCGTCGAAATCCTATGGTTGAGAAGAAGAACGCGAAGATTAGGTCTCCTGCCGTTCTTAAATGCAACGCGCCGCGGATGGTCGGGTTGGATTTAACGCGAAAGCAGCGATAACGAAAGCTTTATGCAGTGTCTGCGTTTACAACGAATGTGGGAGGTAATTTATGTTGGATCCGTGCGAAATGCTCGCGGATTTCATAACTTCTTCCGAGACGCTTTCCGTACCTTCTTTCCAGAAGGAAAGAGGACCATAAATTTCCAACTCGTCGCTCCCATTAATTGCAGTTAATCGCACGACTCGTCGAGAAGACGCTTAATAAGCAAACGCGATTTCAATAATTGATACACGACGCGCGGGTTACCGGACAGACGTTTCATCCGTCGGCTGCGAAACACCGACGCGTGTCTTCGAGAAATGGTGCTGTACATTTTGCGAGGGAATTTTATGATAAATTCTGAACACTCGATACGACTTAGGGTTGATTCAGAGTATACGCCGTGGACCAGCACGGCGACGACATGTACATCGGAATTCACACGACAAAACATTAAAAAACGCGGGGTTTAACGCGTTGACTGGCAGACTAATATTTTTGAAAATGTCTACTGGCATTAAGTTTCGTTTCCGGACTATTGGAAGCTACGTAATCAAACATTTCCTCTGGTATTTATTTGTATAACTTCAGTGAAGGTTAAGAATTTCATTCGAATTTATTTCCGTTGATACTTGACGTTCAGAATGAATTTTCTTCGTTCTTCGCTGGGAAAGCACTGTCACCCATATATGTATATATGGGTGACGTGGCGATCAACGTGTGAATCGAACTATTCACACTATTCCCGTTAAAGGAACGTTCATTAGCGTAATTTGTGGTCCAAATAATGCATACATATCAAGATTCATGGAAATCTAATACTTTTGTAATATAGATGTCGGCCATTTTGGATTCGCCATTTTGAATTTTGCAATTCTCACATTAGATTCGTAATTTGCGGCTCAAATAACGCATACATATCAAGTTTCATCAAAATCTAATCATTTTGTAATATATATGTCGGCCATTTTGGACTCGC
>NW_026534894.1:0-2713 GCF_026225885.1 Hylaeus anthracinus
GTGCCAGCGGCGTATTGCTTTCTTAAATTTCATTTCACAGTGCCAGCGGCTTAATACTTACTTCAATTTTTTTTCAAAATGTCAGCAACGTAATAATTCTTAAATTTTATTTCAAAGTACCAGCGGCGTAATTCTTTCTTAAATTCCAATTCACAATTCTAACGACGTAATGCTTTCTTAAATTGTATTTCAAAGTACCAGCGGCGTATTTCTTTCTTAAATTTCATTACACAGTGCCAGCGGCGTATTGCTTTCTTGAATTTTATTTCACAGTGCCAGCTGCGTATTGTTCTCCTAAATTTCATTTCACAGTGCCAGCGTCGTATTGCGTTCTTAAATTTCATTTCACAGTGCCAGCGACTTAATGCTTTATTAAATTTTATTTTAAAGTGCCAGCGGCGTATTGCTTTCTTAAATTTTATGCACAGTGCCAGCGGCGTAATGATTTCTTAAATTTTATTTAAATTACTAGCGCCGTATTGCTTTCTTAAATTCTATTTCAAAGTGCCAGCGGCGTATTGCTCTCTTAAATTTCATTTCACAGTGCCAGCGGCGTATTGTTTTCTTAAATTTTATTACACAGTGCCAGGCTCGTAATAATTTCTTAAATTTTATTTCAATGTGCCAGCGGCGTATTGCTTTCTTAAATTTCATTACACAGTGCCAGCGGCGTAGTGATTTCTTAAGGTTTGTTTGAAAGTACTAGCGCCGTATTGCTTTCCTTAATTTTAATTCAAAGTGCCAGCGGCGTATTCTTTTCCTAAATTTCATTTCACAGTGCCAGCGTCGTATTGCTTTATTAAATTTCATTTCACAGTGCCAGCGACGTAATGCTTTTTTAAATTTTATTTCAAAGTGCCAACAGCGTACTGCATTCTTAAATTTCATTACACAATTCCAGCGGCGTAATTTTTTCTTAAATTTCATTTTACAGTGCCAGCGACGTAATGATTTCTTAAATTTTATGTCGGAGTACTAGCGCCTTATTGCTTTCTTAAATTTTATTTCAAAGTGCCAGCGGCGTACTGCTTTCTTGAATTTTATTTCAAAGTGCCAGCGGCGTATTGTTTTCTTAAATTTCATTTCACAGTGCCAGCGGCGTATTGCTTTCTTAAATTTCATTTCACACTGCCAGCGACGTAATGATTTCTTAAATTTTATTTTGGAGTACTAGCGCCTTATTGCTTTCTAAAATTTCATATCAAAGTGCCAGCGGCGTATTGCTTGCTTAAATTTCATTTCACAGTGCCAGCGACGTAATGATTTCCTAAATTTTATTTCGAAATACTAGCCCCGTATTGCTTTCTTGAATTTTATTTCAAAGTGCCAGCGGCGTATTCTTTTTCTAAATTTCATTTCACAGTGCAGCGTCGTATTGCTTTATTAAATTTCATTTTACAGTGCCAGCGACGTAATGATTTCTTAAATTTTATTTCGGAGTACTAGCGCCTTATTGCTTTCTTAAATTTTATTTCAAAGTGCCAGCGGCGTACTGCTTTCTTGAATTTTATTTCAAAGTGCCAGCGGCGTAATGCTTTCTTAAATTTCATTTCACAGTGCCAGCGGCTTAATACTTACTTCAATTTTTTTTCAAACTGTCAGCAACGTAATAATTCTTAAATTTTATTTTAAAGTACCAGCGGCGTAATTCTTTCTTAAATTTCAATTCACAATTCTAGCGACGTAATAATTCTTAAATTTTATTTCAAAGTGCCAGCGGCGTATTGCTTTCTTGAATTTTATTTCACAGTGCCAGCTGCTTATTGCTTTCTTGAATTTCATTACACAGTGCCAGCGGCGTAATGCTTTCTTAAATTTTATTTCAAAATGTCAGCAGCGTATTCTTTTCCTAAATTTCATTTTACAGTGCCAGCGTCGTATTGCTTTATTAAATTTCATTTCACAGTGTTAGCGACGTAATGCTTTTTTAAATTTTATTTCAAAGACCCAGCGGCGTATGACTTTTTTAAATTTCATTTCACAATTCTAGCGACGTAATGCTTTCTTAAATTTTATTTCAAAGTGCCAGCGGCGTATTGCTTTCTTGAATTTTATTTCAAAGTGCCAGCGGCGTATTGCTCTCTTAAATTTCATTTCACAGTGCCAGCGGCGTATTGCTTTCTTAAATTTTATTACACAGTGCCAGGCTCGTAATAATTTCTTAAATTTTATTTCAAAGTGCCAGCAGCGTATTGCTTTCTTAAATTTCATTACACAGTGCCAGCGGCGTAGTGATTTCTTAAGTTTTGTTTGAAAGTACTAGCGTCGTATTGCTTTATTAAATTTCATTTCACAGTGCCAGCGACGTAATGCTTTTTTAAATTTTATTTCAAAGTGCCAACAGCGTACTGCATTCATAAATTTCATTACACAATTCCAGAGGCGTAATTTTTTCTTAAATTTCATTTTACAGTGCCAGCGACGTAATGATTTCTTAAATTTTATTTCGGAGTACTAGCGCCTTATTGCTTTCTTAAATTTTATTTCAAAGTGCCAGCGGCGTACTGCTTTCTTGAATTTTATTTCAAAGTGCCAGCGGCGTATTGTTTTCTTAAATTATATTTCACAGTGCCAGCGGCGTATTGCTTTCTTAAATTTCATTTCACAATTCTAGCGACGTAATGCTTTCTTCAATTTTGTCTCAAAGTGCCAGCGGCGTAATGCTTTCTTAAATTTTATTTCAAAGTGCCAGCGGCGTACTGCTTTCTTGAAT
>NW_026534895.1:0-1127 GCF_026225885.1 Hylaeus anthracinus
TACGCCGCTGGCACTTTGAAATAATGATTAAGAAAGCAATACGCCTATGGTACTTTAAAGTAAAATTTAAGAAAGCAATACGAAGCTGGCATTGTGAAAATAAAATTTGAGAAAGCATTACGCCACTGGCACTGCGAAATGAAAATTAAGAAAGCATTACGCCGCTGACACTGCGAAGTGAATTTTAAAAGAGCAATACGCCACTGGCACTTTGAAATAAGATTTAAGAAATCATTACGCTGCTGGCACAGTCAAATGAAATTTAAGAAAGCATTACGCCGCTGACACTGCGAAGTGAAATTTAAAAGAGCAATACGCCACTGGCACTTTGAAATAAGATTTAAGATATCATTACGCTGCTGGCACAGTCAAATGAAATTTAAGAAAGCAATTCGCTCTTAGCATTCTGAAATTAAATTTTAAAAAAGCATTACGCCGCTGGCACTTTGTAATAAAATTTAAGGATGCAATACGACGTTGGTATTTTGAAATAAAGTTTAAGGAGGCAATACTCCGCTAGCACTGAGAAATGAAATTAAGGAGTGCAATACGCTGCTGGCACTTTAAAATAATAATTACGAAAGTAATACGACGTTGGTATTTTGACATAAAAATTAAGGATGCAATACGCTTATGGTACTTTGAAGTAAACTTTAAGAGATCAATACGCCGCTGGCACTTTGAAATTAAATTTAAGACATCATTACGCAGCTTGCACTGTAAAATGAAATTTAAGAAAGCAATACGCCGTTGGCATTTTGAAATAAAATTTAAGAAAGCAATAACGCCGTTGGCAATTTGAAATAAAATTTTAAGAAAACAATACTCCGCTGGCACTGAGAAATGAAATTTAAGAGTGCAATACGCCGCTGGCACTTTGAAATAATGATTAAGAAAGCAATACGCCGCTGGCACAGTCAAATGAAATTTAAGAAAGCAATTCGCTGTTGGCAATTTGACATAAAATGTAGGACAGCATTACGTCGTTGGCATTTTGAAATAAAATTTAAAAAATCATTACGCCGCTGGCATTTTGAAATAAAATTTAAGAAAGCAATACGCCGCTGGCAGCTTGAAATGAAATTTAAGAGAGCAATACGCCGCTGGCACTTTGAAATAAAATTTAA
>NW_026534896.1:0-1229 GCF_026225885.1 Hylaeus anthracinus
AGTTTGAAATAAAATTTAAGAAAGCATTATGCCGCTGGCATTTTGAATTAAAATTTAAGGAAGCAACACGCCACTGACACTTCGAAAGAAAATTACAGAAAGCATTACGCCTCTAGCACCGTGAAATGAAATTTAAGAAAGCAATACGACGCTGGCATTCAGAAATAAAATTTCAAAAAGCATTACGCCGCTAGGAATTTGAAATAAAATTTAAGGAATCAATACGACGCTGGCACCTTGGTATAAACTTTAAACAAGCGATACGCCGCTGGCAGTTTGAAACAAAATTACAGAAAGCATTACGCCGCTGGCAGCTTGAAATAAAATTTAACAAAGCATTACGCCGCTGGCATTTTAAAATAAAATTTAAAAAGCATTACGCCGCTGGCATTTTGAAATAAAATTTAAAAAAGCATTACGCCGCTGGCATTTTAAAATAATATTCACCAAAGCAATACGCTGCTGGCACGGTGAAATAAAATTTAAGAAAATAATACGCCGCTGGCAGTTTGAAATAAAATTTAAGAATGCATTACGCCGCTAACACTGCGAAATGAAATATAAAAGAGCAATACGCCACTGGCACTTTAAAATAAAATTGAAGAAAGGATTACGCCGCTGGCATTTTGAAATAAAATTTAAAAAAGCATTACGCCGCTGGTAGTTTAAAATAAAATTTAAGAAAGCATTACGCCGCTGGTACATTGAAAGAAAATTACTGAAAGCATTACGCCCATGGCACCGTGAAATGAAATTTAAGAAAGCAATACGACGCTGGCATTTAGAAATAAAATTTTAGAAAGCATTACACCGCTCGCACTGCAGAATGAAATTTTAAAGAGCAATACGCCACTGGCACTTCCAAATAAAATTTAAAGATAGCAATACGCCGCTGTCACAGTGAAATAAAATTTAAGAAAACAATACGAGCCTGGAACTCTGAAATAAAATTTAAGAGAGCATTACGCCGCTGGAATTTTGAAATAAAATTTAAGAAAGCATTACGCCGCTGGTAGTTTGAAATTAAATTTAAGAAAGCATTGCGTTGCTGGCGTTTTAAAGTAAAATTTTAGAAAGCATTACGCCGCTGGCACTGCGAAATAAAATTTAAGAGAGCATTACGCCGCTGGCAGCTTGAAATAAAATTTAAATAGCATTACGCCGCTGGCATTTTAAAATAACATTTAAGAAAGCATTACGCCGCTGGCAGCTTAAAATAAAATTTAAAA
>NW_026534897.1:0-2191 GCF_026225885.1 Hylaeus anthracinus
TGTGAAATGACATTTAAGAAAGCAATACGCCGGTGGCACTGTGAAATGAAATTTAAGAAAGCAATACGCCCCTGGCACTGTGAAATGAAATTTAAGAAAGCAATACGCCGCTGGCATTTTGATGTAAAATTAAAAAAAGCATTACGCCGCTGACATTGTGAAATAAAATTTAAAAAAGCACTGCGCCGCTGGCACTGTGAAATAAAATTTAAGAAAGCAATACGCCGCTTGCACTGTGAAATGAAATTTAAGGAAGCAATACGCCGATGGCACTTTGAAATAAAACTTAAGAGAGCAATACGCCGCTCGCATTTTAAAATAAAATAAAAGAAAGTATTACGCCGCTGACACTTTAAAATAAAATTAAAGAAAGCAATAATCCCCTGGCACTGTGAAATGAAATTTAAGAAAGCAATACGCCGCTAACATTTAAAAAAAAAATTGAAGAAATAATTACGCCGCTGGCATTGTGAAATGAAATTTAAGAAAGCATTACGCAGCTGGAACTGTAGAATGAGATTAAAGAAAGCATTACGCCGCTGGCAATGTGAAATGAAATTTAAGAAAGCATTACGCCGCTGGCATTTTGATGTAAAATTAAAAAAAGCATTACGCCGCTGGCATTGTGAAATAAAATTTAAAAAAGCACTGCGCCGCTGGCACTGTGAAATAAAATTTAAGAAAGCAATACGCCGCTGGCACTGTGAAATGAAATTTAAGAAAGCAATACGCCGCTGGCACTGTGAAATGAAATTTAAGAAAGCATTACGCCGCTAGCACAGTGAAATGAAATTTAAGAATGTATTACGCCGCTAGCACAGTGAAATGAAATTTAAGAAATCAATACGCCGCTTGCATTTTGTAATAAAATTCAAGAAAGAATTATGCCGCTGGCACCTTGGGTTAAGCTTTAGACAAGTAATACACCGCTGCCTTGTTGAAATAATATTTAAGAAAACAATAAGCCGCTGGCACTGCGGAATTATATTTGAAAGATCACTACGCCGCTGGCATTGTGAAAATGAAATTTAAGAAAGGGCTACGCCGCTGGCCTTGTGAAATGAAATTTAAGAAAGGAATGCGCCCCTGGTACTGTGAAATAAAATTTAAAAAAGCATTACGCCGCTGGCACTGTGAAATGAAATTTAAGAAAGCAATACGCCCCTGGCACTCTGAAATGAAATTTAAGAAAGCATTACGCCGCTGGCATTGTGAAATAAAATTTAAAAAAGCACTGCGCCGCTGGCACTGTGAAACAAAATTTTAAAAAGCAATACGCCGCTGGCACTGTAAAATGAAATATAAGGAAGCAATACGCCGAAGGCACTTTGAAATAAAATTTAAGAGAGCAATACGCCGCTGGCATTTTGAAATAAAATAAAAGAAAGTATTACGCCGCTGACACTTTGAAATAAAATTAAAGAAAGCATTAATCCCCTGGCACTGTGAAATGAAATTTAAGAAAGCAATACGCCGCTGGCATTTTAAAATAAAATAAAAGAAAGTATTACGCCGCTGGCATTGTGAAATAAAATTTAAAAAAGCAATACGCCGCTGGCACTGTGAAATGAAATTTAAGAAAGCAATACGCCGATGGCACTTTGAAATAAAATTTAAGAACGCAATACGCCGCTGGCATTTTGATATAAAATTAAAGAAAGCATTACGCCGCTGGCATTGTGAAATAAAATTTAAAAAAGCACTAGGCCGCTGGCACTGTGAAATAAAAATAAAGAAAGCCTTACGCCGCTGGCACTGTGAAACAAAATTTAAGAAAGCAATACGCCGCTGGCACTGTAAAATGAAATGTAAGGAAGCAATACGCCGAAGGCACATTGAAATAAAATTTAAGAGAGCAATACGCCGCTGGCATTTTAAAATAAAATAAAAGAAAGTATTACGCCGCTGACACTTTGATATAAAATTAAAGAAAGCATTAATCCCCTGGCACTGTGAAATGAAATTTAAGAAAGCAATACGCCCTTAACATTTTAAAAAAAAATTGAAGAATGAATTACGCCGCTGGCACTGTGAAATGAAATTTAAGAAAGCAATACGCCCCTGGCACTGTGAAATGACATTTAAGAAAGCAATACGCCGGTGGCACTGTGAAATGAAATTTAAGAAAGCAATACGCCCCTGGCACTGTGAAATGAAATTTAAGAAAGCAATACGCCGCTGGCATTTTGAT
>NW_026534898.1:0-1271 GCF_026225885.1 Hylaeus anthracinus
CGAACGATTTTGTTTTAAAAAATCAAAACCTTATGATTAAAGTAATTGAACCCTAGTCAATATTTTGAAATGACAAACTAAATAAAGCCTACTAAATTATTCTCTGTAAACAATCAAGTCTCCATAAAATTCCTTCTCTAATAGAAAAATAGAAAATTAAAAATCTCATCACGTCTTTACTAAGTATTTTCAAGTTATTCGAGTTTTCAAATAGATGTAAATCAAAGTAAAACTCACACACCTACTCACTCTATTTTTATGTAGAGATATTGATATCGTTTTTTCATCAAATTGAAGAGGTCAAAAATTGCTATTTTTTTTTAAATGATTTATATAATAATATTAGCTGTTACAACGCATACAATTCTCAGCAACTTCCTGAATTGCATTTTGATATAAATTGAAAAAAATGCAAGGTAAAAATCTGTACGTTCCATAAGAAGCTGTGCTAAAATTACAAAATTTTGATATCGTTTTTCGTGAAACTGAAATGTTCAATTTAAATCGAAATGAGCTCATATGATTCATATTTAATCAAGGAACAATGAAGTGAAGTTTTGCTGAAATCCACCATGAAATAAATCCACGAAACACTACTTTAAGACAGGATAGAAAATCTTGTAAGACATCTTCAATACTCGAGGGGGATCCAGACGAACCTAACCCAGACCTAACCACTGAATACCACTGAGCCAATATGTTTTATGAAATAATTCTCCAAAAGTAAGCAGAACAATTACATTTTGGTAGCAAAGACGCAGTACAGATAAAAATATATATTTAGAATATAATTTAATTAATTCTTTATTGTCATACTAATCACTGAGAGAGTTACAAAAGAAAAGAGTTTGCTTAAAACATTCTAAAAATGTTAGAGGATGTTGTCACATCCAGCAACATGGCGCCACTGCAGTGTAGTTTTTCAATGTATGGGCGTAACAAATATTCGGATGTTCATAATTTTTTGTAATTATATTCCTGTAATGTAAAATTGATAATAAAATAATCCAACAAAAATGTGCGAATTTTTGGGATGCGTCAAATTATCTCTAATATTGGAAAATTAAATTTTAGTGTAATCTATCAACAGAATATGCCAATGTTGTCAATATGCCAATGTGTAATCATTTTATTTGATAAGAAATGAATAAATTTTTATTGCATGCCAGTCGTTAGGAATATTTCCATAGTTCCAGAGTTAAGGGGATAACAGAAAATAGTTTTTTATTTTAATTAGCAACTAAACAAAATGCTATATTAATGTTAAAAGT
>NW_026534899.1:0-1617 GCF_026225885.1 Hylaeus anthracinus
TGTGAAATGAAATTTAAGAAATCAATACGTCGCTTGCATTTTGTAATAAAATTCAAGAAAGCATTATGCCGCTGGCACCTTGAGTTAAGCTTTAGACAAACAATACACCGCTGCCTTTTTGAAATAATATTTATGAAAACAACATGCCGCTGGCACTGAGGAATGATATTTGAAAGATCAATACGCCGCTGGCATTGTGAAAATGAAATTTAAGAAAGGACTACGCCGCTGGCCTTGTGAAATGAAATTTAAGAAAGGAATGCGCCCCTAACACTGTGAAATCAAATTTAAAAAATTAATACGCCGCTAGCACTTTGAAATGAAATTAAAAAAAGGATTACGCCGCTGGCACTGCGAAATGAAATTTAAGAATGTATTACGCCGCTAGCACAGTGAAATGAAATTTAAGAAATCAATACGCCGCTTGCATTTTGTAATAAAATTCAAGAAAGCATTATGCCGCTGGCACCTTGGGTTAAGCTTTAGACAAGCAATTCACCGCTGCCTTTTTGAAATAATATTTAAGAAAACAATATGCCGCTGGCACTGAGGAATGATATTTGAAAGATCAATACACCGCTGGCATTGTGAAAATGAAATTTAAAAAAGGACTAGGCCGCTGGCCTTGTGAAATGAAATTTAAGAAAGGAATGCGCCCCTGGCACTGTGAAATAAAATTTAAAAAAGCAATACGCCGCTTGCATTTTGAAATAAAAATTAAGAACGTATTACGCCGCTGACACTTTGGTTTAATCTTTAGACTAGCAATACACCACTGCATTTTTGAAATAGTATATAAGAAATCAATATGCCGCTGGCTTTTTGGAATAAAATTATAGAAAGGACTACGCCCCTGGCACTGTGAAATGACATTTAAGAAAGCAATACGCCGGTGGCACTGTGAAATGAAATTTAGGAAAGCAATACGCCGCTGGCACAGTCAAATGAAATTTAAGAAAGCAATACGCCGCTGGCACAGTGAAATAATATTTAAGAAAGGTATACGCCAGTGGCACTGTGAAATGAAATTTATGACAGCAATACGCCGCTGGCACTGTGAAATGAAATTTAAGAAAGCAATACGCCGCTTGCATTTTGAAATAAAATTTAAGAAAGCAATACGCCGCTGGCACTGTGAAATGAAATTTAAAAAAGCAATACGCCGCTTGCATTTTGAAATAAAAATTAAGAACGTATTACGCCGCTGACACTTTGGTTTAATCTTTAGACTAGCAATACACCACTGCATTTTTGAAATAGTATATAAGAAATCAATACGCCGCTGGCATTGTGAAAATGAAATTTAAGAAAGGACTACGCCGCTGGCCTTGTGAACTGAAATTTAAGAAAGCAATGCGCCCCTGGCACTGTGAAATGAAATTTAAGGAAGCAATATGCCACGGGCACTTTAAAATCAAATTAAAAAAAGCATTACACCATTGCCAACTGTGTAATAAAATTTCAGAAAGCATTACGCCGCTGACATTGTGAAATGAAATTTAAGAAAGCATTACGCCGCTGGCATTGTGAAATGAAATTTAGGAAAGCATTACGTCGCTGGAAATGTGAAATGAAATTTAAGAAATCAATACGTCGCTTGCATTTTGTAATAAAATT